>NC_134869.1:14313520-14613917 GCF_049852395.1 Peromyscus maniculatus bairdii | reverse complement strand
CGGATCTCTGTGAGTTCGAGGCCAGCCTGGGCTACCAAGTGAGTCCCAGGAAAGGCGCAAAGCTACACAGAGAAACCCTGTCTCGAAAAACCAAAAAAAAAAAAAAAGAAAGAAAAAGAAAAGAAAGAGACTCAAGCAGGTTTCTGAATGAAGTAACAAGGCAAGGATTCTTTGACATAAAAAAGGCATTATATTTTCAATTTTTAAAAATAAGAAGGATTATAATAAAATATCAATTTAAATGTAGTACCCTGGAACCTTATTTCCATAGCCTGTACTATCGTAGGAGTTAGGGGAGATTCAAGAGTATTGAATCAGCAGTTTAGTCTGAGAAACCTGACTGGGCTCAGTTCTGGGAACAGCATTCAGGCACTCTGGTTCTACCACAGTTCAGAACACTAGGAGTTTGTGTAGATGTAACCAACCGTCTTATTAAATAAGAAACACAGAAACAATGTAAAAGAGAAAGCCGAGAAGTCAGAGCTCAGAGCTAAAATCTCACCCTTCTTCCTGCTGTCCCAGCTTCACGAAAAGAGACCTACTTCCTGTCGGTTCGTTTTTTTATAGTATGTTGTTCTGCCTTCTCATTGGTTGTAAACCCAAACACATGACTGCCTCGTCACTGTCTGAATGTACAGCCCCCTAGGTCTTAAAGGCATATGTCTCTAATGCTGGCTATATCCCTGAACACAGAGATCTTATGGGATTAAAGGTGTGTGCCACCACCGCCACACTCTTGCTATGGCTCTAATAGCTCTGACCCCCGGACAACTTTATTTATTAACATACAATCAAAATAATAATTCAGTACAATTAGATTACCACCACATTTCCCCTTTTCTATTTTAATAAAAAGAAAAAGAAAGCAAAAGGTTATAACTAACAAAAGAAAAACTATATACAAAAGTACAATAACTATATACAATATATACAAGTAATAAATACCTAAACAGGTATTTGACAAATCAGAGAAAATAATTCCATTATCTATCCTATTTTGGTAAATCCAAGATATATCTAATGCACTTTCTATCCTAATTAATTTTCAACTATAACTAACTAATCTTCAACCATAACTAACTAATCTTCAACTCCCTCAGAGACCCAAGAAGGGAATAATTAGCTAACAAAAATAAAAACAGGAAGTGCATGCAAGCAACTTCCAAAAAATTTTGTGAGTTGACAGAAACAGCCAGCTGCCTGGGCAGTCACCTGAGGTTTCTCCGCAGTGTTGGGGCATCATCTTCAGCCTATAGGCTTAGTGTATCTGACAGACTCATTTGTGAAGTAGGATGTACACAAGGTCAACAGTTCAACCTCACATTGGGTGAGAGCAGTCCACGTACCAGAAACACCTGAATTCCACTAGTGTCCTGTCATGATTCAGGATTTTAAATTCTGGAAATTGTTGACAGTTTTTTAATTCAGCTGTCCATTCTTCTTGGCTGTGTATATATGGCTTCATCTCAGCATCCCCTTCTTCTCCACATCCCTCTATTAAATGCCAGTCTACTTTTGAGAGGCATGAGCTTTCAGCTGCTGTTCCATTGTACAACAGAATCCATCGGCCCTCTGCCTGTTAAGCTGCCTTCGAAGAAAAGGGCACTGTACCTTTTCCGGATGCGAAGGCCACTTCAGGGATGGGGCCATATTGTCCTGGCCTCAGAAGATGCCTTTTGATAAAGCCATAACCACACTTGTTTTGGCAAGAATCAGTAGTCCCTTGTTTCGTGATCTGTCTGTCCATTTTGTCCTGTTGATTCGAGGATACTTTGTTGTCCAGTGGCTAACTTTTGCCAGAATGAAAGTTGACTCCATATGCAGTTTCTTCAATGCCCATTTTTCTCTAAAGTAGATTGGTACTGCCAGGAGCCGACATGTCTCAAAAAAGAAAAATTTTCTAAGTTATTAAAACATTTTAAATGCCATATTCTGTAGATCTCTGAAGGGTTTGAAGATGACCTGTCTAAAACATCTCTGCTCAATTTTTAAAACATATCTAATATGACTACAAGTTCTATGATAATGTCTAACTACTAGCTTTCATTTCTTTATATCCTAATAGTTGATAATAATAACATTCAAGGATCAAAAATTTGCATTACATTGTTAAATGAATGGTATAAATACAATTAGAAATATACATATAGCATTTTCTAACAATATCAATTTCAAATTTGTATACAATATAAAACAATTCAATCCAATGTAAAGTATTTAAAACTAGTAATTGTCTTTTTCTTTTCTTTCTTTCTTTTTCTCCTTCTTTCTTTTTCTCTTTCTTTCTTTTCTCTTTCTTTCTTTCTTTCTTTCTTTCTTTCTTTCTTTCTTTCTTTCTTTCTTTCTTTCTTTCTTTCTTTCTTTCTTTTTTTTTTTTTAAACAAGAACCTTAAATCTAATCTCCTTTGCTTAGCCTTTTTCCTAACCCTTGACAATAACTTGTAACCAACCCCCCTAAATACTGAAAATTATCCCAGACCCAAAACCCATTAAAAAGACCAAAAAACCACCCGCCCCACACCACCTCTTTGGGAATGTGGGCGTCGTATTCTTAAAATTGCTTCCTGCTGGGTATGGGCGAAGTTTTCTTTATCCTGAAAGAAAAATTTTAGGTTAATTGTCAAATTCTAAGAGAGGTAACTATATCCTTCATTATCCAGTCTGTGTATAATGCCAAAGTTCAGGGTTTATCTCAAGTCCTTATTCAAGTAGTCTTTGAGACTGGATCATCTCAGCTAGTCATCTCAAAATTGCTCTGAGCATCTTATAGTACAAGCTGATCTATGGATGATGTTTGTCAGCTTAATGATATTATTATTGTCCACGTGGAATTGTTGTTGTTGTGGGGCCCCATCTTCTTTCTGGAGACTTCAGTTGATGTTAGGCCTGGCCATGATTTCCTGCAGAAAACTGATAAGAGACTCGAACACAAAAACATATATATGCAGCTAGCCTTTTTTCTAGAATTAGTTAGTACTCTACGTGACCATTCATATCTTAACAAAGTTTAAAATGTATATATATATATTAATCTTGTAAATTTTGATATAAAATTTATACTTTGAGAAAAGTTTAAAGAATCAGAATAGAATCAAAGAGTTGAGATTAGTAATAGAATAGTCCCTTAATTAATTTTGCTTTTGTCCTGTACCATAGCAGAAGATGGCTCTTATTCTGGCATGATACAGGGAGTTTGCATTTACCTTTTAACAACATGCTTGATTTTAAAGAAGGAGAGAGCCATTCTCCAACTCCAAAGTCAGCTTTAAATTTTAATTGAACTGGGACTGTTAGAAGACCAATAGTGTTAAATCTTTAGAGAAAAGCAGAAACAAACATTTAGGAAGACATAAAATTTTTTAGATAATATATACCCATACACCGTTTCACTCTGTTTCTTGGGGTAGATGATTTGTCACTTTTCTTCAGTTGTCTCATTTGTCCAGTGTTCTTCAGATTCCTTAACCTTCATCCTCCTAAAAGACAAAAACAAAAACCTTTCCCCAAGACTAATTTTGGGGATGTTTCCTTTTGACAAGTTATTATCTGATTAAATGAAAAGGCATGTGTTATTGATACAAGTTAGTTTAAATTGGATGTTCATGCTGGTTGATGAACTATCACCTCCTCAATTAAGAGGTCTCTCTTGTTCAAGTCGAACCTTTATCAATTTTGATGGTACCCACAGCTTATCTTCTCCTGTAGAAACAAAAGCAAAACCTCGTCCCCAATGTAATACATACCCTGGTTTCCATTCTGAGGTCAGCACATCCTTAAAGTATATAGGCTGATTTAATTCTGTAGTTTTTTCTATTATCCAATGTCTCTCTGCAGCTGTTGTTCCTTTCTCATTGGCATTCAGAAAATTCAAAGTTAGAAGAGCATTATGCAGTCTATTTCTGGGGGTTTTTGTTACCCATTTCGGTTTGTTTAGCATATCCTTTAGAGTTCTGTTTGATCTTTCTATAACTGCTTGACCTGTAGGATTATGTGGTATGCCTGTAATATGCTTTATATTGTAATAAGCAAAAAGCTGTTTCATTTTAACAGAGACATATGATGGAGCATTGTCAGTTTTGATTTGTGCAGGTATACCCATGATGGCCATAACTTCCAGCAAATGAGTGATTACAGAATCAGCCTTTTCAGAACTCAAAGCAGTTGCCCATTGAAATCCTGAAAAAGTATCAATGGTGTGGTGTACATATTTCAGTTTTCCAAATTCTGCAAAGTGAAACACGTCCATCTGCCAGATTTCATTTCTCTGAGTACCCTTTGGGTTACATCCTGCTGGTAATGGCGTTTGATTGTAGAAGGAACAAGTAGGACATTTCTTTACTATTTCTTTGGCTTGTTGCCAGGTTATGGAAAAATCCTTTTTTAAACCTTTACTATTCACGTGATGTTTTTTATGAAATTCTGAGGCCTCCAGCACATTTCCTATCAATAATTTATCAATCTCATCATTGCCTTGTGCTAGAGGGCCTGGCAGACCAGTATGGGATCGAATGTGAGTTATATATAAAGGATGATTCCTTTTCCTGATTGTATCTTGTAATTGAATAAATAGTGAAGTTAATTCTGAAGCATCAGGGATAAATTCTGCAGTCTCAATATGTAACACCACTCTTTCAGCATACTGAGAGTCAGTTACTATGTTGAGAGGTTCTGAAAAATCCATTAATACCAACAGAATAGCATACAATTCTGATTTTTGAACTGAATTATACGGACTTTGAACCACTTTACTTAAATTTTCTGATTTGTAACCTGCCTTTCCTTCTTTGTTGGCATCTGTATAAAATGTACAAACTCCAGATATGGGTTTTTGCCGTACAATTCGAGGCAAGATCCAATCAGCTCTCTTTATAAGATCAATTCTATTGCTTTTGGGATATTTGCTGTTAATTTCTCCCAAAAAATTACTGCAAGCTCTTTGCCAAGGTTCACTTTCTGTCCATAATTTTTCAATGTCCTCCTTAGTTAATGGTACAACAATTTCTGCTGGGTCTATGCCTGCTAATTGACGAAGTCTCAGTTTTCCTTTGTAAATCAAGTCAGAGATTTTTTCCACATAAGTTTTTAATTTTTTATTTGGTTTATTTGGTAAAAATATCCATTCCAATATAATATCTTCCCTCTGCATTAATATTCCAGTAGGAGAACGCCTAGAAGGTAAAATAACCAAAATGCAATCCAGCTTTGGATCAATACGATCCACGTGCCCTTCATGCACTTTCTTTTCTACCAAGGCTAATTCTTTCTCAGCTTCAGGTGATAATTCTCTTGGACTATTTAAGTCCTTGTCACCTTCTAAGGTTTTGAACAAAT
Source organism: Peromyscus maniculatus bairdii (assembly GCF_049852395.1). Classification (NCBI taxonomy): domain Eukaryota; kingdom Metazoa; phylum Chordata; class Mammalia; order Rodentia; family Cricetidae; genus Peromyscus; species Peromyscus maniculatus. Next base: position 14,608,586 of record NC_134869.1, on the reverse strand, counting down.
TAGTCAGTTCATCATTTTTTACCCCAACAATAGTTCGTAGATGAGAAATGTCTCCAAATAATCTTTGAAAGTCATTAAGAGTCTGTAGTCTATCTCTCCGAATTTGCACCTTTTGGGGTCTAATTTTTTGTAGCTCTATTTTATATCCTAAATAATTAATAGAATCTCCTCTTTGTATCTTTTCAGGAGCAATTTGTAATCCCCAGCAAGGCAAAATTTTCTTTACTTCTTCAAACATTATTTCTAAAGTATCTGCATTTGAGTCAGCTAGTAAAATATCGTCCATATAATGATAAATTATAGATTTAGGAAATTTTTTACGTATCACTTCCAATGGCTGTTGTACAAAATATTGGCACAGAGTTGGGCTATTCAACATTCCCTGTGGGAGGACCCTCCATTGAAATCTTTTAACCGGTTGAGAATTATTATAAGTAGGCACTGTAAAAGCAAATCTTTCTTTGTCTTTTTCTTGTAAGGGTATTGAAAAGAAACAGTCTTTTAAATCAATAACTATGAGAGGCCATCCTTTTGGTAACAGAGTAGGCAAAGGCATCCCAGATTGTAGAGAGCCCATTGGCTGAATTACTTTGTTAATTGCTCTAAGGTCTGTTACCATTCTCCATTTACCAGATTTCTTTTTAATAACAAATACAGGAGAATTCCAAGGGCTGGTTGATTCTTCAATATGCTGAGCATTTAACTGTTCTTCTACCAGCTCTTCTAAAGCCTGGAGTTTCTCTGTTGTTAAAGGCCATTGCTGAACCCATACAGGCTTGTCTGTTAACCATTTTAAAGGTAGAGCTGTTGGTGTCTTTGGAAGATCATCAGTTATTGTGCCCTGTTCTTGTATAATATAGATGGCTGGTGACCACTCATTAGAACAATATCTTCTAATATTTCTCTCAGTAACGTGTGCTAGTTTATGATTTGTTTCTGAGATTGGAGGGATGTTAATCTGAGTATTCCATTGTTGCAACAAGTCTCGACCCCACAGGTTCATAGTTATGTTAGCCACATATGGTTTTAATTTTCCTCTCTGTCCTTCTGGACCTATACATTCGAGCCATCTTGCACTCTGTTTCACCTGAGATAATGTCCCAATTCCTAACAGTTGAACGTTTACCTCCTGAAGAGGCCAAGTTGGATGCCAAAATTCTGGTGCAATTATGGTAACGTCCGCACCTGTGTCTACCAGACCAGACAACAAAACACCATTTATTTTTATTGTTAATTTTGGTCTTTGTTCATTAATAGAAGTTTGCCAAAAAATTTTCTTTATGTTTTCTTCTGAATTTTCTATTCTCTCTGTTTCATCATCCTGACCAGCATGATTTATTCCAATAGGCATTTGGTTATTTAATCGCTCTCCAGAGCAGGCATTTCCTCTATGGCTGCAGGAAAGGTTTGAACTGGATTTGCACTGGGGGCCTGCCTGAGGCCCCTCTGGGAGTTTCCCGAAGACTGAGGCAAAGGATTACCCTGTCTGTCCTTTGTTGATCTACATTCGTTGGTCCAGTGTTTTCCCTTACCACACCTTCTGCATACTCCAGAAGGAAGGGGCATTCTGTTGCCATTGTTCCTTGAAGAAACATTGTTTCTGGGAATGACCTGTCTACAGTCCCTTTTCAAATGTCCTTGCTTTCCACATCCAAAACATCTAACACTCCTCAAACCTTTTGAAATTACTTCTCCTACCCATGTATCATCATGCTCATCAGCTTCAACATTAATTGTTTCTCTAATCCAATCTTCCATAGGTGCAGATCTTGCCCTTAATGGCCTGATTATTCTTTTGCATGCTGCATTCGCATTCTCAAAGGCCAAAGATTCAATTATTGCCTTACTAGCTTCTGAATCCGAGACCATTCTCTTTACTGATGAAGCCAGTCTTTGTAAAAAATCTGTAAAAGACTCTTTTGGGCCTTGCATCACCTTTGTAAATGACTCAGATTTTTTTCCTGGTTCCTCAACTCTGTCCCATGCATTCAAGGCTGCCGTTCGACATAAAATTAGGGTTTGGACATCATATAAACATTGTGTTTGTGCTGAAGCATATTGGCCTTCGCCCATAAGCTGATCCTGGCAAACTTGTACTCCTTTATCCCTCCATTGTTTTTCTATGTTTTTAGCCTCCTCCTTAAACCAAGTCAGAAATTGAAGTCTCTGGCTGGGTTCCAGAACACCTTGTGCAAGGTCCTGCCAGTCCTGTGGTACTATCCTATTATATGTTGACCAAGTGTTTAACATTTGCTTTACATATGGGGAATGCATACCATAAGATACTATTGCCTCCTTAAACCTTTTTAAATCCAACATTTCAATTGGAGCCCAAGTATTTTGTGTAGCCATTTGATCAGGCATCTGCTGTACGGTTACAGGATAAATTAAGGGTGACTGTGTGAAAACAGGCTTTCTTTCTGCAACCTTATGATCCCGACTTGAAACAACTTCACTGTTAATTTCTTCTGTCTGAATTTTTACAGGTTTAACAAGTTCTTCTAAAGCTGTTATCCTGGCACTTAAATTGACTATCTTTTTAAATATTAAAATGTGGATTATTATAGTGATAAGGTGCATAATTCCACCAATACTAATATTATATAGTTGTTCCATTGCCAGACTGCCTAAAATTTCGAACAAAAACCAATTTTCTTCCAATGTACACATAAAACCCATTTGTTTTTTAATGTGGAAAAAAATTCTCTTTTAGATAGTTTCCTTTAAAATATCTGATATATTATGACTTACCAAATCTGCGTAGAACAGTAGAAATTCGAGGGGATTTTCAAAGCAGCCACCTAGTGTCCCAGGTGTAAATCCAGAGAGAGAGAGAGAGAGAGAGAGAGAGAGAGAGAGAGAGAGAGAGAGAGGAAAGAGAGAACGCACAAGAAAGCGTAGCCGGCTAAAGCTTAAATGCAGCCATGTGTTCCCTCTTGTGACGAGTCAAGGCTTGGGTCTGGCTTCCTTAAGCTCCGACCACGTGCGTTGGCTTTACAGGCAGGGCCCTGTTCGGCAGGGCAGGTCTGAGTTGTTTGTAGCACCGGCTTTAGGCAAGCTGCTCACAGACCTAGGCCCGGGCTAGAAGTTGCTACCCGGACTAGGAAGCCGGCAGCTCAGACTAGGAAGCCGGCAGCTCGGACTAGGACGCCGGCAGCTCGGACTAAGACGCAGGCCGCTTCCTGCCGCTTCCTCCGCCGCCTGCCACCGCCTGCCGCCCTTGCGGGAAAGCAGACCTGCCGTCAAGCCAAGCGGTTTTTAATGGATTCTTGTCACGTTGGGCGCCAGATGTAGATGTAACCAACCGTCTTATTAAATAAGAAACACACAGCCGGGCAGTGGTGGCGCACGCCTTTAATCCCAGCACTCGGGAGGCAGAGCCAGGCGGATCTCTGTGAGTTCGAGGCCAGCCTGGGCTACCAAGTGAGTTCCAGGAAAAGGCGCAAAGCTACACAGAGAAACCCTGTCTCGAAAAAACCAAAAAAAAAAAAAAAAAAAAAAAAAAAGAAACACAGAAACAATGTAAAAGAGAAAGCCGAGAAGTCAGAGCTCAGAGCTAAAATCTCACCCTTCTTCCTGCTGTCCCAGCTTCACGAAAAGAGACCTACTTCCTGTCGGTTCGTTTTTTTATAGTATGTTGTTCTGCCTTCTCATTGGTTGTAAACCCAAACACATGACTGCCTCGTCACTGTCTGAATGTACAGCCCCCTAGGTCTTAAAGGCATATGTCTCTAATGCTGGCTATATCCCTGAACACAGAGATCTTATGGGATTAAAGGTGTGTGCCACCACCGCCACACTCTTGCTATGGCTCTAATAGCTCTGACCCCCGGACAACTTTATTTATTAACATACAATCAAAATAATAATTCAGTACAATTAGATTACCACCACAAGTTTGAGTTCTTGTTGATGAGTTCCAGGGGCTTCCTCATCCTTCTGGAAGATTCACTCACATTCCCTGTATTCTAAGTGGTGCCTTCTATGAAGATGACCAACTGAGGAGGATCAGAATAGCCCAGCTGGCATATGTTTAGCACTTTCTTTTCCTCAAGTATTCTGATAACTGGGTTCCTTTATGAAAAAATGGTCCAGAGAGGAATAAATAACGTAAGGCTGATTTTTCAGGGCACAGCTCCCACTTCTGGCTCCCAGAATTGCTCTTGACCACTTTCTTAGCAATAGAGCATGACTTAATGCTGAAGCACACCTGTGTTGTCTTCAGTGTGTCTGGCCTTAAACCATGATGTTTGTGCAGTCTTGACCTTGGGGGAAGGTATAACTCTCTTTAGCCTCATCTGTCTCTTCATCTGTCTATGGGACTAACAGTGCAAGCCAGACAGGGATCTTGTGAGGTTGGCATGAGGTAGTGCTGAGAGTTCCCTTGGTGCTGTGCCCAGAAGTACTAGGAATATTGTCATTTTTTATTCCTAGGCTTCAGTGGCGACTTCTGTGGGGATGACGCCTGGATTTATGACACTTGCCTCGTCTCTCTTTGCCATCATTTCCGTTTTTCAGGCTTCCCACCAGACATGTCCACATGACTGTTTCTACTAAAGCTCAAGTGCCCGATGTCTCAAGACATCAGGTTTCGATGTCTCGATCCAGCAAAGCCCAACCCTTCTGACTACCTCCATTGAGCTGAAGAGATCACCAGTCTCTCTGCCATAGTCTTCTCTGACATCTTGTCAGTGAGAGGTATCCTGTTAGTTACTGTTCTGTTGCTGGGAGGAAATACCATGACCAAGGCAGCTTATAGAAAGAAGTGTTTTATTGGGCTCATGGCCCTAGATCAGTGGTCCTCAACCTTTCTGATGCTGCGACCCTTTAATACAGTTCCTCATGTTGTGGTGACCCCCAACCATAACATTATTTTCGTTGCTAATTCATAACTGTCATTTTGGTGCTGTTATGAATCGTGATGTGAAACTATTTGACATGCAGGATATCTGATATGTGACCCCCGAAGAGGTCATGACCCACAGGTTGAAAACTGCTTTTCTGACGAGATAAGGGTCCATCATGGCAGAGGGGGTTGGTAGAAGGAGCAGGACACTGAGCGCTCGCATCCTCAACCTCAAGCCCTCAGCAGCAAAAATGAACTGGAAGTGGATAAAGACTATAAGTTCTCAAAGCCCGCCCTACCCCAAGTGACGTACTTCCTCTAGCAAGGCTCCACCTTCCCACAGTTCCACAGCCTCCCCAAATAGTGTCACCGGGCGGGGAACAGATACTCAAATATCTGAGCCTAGGGGGGGCATCTTCATTTAAGCCGCCACAGACAGAGTTAGCGGGTGGCTGCAGCCTCCTTTTCCTCGTGTCCTGTGGCCGTATTTCTCCGATGCCTTTTCAGATGCAGGCGCTTTAATTTGGTCCTTTGGTGGCCTTCCCATGGCCTCTGTTCCACAGTCTTTCACCTGGTCTCCCTGCCGCCCCATGTTGGGGAATTAAGTGAACAAAGAATGTCAGCCCTGAACCAAGCGGCTAGGGACTTGGAGGAGGGAAGTGAGGGAAAAAAAGCTGAAGAAAGAGTGGAAAGGAATTTTGAAGATAACTGAAGCTCTGTCTGTTTCAAGGGAGCCTCAGCTCACGGTGGAGGAATAAGGCTTGTCCATAAAGTGTGGATGGGGACAGGGTGATGTGAGTCTATGTCTGAGTGGTGTCTAGCATGGTGTAGGATGGAATGAATATACATTCAGTCCCTGCAGCCTCCCTCCCTACCCTCTTTGTCTTGCTGGGTCTCTCAATCTGTCCTTCCCACACCAGGACTTTCTTCCTACACACTTCTGGTCCCTGCACACTGGCACCTTTGACTACGTATCACTTTTCCAGGCTGATACAGTGCAGAGAAGCCAGTAGCTTCCTGGAAGAGGAGATGCAGAGGAAGTGACGGTTCTGATGTCTTCACTAACACTAATATAATCAAAACTGTTCCCACTTGGCAGACCTTTAAGCGCCTTGCTTTGCCTTCCGAAAGTCCAGCCCTTGTATCTTCGCGTGTCTTGTAGTAACCCGCCCTTTCATCTTATGTTTTCTTCAGACTGCATACGCATTACCCTCCCGTGGTCTGTACCTAAGTTTCATATGCAAACATCTGCAGGGGTCAGACATGCCCAGGAGACCAGTGACGAAAGCTAGGGTGAGGGGGTAGGGAGCGTGGGGACTGTGGCAGACAGATATCAGTCTCCTCCACCCACAGTCCAGCAGGTGGGACTCCCATTGCTCTAGCTGGCAGCTGCCATGTGGGGATATGGTGCAGCATTGTTTGATATTCATGAGAAGATCAAGAGGTTTTGTTTTTTTTTTTTTTCTTCATGAGAAGCCAAAAAGCAGTTTTTTGGTGAGAGTGTTTTAGATGTAGATTTTATTCACTTCAGATTTTATTTCAAATTACCAAAAAGGTTGGCATACTGGGTGGTTTTGTGTGTCAACTTGACACAAGTTATACAGTCATCAGAGGAAGGAGCCTCAGTTGAGGAAATGCCTCCCTGAGATTCAGCTGGAAGGCCTTTTCTCAATTAGTGATCAGTGGGGGAGGGCCCAGCCCATGGTGGGTGGTGCCATCTCTGGGCTGCTAGTCCTGGGTTCTATAAGAAAGCAGGCTGAGCAAGCCATGAGAAGCAAGACAGTAAGCAGCATCCTCCATGGCCTCTGCATCAGCTTCTGCCTTTAGGATCCTGCCCTGTGTGAGTTCCTGTCCTGACTTCCTTCAGTGATGAACAGCAATGCTGAAGTATAAGCCAAATAAATCCTTTCCTCCCCAACTTGCTTTTTGGTCATGGTGTTTCATCACAGCAGTAGAAACCCTAAGACAGGTAGGATAAACAAAATATTTCCACACAACAGATTTCTGCCACTGGCTGCTAGATGCCAGCTTTGTCTATAAGGCTGTGTCCTCGCCTCCTTCTCCATGGCCTCACTTCCCCAACATGGAGGGCTCTCACCCTGAACTCCCGAGGGGAGATTCCCATTCTACTTCTGATGTTTCTTTTGTCCTCTTTGTATTGTGGGCAGTTACAGGTTTGGACTCAGGCACCTCTGGGCTTGCTTTCTACCTTTGGCACATGTGGGCTGGCTTGGTCTAGGGAAAGCTGATCTCTCTTTTCATGACCCACAAAGCTGAAATAGTTAATAGTGCCCTTTACGGTTGCTGTATGGGTTAGAGATTGGCGATGTGAAGTGTCTAGCATATAGTTGGCTTTCAATTGCTTTTTAAAAATTTATCACCACAGGGGCTGAAGAAATGATTCAGCAGTTAAGAGTGTTTGCTGCTCTTCCTGAGGACACATGTTGTGTGGCTTACAACTGCCTGTAACTCCAACTGCTTGGAAATGGACATGATCATTGGGCCTTTGTGGACAACTGTGGCACACACACACACATACACACAACACACACACACACACACACACACACACACACACACACACACACACACACACACACACACAAATCCTTCATGTCTACAAATCTTACGTGCTTCGTTAGGGTAGCCAGAAGGCAAAGACTGGGCATGTAACACACAGCATGTATTAATCGGACAAGATGAACACAGTTCATCAGTTATGACAACACCCTACTTATTGTGAGCATGCATCATTTCAGACGGTGTTTGAGTCGACTCACAGCTTAAGACTTTTGAGAAATACTAAAAACAGCAGTGTGTAAGGTTTCGATTGTGGTTACTGACCTACTCTGTTTCTTTCCACAGGCTATGATGTTGCTGGGCCTGTTGCAATTGGACTCACCCACTGGAAAAACCCCTATGTACAAGGCAGACCCACCCTTCCATCAGATCTGCCCCTCTTCCTCTCCAAAGATGCGGGCATCCCTGTGTACCACCCATCCTTCGCTCGCAAAGCTGACCTGGCCACACCCTTGTCTTGTCCAGCCTCGCTGTCCATCACCCCTGTGCCTTCTTACAGCAGCAGCAGCCAGGAAACCCTGAGTCAGGACACATCAGGTAAGGAGTGTTGGCCTCTTCGGAGGTCTGGGTCTTGGCATAGCTAAGGTTCTTTTATGCATTTCTCTGCTGAACAGACCGCTCCTATACTGCTGCATGTGTGATGATGTTCTGGACTCATAGGATATCTCCATGTTGTCTGTGTTTAATCATTTAGCTGGACTAGAAGGGAGGTTGTGCTTGGAGATGTGGGGCTGAAGTGTTGTTCCGTTTGGTAGAATCCTTTCCAGGAATCAACTTCAAATCAGGAGCCTAAGAAGAGTGTAACAAGTTTTTGCTGTTTGGTTTCTTTTTGAGTAACTTAGAGCCAGGTCACTTTGCCCCACCAAATTGATCGGTGTCTGGGATCTTGAAAACCACTGCTCGGAGGCGAAATCTGGCCAGCCAGCTTCTTGCTTTTGAACAGCCAAACATTAGGAGCACTTGTTTGTTTTTTACCTATAAAGTCCCACCAACATGGCTGCCTAGACATGTGATGAACAAGGACAGGTGACATGCTAAAGTTGACGGGGAGAAGACCATGAGGTCACAGCCCTATACAAAGAACTCCAGGCAACTAAGGATGCCGAGAGCAGGAGCCTTCCCCAGGGAAGAGCACGCCAGTTGGTTATCCGATACCAAATGGTCAGTCCTGAAAACATACATAAAGTAACATTGTACAGACTGAGCAGGGTTATACTTAGTGACATATATATATATATATATATATAATATAGATTCATATATATGTATACACATATACACATTTGCATGTGACAACAATTAATGAAAAAAGAAGCCATGAATTTAAAAGAGCATGGAGAGGTATATGGGACGGTTTGGAAGGAGGAAAGGGTAAAGGTGACATGTGGATTATATTATAATCTCAAAAATAGAAGAAAAAGTAGTTTTTTTTTTACATTTTAAATGGTTGGAAAAAATTAATAATATTTTATGTGAAAATTATATGAAGTTTGAATTTTAGTTTCTTACATTGTGTCTTATTTGTATGCAGCCATACTTTTATTTATGCATAATCTATAGTGATTTTTGCATAGCAATGCAGAATCAAGTAACTGCAACAGATTTTATATCCCATAATGCCTAAAATATATGCTGTCTGGTCTCTTTTCAGAAACTGTTTGCTGACCACTGATCTATGTAATCTTTGGAAGTCATTAAATAACCAAGGCAAAAAAAAATTATGACCTGTCACATTTGACGTCAGCTGCAGAAAGCTCGTCCTGTGCAAGGATGGCATGCCTCACTGTCCTTATTTCGGAAGTCTGAGGTGGAGGTTTAATTGATGTAAAAATCTATGCTGCTGTATTTTCTTCCATAGCCACAGCACTTAGAGATAAGGTTTAACTACCCAAACACAATGCTGATAAGCCCCTATTCAGGAAATAAATCTTTGCATGATGGGAGTCCTTGGCAAGCAACAGTTCACAGATGCTGCCACCTAGAGACAAGATGCTGATGTTGCAGAAGCTCCAGGTGATCAAAGTCAATCACCAGATGCTAAGAATCATCACTTCACTTCTTCTTCTTCTTCTTCTTCTTCTTCTTCTTCTTCTTCTTCTTCTTCTTCTTCTTCTTCTTCTTCTTCTTCTTCTTCTTCTTCTTCTTCTTCTTCTCCTCCTCCTCCTCCTCCTCCTCCTCCTCCTCCTCCTCCTCCTCCTCCTCCTTCTTCTTCCTCTTGGTTTTTCAAGACAGGGTTTCTCTGTGTAGCTTTGTGCCTTTCCTGAAACTCGCTTTGGAGACCAGGTTGACCTCAAACTCACAGAGATCCCCCTGGCTCTGCTTCCCGAGTGCAGGGATTAAAGGCGTGCGCCACCACCGCCCAGCTACATCACTGCACTTCTTAAAACTGAGGATCCCTAGGCCCCTACCCCAGGGGCTGTGTGCACAGTTCCACCCTCACCAATCTGTGTTCTGCTGACTGCCTCTCCTGGGGTTTTGATTGCTTACCTTCCCCACATACTGTAAGACCTTTTCCCCAAAGTCTTTGATGAAATTGCTCAGTTGAAATCTAAAGAGAGTTAGGGATCACTTGCGTGGACTTAGCCTTCTTTCTGTTTTCCTGACTGTTACTTTGGCTGCAGAGAAATCTGTGTGGTAAGCTAAAAAAAATCTCTAGGAGTTTGATTTTTTTTTAATTAATTAATGTGTGTGTGTGTGCGCGCGTGAACATACCTGAGTGCATGTGTTGTGTGCTAGCAGGTGCCTGTGGAGGCCAGAAGGGCTATAAAATCCCCCAGAAATGGAGTTAGAAGACAGTTGCTGGCCACAGTATGGATGCTGAGAATTGAACTTGGGTCCTCTGAAAGAGCAGCCAGTTCTCTTAACTGCTGAGCCCCCCCATCCCCCCTTCCCCCCCCAGGGGTTTGAGCTTACTGTAAAGAAAAATGACCATGCTTGCTCTCATTCAATAATATTTGAAGAAATCCTGTGCCTTCTGTGGCCTCAGTAAGGAAGGTTATGGCATTTTTTTCTGCAGAGGAGTGTGAAAGGGGAGCCACCAGTCGAACATTTTACATCCCCATCAGTGGGCTCTTTCCTTCCCGCGGAGCAGGGTATGCAGAAGCAATCTGACTTCGGAGAGCGGTTTCTATTTTTAACTTACTGGTTTTCAAAAAAACAAAATAAATGCCCACAATTCTCTTCATTTCAGGGCTTTCCTCAACAATGATATTGAATTTCTCCATGTAACTGATAACTTTTTTATATCCCGATAAGCCTCAGACCGAATTAGAAAGGCCCCATTTTAGTGGGTAAAGTATTCCCGGGTGATTTTCCCGCACCCCAGAGAGGAGCCGGAGATGTGAGATGGGAGATGGGAGTCTGTTTTCTGGGATGCAGCTTATACACCCTGTGGGAGTGGTCTTGAGCCTCTCTTGGGGAGGAGCTGTGTTTGGCAGGCTTGGAAGGGGCGGGTTTGGGGAAAGAGATGGGGGAGGGGAGTTGAGGTGGATCTTCCACCAGACTCCTTCCAAACTTTCCAGACTCTTTGGGTGTAGGGATGCCAGGGTGCCAGGGGCTGAGGTGGAGCTCCCACCCAAACGGTAACCATTGGTTACTATTTTCTTATCATTATTACTGCTGCTGCTATTTGTAACTTTGCAGAGTACAACTGAACATTAAAGATGTACTGTACAAGCATGTGATGTTAACTTTTAGAAAATTATAGATGTTGGAGTAGCTTCTATAAATTTCAAGATTATGCTTATGTTGTAGGCCTATTACATTTATTTTCTTATGGCAATTTATTGATTTCAGTGTGTAAAATATTTGTGTGAAAGTTTTGCTTCCTTATTTATTTCTTTTAAAATACATTTAATTTATTTGTAGCTTTTCTTTTTTATTTTTTTCCCTTCTGTTTCTATCTAGAAGAAAATTCTGGGAGGAGAGGAGTCAGTGTAGCCATGCTAGAATGTTTTGGAAATTCCAGAACTTGCTAGGTATCCTTTAATGAATCTATTTTTTTCACACCATAAACTTCGTCACTGATACAGAAGAGCTGATGAGGTCTGCACTTATGTAACTAGACAATTATTTACGGATTATTGGGATTTTCATATGTCTATGAACCTCCATAATCACATTTAAAAATCATTTTTCACATTTTATAAATACCATCGCCGGGCCGTGGTGGCGCACACCTTTAATCCCAGCACTCGGGAGGCAGAGCCAGGCGGATCTCTGTGAGTTTGAGGCCAGCCTGGACTACCAAGTGAGTTCCAGGAAAAGGCACAAAGCTACACAGAGAAACCCTGTCTCGAAAAACCTAAAAAAAATAAAATAAAATAAAAAATAAATACCATCATTCTACATTCTAGGGTGAATTAACAAAACACAAGATGAACGGAAGCTCTTGAGCCCTCCATGTTTTTACTGCTTTTTAAATTATGTAACATTTTTTACTCTTTGAGAATGTCATACAGTGTATTTTGATCATATTTACTCCCCAGCTCCTCTCAGATCTACCTCTACCTCCCAACTTCATGTTCCCCCTCCCCACTTTTTAAAATAACCCACGGAGTCTAATTTCTGCTGTCAGTATACTCCTGGGCATGGAGCCACCCCCTGGAGCTCAAAGAAAACTGACTTTCCCTTCTCCAGGAGCAATCAGCTGTCTATAGCTCCACTGTGAGGGATGGGGCCTCATGAATCCCTTCCCTTTCCAGGTTCTTCTTATTCTTGTACCATTCTACTCTATCATCTTTCTCTTCATGTGTAACTGACCTGTCCAATAGGCCATTCTACTCTATCATCTTTCTCTTTGTGTGTAACTGACCTGTACAATAGGCCATTCTACTCTATCATCTTTCTCTTCGTATGTAACTGATGTGTCCAATAAGTCATTCTACTCTATCATCTTTCTCTTTGTGTGCAACTGACCTGTACAATAGGTCATTCTACTCTATCATCTTTCTCTTCATGTGTAACTGATGTGTCCAATAGGTCATTCTACTCTATTATCTTTCTCTTTGTGTGAAACTGACCTGTACAATAGGTCATTCTACTCTATCATCTTTCTCTTCATGTGTAAGTGACCTGTCCAATAGGCCATTCTACTCTATCATCTTTCTCTTCGTGTGTAACTGACCCGTCCAATAGGTCATTCTACTCTATCATCTTTCTCTTTGTGTGTAACTGACCTGTCCGATAGGCCATTCTACTCTATCATCTTTCTCTTTGTGTGTAGCTGACCTGTCTAGTAGGTCATTCTACTCTATCATCTTTCTCTTCATGTGTAACTGACCTGTACAATGGGTTCTCGTTCATTAGACTTAGCCCGACTTGCCAGTGTGTGTAGTGAACAAACTGTGAAACCTTGAACATACTGCTCCTTTCTCATGGCAAATAATGTTTTTGTCAGTAAATAAATCGCAGCAGGTTAAGTTGAAAAACAATCTCTAGTGCTGGCTTTCTTTATCAATTCGTCATCTATCCATCCATCCATGCATCCATCCATGCATCCATCCATCCATGCATCCATCCATCCATCTATCCACCCACCCATCCATCTACCCATCCATCTACCTATCCATCCATCCATCCATCCATCCATCCATCCATCCATCCATCCATCCATCCATCCATCCATCCATTCATCCAAAATGTACTAAGTTCTCTCTTCTGTGCACTGTGATATGATCTTTGGATAGGAAATTAAGAAAGACATCATAACTCCCTCAAGGAGATCAATGATTAGTGGAGAAAACAGATAAAGTATTCTAATTTGGTGTGATAAATGTTAAACTAGAAGTGTGCTGGCTAGTTTTATGTCAGCTTGACACAAGGTAGAATCATCTCAGAGAAGGAAACCTCAATTGAGTAACTGCATTCATAAGACTGGGCTGTAGGCAAGCCTGTAGGGCATTTTCTTAATTAGTGCTGGATGTGGGAGGGCCCAGTTCATTGTGGGTGGTGCCATGCCTGGGCTGGTGGTCCTGGGTTCTATAAGAAAGCAGGCTGAGCAGGCCATGAGGAGCAAGCCAATAAGAAGCACCTCTCCATAAGCTCCTGCCTCCAGGATCTTGTCCTGCTTGAGTTCCTGCCCTGACTGCCTTCGATGATGAACTGTGATATGAAAGAGGAAGTAAAATAAATCCTTTATTCCCCAAGCTTTTTTTTTTCCTCATGGTGTTTCATCACAGCAATAGAAGCCCTAACTAAGGCAATAAGATTTCAGAGTGAGGAGTCACATGCATGCACAAACATAGTTCATTCTTAAAGTAATTAATTTAGTATTAAAAATACCAATACAGGTTAAGTATTGCTTTTCAAAGATTGTTGGGATCCAAAGTGTTTCAAATTTTAGAATTTTAAAAATAATTTTGAAATGTTTTCATATACATAGTAATACATCTTGATTGTGGAAGTCAAGTCTGAATTCTGAGTTCATTTAAATTTTGGATGTGTTATACACATAGCATGAGGTAATTTTATACAATATTTTTAGTATTCTTGTGATTTAACCATGACCTATTACTTGAGGGTCAGATGTGGAATTTGCTACTTGACACATAATGTCGGTACTCAAAAGGTGCTGGAATTTGAACATTTCACGCTCTTTAGATCAAGGTTCCTTAACCTGTAGATTTATAATATTATAAAATATATCATTAAAATATTAGTAAGACTATATTAAATAGAGATATATATTTCTTCAATAGAAAAAGATGAAGCCAGGTGGTGTTGGTGCACGCCTTTAATCCCAGCACTCAGGAGACAGAGCCAGGTGGATCTGATAATAAGCTTAAGATAATAAATAACTATTTGTGATGTAAAAAAAAAGTAGGCTAGGAAGCTCAAGATCAGGGCACTGGAAGAATTAGTCTCTGTGGAGAGGCTTTTCCTGGCATTTACACAATCATCTCATGGTTAGTGCTCTGACATTAAAAACTGTATTTATTTATTCACTCATTATTTAATGTGTATGGATGTCTGCCTGCATGTGTAACTGTGCACCATGTGTGTGTCGGGTGCCTGCAGGGACCAGAAGAAGGTGTTAGAACTCCTGGACCTGGAACTGCAGTAGCTACCGTGGAGGTTCTGGGAATTGAACCCAGGTCCTCTGCAAGGGCAGCAAGTGCTCTTAACCACTGGACCATCTCTCCAGCCTAGTGCTCTGACTTCTTATAAGGGTAATAATCCTTTTCAGGAGAGGTCTGCCCCATGACTAGATGCCTCCCAAGACACTGTCTCCAAATATATCCTGTGGGGATTAGGATTCGAGCAGGTGAGATTTGGCAGGACACAGGGATCGAGTCTGTTGAACCATTCTGATTCCCAAACCCCAGACTTGGTGTCTGTATACTTTATCTGCTGGCTTTCAGCCTCTGTAGGTAGGTAGGTAGACATATATTACAGCCACCTAGAAAGTATCTCTCATCAAGACTGTCTTCTCCATTCCTGCTGGCACCATCTCAGCTCAAGCTCTCATTTTCCTACTTAGTCCAGAGCATTGACTTTCTCACATTCATTTTGTCCTCTCTCCCCTTCCTCCATTCTCTTCCCCCTTCCTCTTCCTACTTCTCTGGTTTTCTTCTTTTTTCCTCCTCCTCCTGTTCCTCCCCCTCCTGCTCCTCCCTCTGTAGTTGGAATTTTCTTTGGGCTGCCAGCCAGCTCCCAAATAAAGACATGGAGACTTATTTTAACATGAATGCTCGCCGTTTGCTTAGGCTTGTCCCACTAGCTCTTTTAATTTAACCTGTTTCTTCTATCCATCTACATTTTGCCTCAGGGCTTTTTACATTTCATTCTCTGTGTCCTACTTTTCTGCTTCCTGTGTCTGGCTGGCCCCTGGTGTCTTCCTGGTGTCTCTTTGTCTTTCTTCATTCTCTTGATGTAATTCCACTTCCTACTTATTCTCCCTGCTTGGAAGTTCCCCCTATACCTCCTCCCTCACTATTGGCCATTCAGCTTTTCATTAGACCAGTCAGGTGCCTTAGGCAGGCAAGGTAAAACAGCAACACATCTTTACACAGTTAAACAAATGCAACACATCTTTACATAGTTAAACAATTATTCTGCAACATAAAAAATACAACACATCTTTACATAGTTAAACAAATGCAACACATCTTTCATAGGTGTCTTTTGCAGACTGTGCCTTATAGTCTGAAGGATTTTTCCCCTAAAGATGAAAGTCACACCCTTGATCTTTACTCCCTTACACCAGTCCCCAGTTTACACTCTGAAATCGTGTTATAAATCAGATATCGTCTGTTAATGAACTCTTTGCCTTTCTATGTGTGAAAATAAATGAGAACTTGCTCCTCCTGTATGGCCCTTCTGCAGGCTCCTCTGTCTCACCCCTTTCCCTTCACTGGTCTCCTGCTAGAGTTAGGTTCTAGAAGGAGAACATTAATGAGTTGCAGTATTCTTTATGGGATTCCTAAGTATGCTCCTCATTGGTGGAAGGTCTTGAAGATGTGAGATAGCAGCTCTTTATTTCATTTGTCTTGTGTATCTAATGTCTGGGCAGAGCTCTTGGATCTTGTCACGAGGTGGGAAATACCTTTCCTCCCTTGATGGTTACCTATTGGGGCTTTCTAGTAGATGTAGAAAGGTGTGTGAATGCTGGATTCTTGACTTGTGCCTACTGGTGGTGATGTAATGAGTTTGTCAGGGGTATAGAGTGTCTTAAAACAAGTGCCCATTTAATAACGTGAATTCAGTATCTTTCAACAAATTGTGACCGGATACTTTGAGGATCGATGTCAAAGGAAACATGGAGGAGCTAAATTTTCAGAGGTTGGATGCCATTAATAATGACCTTGCAATTTGAGCTACTGATATTGTATGGGGTACAGAGAGTAATCTGACCTTATTAGAGATCTGTGTGATACAGGTTGGGGTCTGCCTGTGCTCTAGAACTAAGAGAATTATTTCAAACATCCATTTGACAGGAGAGTTGCCTATGAGAAGCAAATCACTGAGTTTTGTTCAAGTTTCTTGTTTCTCTAAATTGGATTATTCTTCTCAGAATTCAAGGCCATGCCATCCAGTTTTCCAGTCCAGCACAATTCTGTCAGTTCCTTCTCCATGTGTGGTAATTATTTTCTCCTAGAAGACTAAAATCAGTGGTGAATCGGGAACAATTAATGGCACACGGGGACAAAGTCAATTAAACGATATGGTTATGAAGTTACTTGAGAATTATGATAAGAAACTGAAAAACTTGAACACAGACTGCCTTCGGATGCTATATTTCAGAACTGAACACTAAGATGCTCCATTAGAGTTATCCATTCACGCCGTCCATCACCTGAACTCTCACCACTCAGAGTGTGGTTCATTGTTGATAACAGGGTCTGAGTTAGAGGCAGCTTTGGTAACCCTTGGGGACAGTGGTCTGTGGTACGAGAGTGAATGGATGTCATGAGTACTCTCCGGTGCCATAAAAAC
Organism: Peromyscus maniculatus bairdii; assembly: GCF_049852395.1. Taxonomy (NCBI): domain Eukaryota; kingdom Metazoa; phylum Chordata; class Mammalia; order Rodentia; family Cricetidae; genus Peromyscus; species Peromyscus maniculatus. Next base: position 14,591,725 of record NC_134869.1, on the reverse strand, counting down.
AGAAGCTCCTTTCTGCTGCAGTGACAACCATCACAACCAGAAACAACTCATCCATCACACCCCCGACCAAGCTGTAGGGAACGGGGGCTGGGGATGCAGCATCTGAGACACCCAGTATCAGCTTATGGCTCATATAAATGCGTTTGGACATTGATTCATCACTAAAATGACTGGGGCCTTTAAAACAAACCTGAAGCTCTGTGGTTTGAATGAGTAATTCTCAAACTTTATCACGAACACAATAAACTGGAGAGTTTGTTGAACTGTAGGTCTTCCTTTGGCTGGCCTGGGGAGTTGGTGGTACAGCCTGTGTTTCTAGCTTTTTCTCAAGTGATGCCTGTGCTTCTGGTCTCAGGATGTGGTACTATACAAGACCTAGATTAAAAAAAAATATTATGCCAAAGCATGTAGGGTAACCACACAGGAGGCAGGTATTATGAAAGATCTGAGTGATTTTAAAGAGCTCAGGCAGAATTATCTTTATCAAAGCATTGCCTCTGAGTTCCTAAAACAGCATTCCAGAAAGGACATTTGCTTCACCCAACAGATATAAGTGAAAGGTCTGCTTGTACCCTGTTACCAGGAAGTTGCTGATTCATGAGATACATACTCTGACTCTCCTGTAGACATTGTGTAGACAAGGAAACAAAATGCCAACAACTGTGACACTGACTCAAGAGTGATCTTAGTCGTCTTAGCTCCAGCTCCCGGGAAACTGATTCTGAGTCACAGATCTACGTGCATGAACATTTACTGAAGTAGTCCTTGGCAGCAGTGTGTGTGTGTGTGTGTGTGTGTGTGTGTGTGTGTGTGTGTGTGTGTGTGTGTGTATGGGGAGGAGGGTAAAGGAAGATGCCCCGGTAGAGGTAAATTTTGAGAAATGGTGCTGTACAAGGAGGCAAGAGAGATCTAGAACTCTGACCATGCTCCAGGATGTCTCATAGCAAGGCGTTTGGGCCTCTCCCATCGTTGCCTGGATACAAGCTGCCACAAGGAAGGGGCGTGGCCTTGAAATTTTCTCTCTGTGGGCAGTTCCTCAAGAGAGAGTGAGCGGGAAGCCAGCACCGTCAACGTCCAGACCAGCAGGCAGACGGAGGTCTGTCACATCAGGTGAGCAACACGAAGCAGTGTGTGGGAACCCACAGAAGTTCTCGGTGAGAATTCTGCATGAGAAGCTCTGCTGGCCTTTGTGAGAAGGGGGTGTGTGCTTAACAACTTGTTTGTTGAAGTAGGATGGGCTTTAAGAAGTTTTAAAAATGAAGTTTTATTTATTTGTGTGTGTGTGTGTGTGTGTGTGTGTGTGTGTGTGTGTGTGTGTGCCCTATCACATGGGTGGAGGTAAGGGGTAAGAGGATAACTTGTAGTCATTTCTTTCTTCTCATTGTGTGACACCCAAGGATAGAACTCAGACCAGCAGGCTTGGCTGCAGAGCACCTTTAAATGCTGAGCCATCTCACCAGTCCCCTAGGCTAGGGCTTTTGAGATATGGTTTATCTAAATTCAATTAGTGGGACTGTGGACACCAGTTTGGCAAGTGATGTTGCCAGTCCAGACCAATCACAGAGTCATCAGGAGCTCTGAGGTTTGTGTGTGTGTGTGTGTGTGTGTGTGTGTGTGTGTGTGTGTGTGTGTGTGGTTTCCTAATGTCCAGGAGCTGATGAATGCCTGGATTCCCATTCAGTTTGTAGTTTTCTCATTTGAAGGGTTGGAAAATACCCTCTGGTTACTTTGACCCTAGCTCGGAGGGTACATGGAAACTATAGTTCTTATCTTCATCAGACAAGGAAAAATAGAAGTAATTTAGGGTCATCATTGTATAATGAAGGTGTTAGTTCAGTATCTTATTCCAGGTTCTGTGACTCTTTTATTCATCACTGTTTTTCGGTGCTGAGTATCCTGGAATAACCCCAACACTCGACTTCTTTATGTAATAATAGGGGGACAGACCAGCAGAAGAGATAAATATTAAGTAACTACACAAATAAGAAAATCTGGTTAGTTCAATAAAGGCAAAGAATACTCATAGGCAGACAATAAAGCAGGGATTAATTTGGCCTAGTATGGTAGTTTGAAGGAAAATGGCCCCCATAGGGAGTGGCACTATTAGGAGGTGTGGCTTTGTTGGAGTGGGTGTGGCCTTGTTGGAGGAAGTGTGTCACGGTGGGGGTGGGCTTTGAGGTCTCCATGCTCAAGCTATACCCAGTGAGAGAGTCACTCCCTGTTGCCTGTGGATCAAGATGTAGAACTCTCAGCTCCTTCTCCAGCACCATGTCTGCCTGCATACCACCATGTTTCCCGTCATGAAGATAATGGACTCAACCTCTGAAACTGTAAGCCGGCTTGAGCTAAATGTTTTCCTTTATAAAAGTTGCCATGGACATGGTGTCTCTTCACAGCAATTGAAACCCTAGCTAAGGCACCTGAGGGTGGGGGAAGAGACTGAGGGCATGGCAGTAGGTTGAGAGAGAGCTCAAAGATGTCTTGGAGCTTATGGAAATTTAGTGAAAATGTGGAATAGAAGACTGAAGAGCTGGCTGCTGTCTTCAAATCTGATGACCATCACGTTACCTTTATCTGGAGGACTTGACTCCTTGTGTCCCAGTCTCTCCATCTGTACAATGGTGTCATAAGGCCTAAAGAAGAGAAAATAGGCAGGTGTGCTTTTGAGATCGTAGACCACAGCAAATGCTGTTGTCCTGGTAGTTAGGCCAGCCACTGGTGACATCTTCCCCTTTGACTCGTCCCTTCCTTCTGTCCCCTGGGCTGAGCTGGTGGGCTGACTCTAGTTAATGTTTTAACGCTGGATAATTCTCTTGCCTTCTGGAATTCAATTTTTTTAGGCCAACAACTAAATTAAAAGATACTTTTGATATTGCGTTCCATTGCTACTCCTCTTTCTGTTCTCTCTCTCCTGTTTACTTACACTAGAAAAGATATTTCAGGAAGTGATAATCCTTATTTGTCAGATCCTCCCGATAGTTTTCAATCTACTTACTCCATTATGTTTGAAAATTGGGCTAGTCAGGGTGTAGTAATGTGATGTCACTGCCTACTGATGAGTTACAACTTGTGATGTAAACACTGATCTAAGTAAGATAGGACCTGTAACATAGCATCTCCTTCTGAGATCTGCAGGGACTCCAGGAGCAATTGGTTCCCTAATATGTGGAAGTTCTAGTATAAGAAGGGATTTAATTTCCAGTGTATAAGAGGTGATTTGATTTCCAGTGTATAAGAGGTGATTTTAGTTTCCAGTGTATAAGAGGTGATTTAATTTCCAGTATATAAGAAGGGATTTAATTTCCAGCATGTAAGAAGTGGTTTCTCATTGAAGACTGATTATTAATGTTACATTAAATGCCCATAGCAGGGAGACAGCTTCCTCATATTGGCAAAGCCGTGATCTCACAAAGGGTCTGTGTCGCTGAGATTTTCACTGTGGTGAAAGACCCTGTCCTGTTAACTGCTGCCACAGGAAAGCTGCCTACCAAATATTACGGTTTGGATATTAACTATCTCCCAAGCCCCATATGTTGAAAGCTTGGTTTTCAGTTGTAGGAGGGAGTTGTCATAGGTCTGTTGTTGAATGGTGGACTGGGATCCCAGACCCCTTCTTTCTTTTGCTCCCTAGCCACCATGATGTGAGCAGCATTTCCGCACCACACACTTCCACTCGAGGGTCAGTCTTACCACAGGACCAAAGTGATGAGGTCAGGTAACCATGGATGGAAACCTCTAAACCTATGAGCTAAAATGTAGCTGTCCTCTCTTGACATTGAACTCGGGAATTTTGTTACAGTGACAGGAGACAGACCGACATATCCAACCCCGAATCTCAGTGGTCTGTAACACAAAACATCTATTCAAGTAATCTCAACTCAGATGGGGGCTGGCTGTGGGGCTCCGCTTTCAAGTTGGCTGATTCAGACCAACTGTGGGTAGAACCACGGGGATGGGTCAGCCCCGCTCCACTGTCTCATCCTGCAGCAAGCATGTTCTTGAATGTTCTCAGGACAGGGACCGAGGGGCAAGAGAAGAGGTCAGGCTGTTCATGCCAATGTCAACCTTGTTCTGCTGACAGAGCTGCTAATATTCTGTCAACCAAAGCCACACGGCAGGGATGAGTCCAGCACGAACTAGAGATGGACAATGTTGCAGCTGACAGTGAGACTACATGGCCATTAGAATTATGAATTATGGGAATTATGAATAATCAGGAATAATGATACAATCTGCTACACCTGTCTTACATTCAATCTACTGACCCCAAACAGATATTTGGGTATAGTCTCAAACCAGAGTCCTTGGGGGTGGGCCCAAGGACTCTGTTCCCCTCCTCACTCCTTACTTACAATACCTCCCTTCTACCTGGCCCTCCCCAAACTTTCTTATGAAAGCCTTTCCCCCTAGTGGAGACTGTCTTAGCAAAGCAGGTTGCCTTCCTGTCAGTCTATGAGAGGAGCCTGGGCCTACCTGGATCTTGGCCATGGGTATAATGTAAATTAAGTCATTACACACACCAGATATTTCGCTGTCATCTTCTGTGGTTATAAGAGATGTGTCCTTGCCTTGTAGCGTTTTTGAGTTGATTCATGATGTTATGCCTCTAAATGAGAGATTTTAATGAGCGAAGCCACCACTGGTATGTATAAGAATATTGTCTTTTGTCTCCGCTTTTCTCCTAAGGTGCTCCTCTGGATCTCTCGCTGTCTCTTGGCCTGCTTGGCTGTGTAGTCTCGTGAAGATTTGTCTGGTTCTGTGTTGTCTGATCTCCTGACGGCAGCATCGCCATCTCTCCTGCTCTGAAACAGGGAGCAGAGTCATCTTTAACCCTCCGCTTTCACAGTCCTTATCTACCTCTTATGAATAATGACCATTATCCAACAAGACACTGAAATTGCTCTTGGCTCATTTTCCAGGCAGGTTCTTCGCTAAGGAGTAGGGGCTGTGAGTGACTAAGGCGTGACTCTCCTTGAAGCTCTGCATTTCGTTGAGGAGTGTGACTACATAACTCGAGGTAATGGGGGCTGTGAACAACGTGTTCCCTTGCACCCCTGAACACACCTAATTGCTCATCAGTTCTTGCTCCTTCTGCCCCAGAGAGGGCCTTCAGATCTTACCCTCTCTTCGTTTGCCCTTTGGCAACTGCCCTTGCAGTGGTTCAAGGCTCTGCCCTGTTACCCCAGGGGGCAGTAGCCTCCTGTCTGGTTTCTCTGCTGTCTCTCGTTCCTCAGGCCATCCTCTCACCGGACCCAAAGGGTTTCCACTTGTTATCATAGTCTCAAATATTGATCTGAATCTGTCCTTTCTTGGTTTAGAAACAATCATGTTCTTCATTAAGTTGGCAACACAATTACCAAATGGCCTAGCCATTCTACTTCTGAGTATAAACCCCTCCAAGAAATTCAGAGAAAATACTTCAAAGCTTGCAAGAAATGGCTATACCATCACTATTCACGACAACTAAGGATGGACCCAGCACAAGGCTACTCAACTGAATAACAAAGTGTTACATGTCTGTGCAGTGTCATATTGTGCAATCAAAAAAGGGTTGGCATTGGATGTGGTGGCACATGCCTGTAATCTCGACACTGGGAGGCTGATGTAGGGGCATTTTTTTTGTGAATTCAAGGCCAGCCTGAGCTTTACAGTAAGAGCTTGTCTCAAAAGACAAAACAAAATGTAGAATAAATACTGCTATGTGTTGTAATATGGCTGAGCCTCAAAAATGTTTTTCTAAATGAAAGAAGCTAGCCATGAAAGGACATACAGTATATGATTCTACATATATACAGTTTCCAGGACTGGCGAATCTATAGGGAAAGAAAGCAAAATTATAGTCCCCAGGGGCTTGAGGAAGGGAGAATGAGAAGTGACTGTTCAGTGTGTTTTGAGATGATAAAAACATTCCAGAACTAGATGAATTAGATAGTGGTGATAATCACACACACACACACACAAATTGTGATATGATACACAGACACATACACACAGACACATATGTATAAATTGTGATGTGATACACAGACACACACACAAATTGTGATATGATACATAGACACACACAGACACAGACACAGACACACACATATAAATTGTGATATGATACACACACAGACACACACACACATATACGTTGTGACATGATACATAGACACATACACATATATATATAAATTGTGATATGATACACATACATAGACATACACAGACATACAGACACATGCACACACAGACACACATACAGGCACACATACATATATATATATCTATACATATATATATAAATTGTGATATGATACACAGACACAGACACACAGACATACACACATATATAAATTGTGATACATACACACACACACACACACACACACACGCACGCACACATGCACGCACACCCCACTATATCCATCTGAGTTCTCCAGAGGAACAGAGCAAATAGAATGTATTTGTGCTATAAAGGGATTTCCTAGCGTGACTTACAAACTGACTGAGGCTGTGTAGTCCTACAGTGGCCATCTGTATGCTGGAGAGGCTGAGAACCGGTCCATGAAGCTGGTTTTCATCAGCCTCAGTCTAGAGCCGAAGGCATGGGAGATTCCTAGAGGCTCTGGCCTTCAGTCCACACTGGAACCCGAGAAGCTGGGTTCTGACATCAGTGAAGGATGGCAGCAACAGGAGCCAGTCCCAGCAGCAGGGGGACTACCCATCAGCAAGAAGTGAACACCCCATAGGCAAGCAGCATGGCTCTGCTTTGGTCCTCTTGATATCTGGGTCACCACCAGAAGGTTCACCTGATCTAGACCCTAATTCTCCCATGATGTTGACCCTTCCTGGAAATGCCTTCACAGACCTACTCAGAGGCGTGTTGTTTAAGTCAATTCCAGATCCGGTTAAACTGAGATTCAAAGTTAGCCATCACTTCACTAATGGTACATTTCATTGTCGGTTAGCACAGTAAAATAAATGCAGTCCCTCTCCCTGCACATGCCAAGCCCTCCATCAGTTGTTCCCGAGTCTGTACGTCATAAGCATTGACTTCCAGATCCTTCCAGTCTGTCCTCGCTTTCTGATTAACTTTGTGGTCCCCAAGCATCCTGGCCTCTAGGTCTCTCTGTGCTCTTAGTAACATCCTTTGCTTGTGCAGACTCACCTGCCCCTGCAGGGTTGTGTTCTACTTGATGGAACCACATCTGGTTCAGATGCCAGTTCCTTTGTGAGCATCTCCCTGTGCCACCTCACACTTCCTGTCCGCCATCATACAGCACCTGGTTTGGTTGTCACAGCCAATCCCAGCTGAGTAGATATCTTCACTGTACAAGACGACTAATAAAATGTCTGGTTTGAGTTTGGGTCCTTGCTGTCCTGTGTGTGACACACAAAAGCTCGTTAGTAATTACTGGACGCAATGGCTTGATAATTTAAACCTTGGTTGAAATCTGCCTTTAAACTAATGTTGTGTTCCAACCCTTTAATTTACAAACTTTGTAACGACCACTGCACTTGGATGATGCTCTTTCTCGTTTACTGTTGTTGAATTAATCGGTCATGTTGGTTCAACAGACTTCTCTGCAGGTTATGAGCACCCGCTCACCGCAGATGTTTGTCCTCTTGGCAGTTGGAGCGCTCACCTTAATTTCCCCTGCTCTCAGGTTTACTGATGTTGTAACCGATGTTTTCCTACCTCCTCCCTTCCCTGTTCTTTTCACTCTTAGCAGACAGCTCTGATGGAGGGTAGTTTTACTATTTTGCTGGAGGATCATGGGGTCTTTGAATGATCGTCTGCAAAGGCGTTCTAAGTGGTCAAGCACTAGGGGATATAGGCTAATGGTTCCCACTTCGTCTCAAGTCAGGGCTTCTGTGTTAGCGTCGTTATTACTATTATTGTTATTTTCTCAAGTGTTAAGATATGTCTTTCTTATCAAAACTGCACTCCTGGGGCTAAGAAAATGCTCAGTGGCTACAGTTCACGTTGTTTAAACATGAGGACCTTAATTTGGATCCTCAGCTTCCATGTGAAAGCTGTGTATGATGGCTCCTATCTGGAAGCCCAGGGCTGGGAGCATGTGGATGAGGGGGGTGGGTGAATTTCAGGGGCTTGCAGGTCAGCTCAGCCTAGGTGACAGAGAAAGACACCTGACAGCCACCTCTGCTCCAGCCCCCACCCCCCACATCCATAGACACATTTGACCACAAAATTTTAAAGGTTATGTCTAAGCGTTTTATTTTTATTTTTATTTTTATTTTTTTATTTTTCAAGACAGTGTTTCTCTGTGTAGCTTTGGTGCCTGTCCTGGATCTTGCTCTGTAGACCAGGCTGGCCTCAAACTCACAGAGATCCGCCTGCCTCCCGAATGCTGGGATTAAAGGCGTGTGCCACCACCACCCGGCCTTTTTTTTTTTTTAAGATTTACTTTTATTTCATTTGCATTGGTGCTTTGCCTGCATATATGTCTGAATGAGGATGTTGGATCCCCTGGAACAGGAGTTACAGACAGCTGTGAGCTGCCATGTGGATGCTGGGAATTGAACCCGGGTCCTATGGAAGAGCAGTCAGTGCTCTTATCTGCTGAGCCATCTCTCCAGCCCTGACTAAGTGGTTTTTAACACTACCTATCCACACTGTTTTTGCTGTTTTTCACTATAGGGAAGGCTGATAAAGAAAATGTTTTCGATGCTGTTCCTCGACTAATTCTAGAAGGGTTGTGATCACAGTGTTATGTACCCTGCAGTATATTATAGTTTGGAGCCTTTCCACATTTAACAGTAGATTAGCAAAGATTGGGGGTGAGACTGGAGTTACCATTTAGATTTGTGCATGGACCATTATTTTACCGTGTTACTTGTGAGAGAACAAACATTGCCCAGGGAGTGACAAAGGAAGACAGGATTTGATGTGATAAATTTCTTCCCACTCCATCCAGTATCTGAGGGTTTTTTTTTTTCAAAGCACTACCATATCTTGAGAGAGTCAGTTGTTCCGCTGACTGAGAAACAACCACCACTTCCCATCTCAGAACAGTAAATAGTGAACCAGAAGAAAATTCCATTTATCTATTTTGTTTTAACGTTTATTTTCTCAGGCTATCTAAATAAATGTAGGGATGATAATCATACAAACCTCATTGTGTTTTTGCAAGAGTTCAAAGAACTACACAATATAAAAAATCATAGAAGAGCATCAGCACCTACTTATTGCTATAATTTTATGACCATACATCTTAATTAATGCAATATTTATGGAACACCTCCGATGTGCATGCCATTGTGCTAAGGGCTGTAGATATTTGGAAAGATGCAAATGTAGGATCCCTGGTCCTTTTGGCACAGAGAGAAGAGAAGACAGTTACATAAATAGTTATGATTCAACACTTATGATTCACTGTGATTCAGTAGTGTGCATGCATCCCGTCACCCCCCCCCCCCCATCCATGCCCACTCTTCCCAGCAGTGGCCCCATCTCTTTGGTCTCATCAGGGATTTTACTTTTCTAAATTGTTCTTCTCTCCTGCCCCCCTCCCTTTAGCACCATAGTGGCTCAAGTTCTACAGCTTATAAACAAAATAAATGCTCAGTCCATAACTACAACAGACGAACACTGAGCCGACATGAAACCCGGAGTTCCCTCTAGATAGAGTCCTCTGCCCTTTCCTCTATAGTTCATTCCCATCACAGAGAAGAGACCCTCTTGATTTCTCTACCTCTTGCTCATTCCCACCTCTGCATTTGGTACCTCCCTTATAAATGACGGCAGCTGTTACACAGGATGTGAGCACAGGAGGTCATCAGTGAACTCCTAATGGCCAATCCCCAAAAATAACTTTCCATTCTTGCCTTCTCCACTCTCTGACAGGTATTTCCTTTTTTAATCAATTGTTTTTATTTTTTAAATTATGTGTATGTGGGTGGATCCATGTCTGAGGATAGGGGCCTGAGTAGAGGTGCCCAAGGAAGCCAGAGACACTGGGTTCTCTAAAGCAAAAGTGACAGGTGGTTTTTAAGCTGCTCAATACGGGTGCTGGGAATTGAACCCAGCTCTTCTGCAAGAGTGGTATGTGCTCTTAACCACCGAGCTGTCTTCCCTTCCCAGGCCCTCTGCTGGGTATGTCAGCTCTTGGGGGATTTCTTCCTTAAAGCTCCTCAGCTTTGGGGTTGGCTTCATTTATCTGTTCTGCCCCATATTATCCTTCACTGACTCCTTGGGTCTCTTAATATCCAGATATCCAGAGCATGTGCTCTGGGCTCCCGCCTCTTGCTGTCTCTGCTTCTCTGGTCTTGTCTGCTACCCCCGTTTCACCAGCAATCTGCATTCTGCACTTTTGGCTCAGATCTCTCTCATTTGATTTTTTTCTGACTCCCTTTCCGGATGCTCCGTCTTACTGTCTCTCACGCATACCAACTCAAGTTAACCAAAACCCATCTCTTGGCCCCAATTTCTTTCCTGTCCACACTGTATTTTCTATCTTGGTGAATGTGCCCAAGACAGAGGTCTAGACTAGCCATAGGCTTTCCTCCGCCTGTCCATCATATTGAAATAGTATTGAAGGGACCTATCCCTCTGTCCCCCATCCTGAGCATCCCTGCAGTGATTGGTTCAAAGCCTCGTGACTTGGTTTCCAGTTTTCCTTGGAGTCTGTTCTGTCCATTTTTTACAAGGCTTTTGGGTAAATCTCTTAAAGGAAACATTTGTGTCACTCCCTTCTAGAAAACTTTTTTTTGTGGTTACACATCATGTTGTGTAGAACTCAAGTTCCATCCTTGTAGTCTGTCTGTTTAGCCTCTGCCTGCCTCTTTCCGTTCCTGTCTCTGATAGAGTCTACCTACTCTGATGTCTTTAGTCTAAGGTAAGCCTGGTTGTTAAGACTCTGAGTCCTGTATGCCAAGAACAATAGCTTTATGGAAATCCTTGTCCCTATGGAGGAGAGTGGCCACTGGAGACTTTGCATGAGAGAGAGCTGAATTCCACACTGGGAGGGATCTTTGAAGGCTGCTGAGTCCACTGGCTCCATTGATCTCCAAACACAGACCACCAGCCTGTCTGTTCTTTGTTCTCACGATGAAATGAGAGCGGGATTAACTTCCATGCAGGAGTATTGTGAAGTCTAAAGCAACTGTCAAATCTGTCAAGAAAGATTGTCTCTTTTTCCACATACATTCCTTTCCTATTATGCATTCTGCCAATTTTCCTCCTCTGAGGTCTTCATCAATACACATTTTATACCTTTTGCCCAATTTGAATTGATTTCCCACTTCCTTAAGAATTCTGTAATTTTTAATTTTTGTTATTTTATTCTTCTCTCATTACATCCCAACTGCAGTCCTCCCCCACCCCCAATCCTCCCTCAACCCCTCTCTCCCCCATATCTACTCCTCCTCCATTTCCCTTCAAAAACAAGAGCAGGCCTCCAGGGATATCAACTGAACATGGCGTAACAAGTTACACTAAGACTAGGCACAAACCCTCAAATCAAGGCTGGACAAGGCAACCCAGTAGGAGGAAAAAGGGTCCTAAGCGCAGGCAAAACAGTCAGAGACACCCCCACGCCCACCCCCACTGTTAGGAGGAGTCTCCCAAGAACACTGTGCTACACAGCTGTAGCATATATGCAGAGGGCCTGTGCAGACCCACACAGGCTCCCTGGCTGCTGCTCTAGTCTCTGCTCAGTTGAGCTCTGCTTAGCTGATTATGCAGATTGTGTCCTCATGGTGTCCTCCACCCCTCTGGCTCCTACAGCCCTTCTCCCCTCCACCCCCACCCCCTGCTTCTTCTATGGGATTCTCCTGGCTCTGCCTAATGTTTGGCTGTGGGTCTCTGCGTCTGTTTCCATCAGTTGCTGGATGATGCCCATCTGTTGACAACTGGATTAGGCACTGATTTATGAGTATAGAGAATATCAGGAATCATTTCATTGACTTTTTTTTTTTTTTTTTTTGCCAGATGTGTTTAGTTTTATCCTGGGTCTCTGGGCTATCCAGCCTCTGGTTCCTGGCTATCCAGGCTGTGTCAGACATGGGCTCCCTCTCACAGCATGGACCTCAGGTTGGACCAGGCATTGGTTGGTTACGTCCACAAGTTCTGTGCCACCATTACCCCAGCACATCCGGCAGGCAGGACAGCTTGTAGGTTGGAAGTTTTGTGGCTGGTTTCATGTGCCAGTCCCACTGCTGGGCACCTTGCCTGGTTATAGAAGATGGCCGGTTCAGACTTTGTATCCCCATTATTAGGAGACTTCACTAGGGCCACTCTCATACATTTTGGGGAGTTTCCACTGCATTAGATTTCCACATCACTCCCCAAATACCCACCCCCAATTCCAGTCATCGTTTCCAGTACTCTCTCCCTCAACTTCCCCACCCCCTGCCTGATTCCCTTCTGTTCCCATTCCCACCTGCCCCCAGTTCATCCCTACAATCTGTTCCATTTCCCCTTCCCAGGGAGATCCTGTGTCTCCCCTCTTGAGCCCTCCTTGTTACTTAGCCTCTCTGGGTCTGTGGCTTGTAGCATATTTATCCTTTACTTAACAGCTAATGTCCACTTATGAGTCAGTACATACCATATTTATCTTTCTGGGTCTGGGTTATCTCACTCAGAATGATTTTTTTCTAGTTCCATCCATTTGCCTGCAAATTTCCTGATGTCATTCTTTTTAACAATGGAGTAATACTCCGTTGTGTAAATGTACTGCATTTCCTTATGCATTCTTCAATTGAGAGACATCTAGGTTGTTTTCAGTTTCTGGCTATTACAAATAAAGCTGCTATCACCATAGTTGAACAGACAGACAGGTTGGTCAATGGAATTGAATCCAAGGCCCAGATGTAAATCCGCACACCTATGGACACCTGATTTTTGATAATGAAGCCAGAAATACACAATGGAAAAAAGAAAACATTTTCAACAAATGGTGCTGGTCTAACTGGATATCAGCATGTAGAAGAATGCAAATTGATTCATATCTATTACCCTGCACAAGACTCAAGTCCTAGTGGATCAAAAACTTCAACATAAACCCAGACACACTAAACCTAATAGAAGAGAAAGTGGAGAATAGCCTTGAATGCATTGGCACAGGAGACCACTTCCTGAACAGAACACCAATAGCACAGCACTAAGAATAACCATCAATAAATGGGATCTCATGAAGCTCAAAAGCTTCTGTAAGGCACAGGCACCCTAATAGGACAAAACAGGAGCCCACAGAATGGGAAAAGATTTTCACCAACTCCATATTCAACAGAGGGCTAATATCCAAAATATGTAAAGAATGCAAGAAATTAGACATCAGTAAACCAAATAATCCAATTGAAAATGGGGTACAGATCTAAACAGAGAATTCTTAACAGAGAAATCTCAAATGGCAGAGAAATACTTAAAGAAATGTTCAGCATCCTTAGCCATCAGAGAAATGCAAATCAAAATGACTCTGAGATTCCATTTTATACCTGTCAGAATGGCTAAGATCAAAAACACAAGTGACAGCTCATGCTGGCGAGGGTGTGGAGCAAGGGGAACACTCCTTGCTGATGGGAGTGTAAACTAGTACAGCCACTATGGAAATCAATGTGGCAGTTTCTCAGAAAACTGGGGATTGATCTACCTCAAGACCCAGCTATACCACTCTTGGATATATACCCAAAGGCCTCTCTACCCTACCACAAGTACTCTATATTTTAATATAAAGAAGAAGATAAATTCAATACTCTAAAACATCTTATTAGTCAGGAAAGGTCAGAAATGTCATGGGGCTCAAAAACATTATGAAGAATGAATGCTTTCTAGGTTGGATATAGGCACTCAGGAGACTTTCAGCAGATTTCTCCTTCTTCTGCCTCTAGCTCTTCTGCCCCGAAATGCTCTGACCCAGCATTGCAGAGCTCACAGAAGAGGTTCTGGGCCCCCAGTCACCTGCCCTGGGTCTTGGCTCATTCAGAATGAGAGTAAGGCTGACATTGACCTGTACTTGGATGTGTGTTGTTGGTGCAGATGGTGGCCTCGGTGTAAATGTTCAGCATGTGGCCAGTGCCTGGAGCAGATGGCAATTCTTTTTCTCTACCAGCTGACACCTGACTCTTCCTGAAAGGCATGAATGCAAGCAGAGTGAGGCCGTGGGGAGACAGCAAGCTTCCCAGACACTACCCACAGAGCTGTGCACCAGCCACCTGCCTGGCCTCTATGGAAATTGCAGCCAGAGTGCATCTGTAGGTGCAGGTCTGGAATTTTCTTTTCTGAAGTGAGACATGCTATTCTCTGAAATTTTATGAATCAGTAATGACAGTCACCACTTACGCCATATTGAAGAGTTCATGATGTGCTAGTCCACACACCCATTCATACGCTGTTCACCTTGGCCCTGTGTAAGTATTAGTTTTTAGGCCTGCCAGGCAAGCTTTTGCAAATGTGGTAGCACAATACAACACATGTCTATTTTTCCACACTTCTGAAGGCCAGGCATTTGAAAGCAAGAGGGGAGAACCATTTCTTTTCCAGCTTTGGTGTCCCTTAGAAGCCCCCCCTTTATGATGGTGTAACTCCGGTCTTCATGTGGCCTTCTGTGTCTGTCGTTCCTTTTCCTGGGGTGCTTGTCTTGGATCTAGAAGCCTTCCAAATCCAGGGAGGTCTCATCCCAAGAGCTATAACCTTAATTAAATCTTCGAAGGCCCTTATTCCAATAAGAGCAAATTCTTTGGGGGCAGAGACGTTCTTCAGCTTGTCACAGATACGAGTCCTCACCTGAGGAGGCGTAAACTCAGGATAAACGCTTTTGCTGGTAGACACAGTAGGTGAGTAGAAATGAGAGGAACGTCAATTTCTGTATGTATGCATGCACTTGTGTGTCTAGGTGCGCATGTATATACATGTGCATGTATGTGGAAGCCAGAGGTCAGTGTTGGATATCTTCCTCAATTGCTTTCTTTTTTTTTTTTTTTAAAGATTTATTTATTATGTATACAGAAGAGGGGTGCTAGATCTCACTACAGATGGTTGTGAGCCACCATGTGGTTGCTGGGAATTGAACTCAGGACCTCTGGAAGAGCAGTCGGTGCTCTTAACCTCTGAGCCGTCTCTCCAGCCCCCTCAATTGCTTTCTACCTTGCTTTTTAAGAGTCTGCTTTCTGAACCCAGAGCTTACCAATGTGGCCAGAATTGCTGCCAGCAAGTTCTAGGCATCCCCCTGTCACACCTATTCCCCATTCAGTATTACAGTTGTGTGCTGTCATGTCTAGCTGTTTAATGCAGATTTTGAGGGACTGAACTCAAGACCTCACATTGGCACAACAGTGGCCATTGCCCCCTGAACATTTATTTTATTCTGTGTATTTATTAAGCACTTGCTGTATGCCCCGTGAACTATAAATATATCTGTCGAACTATGAACCAAGTAAACTGGAATTATTTCATTATCATGACTGAGGCCACATGACTGAGGCCAGAGTCAGGGGAAAGTGAGTCTTGGCTCAATCACGTCATTTTTTGTTTATCTTCTGTCTCCTGTTATCAGAGGTGTCAGGAAGAGCTGAGCAAAGCTCGGATGATGGAGTCCTCTGGTCAGTGTGGCTCAGCTGACCTGGTAACTGCCCCAAATCCTCAACACGCTAATGGTGGCAACCTACATGTTTCCCTTCTTTTTCGGACAAAAGGTACCTACATGCCAAATTGAAAACTTAAGGAAACACAGACAGTGTTTTTGTTTCTCTGTACGTTTATTAGGAGGACCATGGAATCTGAGATACAGGCCAAGGTTGTGCTATGCTTTCTTTTAAAAACTCGTTTCATAATGAAACATTCTAGTGTCCAGTTGTCTTAGACTCTTCCCAGGGTACTTTCTCTGTCCTCCAGGGGTACTTTCCAAAGTGCTAAAGCTTTTCTTCCTTTTTTGCCTTCATGTGAAGACTTACTGATCCACTGTACCATTTTTTTCCCAAATAATTTTCCATTGATTTCTTTTTATTCACTTAGACATTTTATTGCGAACTATTTTGGATGTATTAAAGTTATTAAAATCAATGTATCTTCCAAATTGGATAATGCTTTTCTCTGCACTTTCTGTCCAGGCTATGAGAGAACCCTGGACAGAAAGGGTAAGTAAGACCGATGAGTGTTGCTGGTCCAGGGGAAGAGGGAATAATCTGGGCCAGAATCACTAGTGCCTTTGATGTCTGACTGCATTATAATCTTCTCAGTGGAGAAACATGGCTTCCTTGGAGGGAAAGGGCCAGAGACAAGGCAGATAAATAATTTGAGAAAATCCTCTACTTGAAACATCTGCATGGTAGTCTGGAGATGTGAGGATTGGGTGTAAGAGCTTGTCTTCAGCTGTAGGTGGTATTGTCGTCAAAGAAAAATACAGCCGGGCTTCCTGCTCAGCCTGTAGAGGTCTCAGTCCCTTCCAGAACCATTAGGTCAGACACTAGGCAAAGACAGACGGGTGGTTCTGGGGTGGCCATGTCCTGAACACCCAGCCTGTGCCCAGTACCGGTGCTTACCCATGCACTCAGAACTCTTGATAACCAGTTTCCACACCAGCAGGAAAGTAGGGAGTTCCTGCTTGGCTCATTGGTGAGTCCTGACACTAAAATAGCGTTCAGAGCACAGCACGTGTCCAGTGGGTGTGCACCAAGTGAATCAGTGCTGCTTCCCATTGAGTCTTCAGAGCAGCCTTCAGGAAACTGTTAGGTACTGAGTTTTCTCTTACAGATGAGATATCTGTACCTATGGGTCTCAGTGAAATTAAATAACTTGCCCTAGACATAGACCTAGTAACAAGGGATGCTGAAATTTGGACCAGGTTTCTAGGACTGTGAATATGGGGTTCCTCTAGAATATGCTTCCATGGTTTCCCTGTAACATTCTATACATATCATGCTTCACTGGGAATTTACTTTTTAATTGTTGCTCAATTTCGGCAGTAATATCTCATTTCTGTAGAGTCCACATGGTCCGAAGAGTCTGAAACCACTGGCCAGAAACCCACTGGCCTGGTAGCACTCTCATTCCAGGGGACAATCCTTGTCTTATATCCTACTAGATAGTTCTCCTCCCCTTAGTCTGAAGCAAATTATCCACAACACATATAAAATAGGAAAGTGAATAAATGCACACAACTACATCCCTGTAAGGCTTACGTCCCCCTGGAGGTATTTGTTAATTGGTTAAACATTCAGTTACTCCCTGACTCCCTGTACATACATCATGTATGTTCTTCATCCATAGGTTCAAATAGGAGCTACTGATAATAGTGCACAGTGTATTTCAGCTTTATTTCACATGACTTCACTTGGGTGCTTTATTTTAGATCACATGGGCTTTTGTGAACTAGTCTTAAATTTGGTCAATATTTACAGTATTGTTTTTTCATCAAACCATAAATCTTCCTTACAGTGATTGAGCACATGCCAGGTTCACATATAAAGTGAACACACAGCCCCTTATTCATGTGGAACTTGTTTTCTGAGTTCTAAACAAGTAAATAGAAGCCACTTTCTCTCTAAATGTAGGACTGTGTGTTGTGCATCTAAGAGAAGCAGCAAGAGCCAGGGCCATATTTGATTCACAGTCCTCTAAGGACCTTAGCTGTGGGCTGCATTTAAACTGGAAAATCTCCCAACAACCCTGAGTGGCTAGGCTAGTTATAGGTGGCCATTTTCATTCATATCCGTCTTTGGGATATCACTGAGTCATATGTGTTCTAGAATGAATGGTTCAGGTGATGCATAAAGCTAAAACTTGTACTATTGATCACTGTTATTTGAGGATAATAGGTGAGTCAAGAAGCTTTTGTTGATTGTGGATGAGTTCATGGAAGTGCTTATTGATTATGCTATCATAATCATCGTGACTGAGTTTTATAAAGAGAAAGTGTTCTATCTGTCAGGAATACACATTAAAGTGGGTAAAAAAAGTCAAATGTCTTATCTTCTTAAAGAAACATACTGAGACAGAATAAAATTTTGGTGAAGCTTTTAGTTTCCTTAAAAGAGTAAGGCAACACTAATTTATTTTTAATGTCTTGAAGAAATACCAAACTCAATCTTTTGTACAGAGGGTCTGTTAGAAAGTCAGATTTGGTCTGGTTCTTACATAAGTTCCAGCTCATGGATGATTTTCCAGAGAATCATAGACAAATCTAAATAGCACCATGCCTAATGCATATTGTACCTTAACCAGTCACTTGTGAGTACCATTTTAACGCACGAATGTGATTCATAGAATGGAGTTATATGGCAAAATGATAATAGGAGATGTGCAAACTCCTATTTAAAGACTTCTAAAATATGTAGTAGTTGAGGCTTTGTGGAATTGTAGCTGTGGAAAACAGGAATCTTAATGTACAAGTTCCTAGAGAAGAGCTGTCAGTATGGTGTGGTGGTCTGGGTCTGTCATCCAGCTACTTGGGAAGTAGAGGCAGAAGTATTGCTTCAGTCCAGGAGTTTGCATCCAGATGGGAAAATGTACCTAGACCCTGGCTGAAATAAATAAATAAATAAATAAATAAATAAATAAATAAATAAATAAATAAATAAATAAATAAATAAATAAATAAATAAATACATAAATACATAAATAAATACATAAATAAATAATTTAAATCTGAGACTAGCCATCTCTCTCTTCTTTTCTCTAAGAAGCTGAAGTCTTGACCTGGAGGGCTGTTGACTAGCTCTCAATACTTCATAATGTGTGTATTTCTTAACCATGCTAGGAGAAATCAAGGTGAGAGGGGGGTCATGAACTCTTCTTACTTTGTGGTTCCAGAGAGCCAGTGAGGACAGGCAAGGTGTGACAGGGTTACTGTCCCTTCAGTGAGGCCTTGGAAAACCATTGCATGAAGCTGTGGGGGTGAAGCCTAGATGTCGGTGGATACCCCAAGATGTTAGAGTTGCCAGAGCCATGAGTCATCTTCCAGGGAGATCTGCCTGCAGGGAGTTGAGCCAGCTGGAGGAGAGGAACCATCAAGCTGGAGGAGTAGAGCCAACCAGGCATCTTGAAGCCGAAGACCCAGATAAGAGACAGATTTGATGTTTGCCTTGCTGGCTTTCAGTCATGCATTGGACTAGTTTTTCCTTGCTATGGACTAATTAATTCCCACCTTTTGGGATAGGAATGTGTGTTTTGTGCTGTTTTAGTTTGGAAGCATGCCATTTGTCTTTTGATTTTTACAGGGAGTCTCAGAGATTACCATGCGTCTTAGAAGAGACTCTGAACTTGAATTTTGAATAGCGTTGAGACTGCTAAGGACTGTAGGGGACTTTTAAAATTGGAGTCAGCAAATCTTTCATCATGAGCTGGCCATGAACTTATTGGGGCCAGGCTCAGCATGTGGTTTGTATGAAAATGTTTCCCCTGGGCTTGTATATTCAAAAACTTGGCCTCCAGTTGGTGGTGGTATGTGGGAAGGTTATGGGACCTGTGGGGGCGTGGGACTTTGCTGGAGGAAGTCCGTCACTGGGGGCGGGCTGTGAGGTTTGATAGCCTTGCCCCACTCCCTGCTCTCTCTTCTGTTTCTTGTGTGTGGATGAAGATGTGATCAGCGAGCTTCCTGTTCCTGCCACCATGCCGTCCCTGTGCATCGCCGTATCTTCCCCCCCGCAGCCCTGAGCTGGAATAAACCCTTCCTTCCTTGTGTTGCTTTTCAGGGAGTTCTATCGCAGCAACAACAGCAAGGGTAACGGATAGAGCCTGAAGCTTGGGTTCCCTGGAGCCAGGAGCCAGGAGAACAAGCTTGTTGGTGTGGTGGACCATAACTATAGGGGCTGGTCTGGAGCCTTGGTTAACAGAATCTGGTCCAGCCCCTGGGGATGTGCGGCCAGTGTGTTGCTCTGTAGAGCTGGACTCTGAATCTGAAGGTGCTGGTCTGGAGGCTGAGTTCATATGGATAACCAGGAGATACTAGGACTTCACTGTAGTCTACTGGGGTGATCCTAGACTCTGGGTCTGCTGGAGCATGGGGTGTTAGGGGCTATTCTAGTATTGGAAGGCTTTGTCTGGCCATGCTGTCCTGGAACCCAGGGTAAAGGGGGTTGGCCTAGCCCAGGATTTTATTAGACTGCTCTGGTGCTGATGTCCATTCATAAATTAGGTGTTCACATCATCCTACTTCCCTCCTATGCTGATGAGGCTTTGACTAATAATACAACTTACACTCACCTGGGAAGAGGGAGTCTCAATTGAGGAATTGCCTCCATCAGATTGGCCTGTGGTCATGTGCATGGGGGCATTTTTCATGATTTTTAATGGATGTATCAGGGCCCAGCACGCTGTGGGTAGTACCATCCCTGCTTAGGGGGGCCTGGAATATCTGAGCAGGGTAGCTGAACAAGTCAAGGGAAAGAAGCCAGGAAGCAGCCTTCCTCCAGGGTCTCTGGTTTGGTTCCAGCCTTCCTACCTTGAGTTCCTATGTTGGCTCCCCTTGATGAAGATGAAATGAACTCTTTTTTCTCCTCAAGCTGGTTATCACAGCAGTAGAATCTGAATAGAACACCTCCTATGTGGGTGGTCTTTTTCTGTTCATTGTAGTGTTTGGGATTGAAGGAACTATGAAGCCATTCTCCATACCGTCTATATGTGCTTGCTTATTTCTTTGTTATACCAATGTGCTATCATCTCTAGCCTGCTCTTCTTAGGTCTTGTGAATTATTTTTATGAATGGGAAGTTGTTCAAATTGATAGTTTTTTTTTAAGGGAACAGGAGCTGAAAAGTTCCGTCCCACCATTTTGCTGCTGTTACTTCTAAACACTGCATTGTAATCTTGCACACTTATGTACACTGCACTATTACCTTGCATGCTTATAAACCCATGTCTCTCTCTTGTCTCTGAGTCCCTTTATGTCAGACCATTGTCCATATTTTCATTGTCTGTCATTGTTCTTTCTATAGTAGCGCTTCAATATATATGTTGAATTGAATGGCTTTATTTGGTTTGTTAGAATTATTTATTTGTTTGTTTATTTATTTATTTAAAGACAGGGTTTCTCTATGGAGCGCTGGTTGTCCTGGAACCCACTCTGTAGACCAGGCTGGCCTCGAACTCAGAACTCACAGATCCTCCTGCCTCTGCCTCCCAAGTGCTGGGATTAGAGTCGTGCATCACCACTGCCTGGCAGAAGTTTAATTTTTGAATGCCATACATTTACGTGGATAATTTTATGAGTATCTTTCAGTGAGAGGAATTGGATAATTTTCTGTCACCAAAAAAAGTTACCATTTCCACAGATCCTCAGGCTTCCAGGTGCTCAGTCCATGTCACAGCGGTGTTTGGTGTTACAGCTCTGCCTTTGTGAGGTCTGAAAGGGACTTTCTTCTCCTTTAAATCTGGGCAATTAATAGATATTACATGTTATGTCATGGATCTCTGTGCCTTTGAAAAATGTCAGAGGTGTACAAACCGTTTGTTAGGTGGCTATTTATGAGGAGATAAAGAAGCAACCAAAGTATAATGAAACAGAAAACACCTGATGTGTACATTCTTAAGCTAACAGGACCTCTGAGCTTTTGCACAAAAGATCAGTTTTCTTTGGTCGTATTTGTTGAATTATGAAATTATACATCTGTATCAGTCTCGCTTTTCTCACTGGGGTGCCGGGTATCCTGAGAGGTATGCAGCTAGAATTTTAATACAAAAGACAGCTATTTCTGATCTGGCTGGCTCCTGAAATCGAGCTAACTTCTTAATAAATAATATAGGAAGATACGTAGGCTAGTGACAAAGATAATGGATATGGAATTAGTGCTCAGGTGTTAGGATGTGACAATGAGAGCTCACAGTGTGGTTGTGTTATGGAGTGGAAGAAGATGCCCTGATGTCCATTCTGGCCTGTCCCTTTACTAACCATTGTCCAAGGGCAGCCCTTCAGACTCTCTGAGTCTGGATTTCCTGTTTGATAAATGAAGCTCCTAGAAATTTGCATACAGTGTTGTGATATTTAAATTAATATGCATTGGTTGGAGGAGGCTTTTGAGTGTCTTCTGTCAATTGCAACCTTATTTTTTTTTTTCACTTTTTTGAGACAGGGTTTCTCTGTGTAGTTTTTTTTTTTTTTTTTTTTTTTTTGCCTGTCCTGGATCTCGCTCTGTAGACCAGGCTGGCCTCAAACTCACAGAGATCCGCCTGGCTCTGCCTCCCAAGTGCTGGGATTAAAAGCATGTGCCACCACCACCTGGCTACCACCTTATTTTTTTGAGGCAGAGTCTCTCACTGGATCGGGAGCTCACCTTTTCAGGTTGGAGATTGTGTTCCAAGGACCCACCCTCTCTGCACAGTACTGGGTTTACAGGCACACATGACGGTGTTCTGCTTCTGTGCAGGGAATTTGAACCTGAGTTTTCCCTGCAAAAGCTCTTGCCTTCAGAGCTGGCTCCTCAGCCTGGGGGGTGGGTCTATTTTAAGTGTACAGGTAGATAGATTGTATCTATATTGATATCTTGTAATTGTACAATTAGAAAAGAAGAGCAGCCTACCTGGTGTCGGTTATTACTCCTCAGGAATCTCTTGGTTGATTGGGCTTAGTTCAACACAGATTCATTGTAGAATGATAGACTTTTCATGCATGTGATCTCTTCCCTGCCACATCCTGTTCCATGGTAGGGCCATAAGCCATTTCTTATGGATGTTCAGAAGCTACAGGCAAACTTATATTAGTCAGTGAAAAGATATTTGCTTAACACAATTTCAGAAATACACTGAGTGCTATTTGGCATATTTTCCTTAGTAAAGTTCTCTAAGTTTTCCAGAATTCTCCCTTATTAATTCCAATTCATTTAACTTAGAACAACTGTATTGCATAGGTAGAGATACACATTATATTACTTCTAGACTAAATACAATGATATATATATATAACACAATGTTCCCCTTTTTGCTTTAGCTACCAAAAAGCTCAAAGCTCTAATTTCAGTTTCGTGATTATTTTAGCCAGTGTCAGCACCGCTTAGGAGACTGGTGTCAGAGTCACCCAGATTTCCTGCTCATGGTCCTTATCACAGGTCTAGATTTTTGTTTGTTTGTTTAGTTTCAGAGCTGAGCATCTACACTGACAGAACACTGGTTATTCTTAGGAACACTAACATTTGAAAATTACTGGTTTGGGATTTCATATTTGTGCTTCTTTCTCTCATTACAGTTTTGATTATTTTTTGTTTCTATCATAGTAGGTACAAATTGTAGGCTTTTTGAAAGTGAGCAAGAGCAGAATGACGGGAAACAAATGTTCATTTTCAGAAGTCACGGTGACGGAAACAGGTTGTCAGAAGTCACGGTAACGAAGACAGGTTGTACTTGCCCCCTGGCTTTTTCTTTCCTTAGCTCTAAGGGCTGCAGGTCAGCACTGAGGGAGGCAGGGAGGAGAACGTGTTGCTAGGGCCTGCTGGCTCCTCGATGGCTCCTGCATCTGTTAGGAGTGACGCGTACGTGGTAGAAGAGTTCCTGGAGACCCATGCATTCCACAATTAACACTTGGAAAGAGGTCCTTCTTGATTTCTCTTTTTCCTCGATGCTTATCTTTTGCTTGATTACAAGATCCTTCCTAATGAAAGGTCAGACTGTTATTTTTGTACACATCTTAGTCATATCCCAGTGCCTCAGCTTTAGAATTCATTTGGAAGGTGAATTATGTTGATGGGTATCCATAATCCAAATGTAATTACTGACTTAATTTTGAGGCTTTCTATATCATTGAATGTATCTATCTTTAAAATATACATTAAAAAACCCAATCTAAGTTAACTAAAAATATTACTCTCTAGTTCTCCCAATACCACATACTCTATTGGAGAGGAATGAATTTGGCAGGAATTATCAGGTTTTGACTGTGAGTCAGTCTACTGGAGGCAGGAGATGTTTGGCCACTGGGGGCAGCATGGACCATAGCAGTTGGAGGATGGGATGGGAAGCTGGAGTATGGATGTGAAAGACAGACAGAACACTCTGCTCACACCCACAGAGACCAGAGGGGCCTGTGAGGTACTTAACTGAATTGAGCAGCCAGGGCTCAGGAGTGGCAGGTGAGGAAAACAAGCTAACGTGAGAGCAGCAGCTGAGACTTCAATGAATTTGCAACAGTGCAAGCCGCAGGCTGAGCGAGAGAAAGCTCTACATACCCGCTGGTCTGTGTACTCTCGTGTACGGGTGTAGCAGTCAAGCTTAGGTGCACCACCATGGTGTAGGGGGGCTTATCTTATTGCTGGTGGAACCCAGCATATAAGAATCCTAGTGTGTGGAGCCAGGGTCAGCAGAGGAACTGGAAGCAAAGCAATCGAGCGGACTGGGTCAGAACGGAGAGAAGTAGCTTCAGAATTATCTCAACACCAAAGCAAGTGCCTTGGCTAGGCATGCAGAATGGCATGGCCAGGGCTGTAGCACTAGACTTCAATTGTTTATGGAGACTGTAGTGCATTGTCTGTGTACCAGGTCTAGTGCAGAGAAGGGTGGTTTCCCTTGGGATGTGTAGTCCTTCTAAATGCAGAGGGCTGGAAATGACCTGGGCTGTCTTGGGGGTGAATAGGCATGCGCAGCAGTTAAACACCGTTTAGTAGGGCTGTCCTCACAGCACTCAGGTTGGCACTGACTAAGGAAGCATGGCTGAAAAAGGACAGCTTATTGCCATGGTGACCTCGGCCTTTTGTTTCTCCTGGTCATGAGCAAATGCTCTTTCTTCTTTAACTCATTTAAAAATGGGTTTTCATTAATTATTGAGGAGATATAAAACATTTACGAAGTGTAAGTAAGACACAAAGGATCACGCGACCTGAAACATCTGTGTATCCATCATCCAGTTTAAACAGAAGAACACGACTGTGGCTTTGGAAGGTTCCTGTGGCCTCGCCCCACCTCTCCCACACTGTCTCCTACATTAGAGGTAACCGCTCTCTCAAATTTGGGGTTGCCTTGGTCCATTTGGGCTGCTGTAATGAGATAGCACAAATGGAGTAGCTTATAAACAACAGAAATATATTCCCACGGTTCAGGAGGCTGATCGAGTTGCCAGCCTATTCTGTGTGTACTACAGAGTCTACTTCCTGGTTCATAGATGCTGTCTAGTCACAGTATCTGGGTAAAAGCAACAATGGCCTCTTTGGGGGTCTTTTAATGAGGGCACAAATTCCAGCCCACCTCCAAAGGCCCTGGGTTCAATGCCATCACTTTAGAACAGGCTTTTAGCATATGACTTTTAGAGGGATACAGATGTTTAGGCCATAGTTCAAATTTATAGTGTCTTTGCTTTTGATGTATAGCTTTATTATTCATTCGTATCCTTAGACAGCACAGAGTTTGGTTTTGTATGCTTTTATATAAACACATTCAGCTCTCTATGTTATTTTTAAGGCTTAACTTTATTTACTTTGAGGTGATCCTTATTGTTGTGAAGAGCTGTAATTCATTTATTTCCGTAGCCATTTAGTCCCCAAGAATATTAATATGTCCAACATCCTTGCATATTCTAATGTTCATGGACACCTACATGCTTCTGATGGGGGCTGTTAAGAAGAATAGTATTGCATGCAAATGATGTCAGGTGTGGTTGCTGCCCTGGTGTTGTACCCTCCAGTGGACTCCTCGAGTCACAGGACATGAACCTGCCCAGCTTTACGGAAAAAAAAAAATCAAAGTATTTTCCAAGTTAGCTGTATCAAGGAACACATCCACCATTGGTCCACCGTAACAATTTCAGTGGTACTCATGATGGTGACTGCTGATGGTAGCTAATTCACATTGCGGTCACTGCACACCAGACTCTGTCTAAGCACTTAATGTACAGTTCATTTACGTCCCATACTGATGTGGCTTGTCCTGTGTGTTTCATCATCTTGCAGCACCCCAACCTGACTGGCTTACAATTTTTTTTTCAGTAATTTGGAGACTGTGAACGGTTACCTCATTCATCTCATTGTGGTTTAATTTGTATCTTTTCTGGTTGTTACCTCTGCCACACATCTCTTCACATGTCTATAAAGTGCTTTTCCACTTATTTCCCTGGATTTCTAATTGTGTTACCTGTGGTGGTATATTGTGTACCCTAACAAAGCTTGCCTGAGGATCAGAAGACAGAGCCAGCCGCTAGATTAGACATAGAGGTCAGGCAGTAGTGGCATACACCTTTAATCCTAGCACTCGGGAGGCAGAAATCTGTCTGGATCTCTGTGAATTCGAGGCCACCCTGGACTACATGAGATTGATTCAGTCTAGGAGAGAAACAGAGCCAGGCAGTGGTAGCACACACCTTTAATCCTAGTACTTGAAGTCTCATGCCTTTGCTTGGGAAGCACACATGCCTGTAATCCCAGGAAGGAACATGGCAGGGTGAAGAAAGGTAAATAAGGTGTGAGGAGACAGGAGCTAGAGGCTCTTTTTGGCTGAGGCCTTTCGGGTGGAGACTCAGAGACTTTCAGGACTGGCTGAGGAGTTGGCGAGGTGAGGTTGGCTGTGGTTATTAGGGTACACAGTATATCACTACAGTTACCTTTATACATTATTCTTTAAACGGGAATGACTTTGTCTAGTTTGAAAAAAATCTCTTTATTGCAATTTGTGTCCTATCTTCTTTGGTTTAATTGTAAGTTCTCTAAAAGACTGGTAGTGCCTTAGATATTTGTGTGCTTATAAACCAGGCATTGTTCATTGAAGCTGGCCATTACACAATGATGTTGAAGGAATGAAATAATCAGAAGGACACTCTTTGGCTTGCATAGTGATGATCCTTCCCATATGCTCTTCACACAGAGATACACTGAACACCTGCAAAGGGATTATTACCTGGAGAGGAAGTGGACAACGTAACACAAGTTTCCACTAACTCAAATTTCTCAGTCTCTGGAAAAACTCCTTCCTGTCCAAAACAGCTCCTTTGTATTAAGCCTCTAAACCCTGACCCACCAGGTTCCCTGAAACCCACAGTTGTCTGCTTAAAATGCACCCCAAGTTTCTTGTAAAATATACCACAGGTATGCAGACCAGTGCATAAAAGCATTATGTATTCAAGTATACAACATTCAAATCACTTAAAAAAAAACAAAACTTCTGTTGTGATAAGGTTGAAGGCCAGCCACCCTCTAGAATTCAGCTTCTTGGTATGGACCACAGAGTTGGCAAACTGTGGGCTAACCATGGCCCACTGCCTGGTTGCGCTAATACGGTTTTATTGGAACATGGTCATGCTCATTTGCTCTCATATCATCTATGGTATTCTAATGTTTTGACCACAGAGTGGAGAAGTCACAGCAGGGATCATACAGGCTGCAGGGCTGAAAATACCCACTATTTGGCTCTTTATAGAAAAGCGTTTGCCAACCAAGGCTCACTTGAAAAGAAATAATTTTCTCTATGTCCTGTGTGGATTTACTCTCTCACAAAAGCCATTCTAATGAATCTGTTTGAGGATAGGAAGTTAAATAATTATAACATTCAAAAAATATCAAACTGTATAATCTATTTTAATGAAAGCTCAAGAATAGCAAGAAACTAAACCCAAAGCAAATTATCTCTAAATCTTGACCTCCTTAAAGGTCTGCTGAATTACACCAACAACATTTATAACTAGAAGATTGGAGCAGCCCAATCATTTTTTAGGTCACGGGGTGCAACTAATTGAATAGAAAAGGAGATCAACACCTCGAGATTCTATCCCTGGAGAAGGTAGTACCTGAAACAGATT
The DNA here is from genome assembly GCF_049852395.1 of Peromyscus maniculatus bairdii. NCBI lineage: Eukaryota > Metazoa > Chordata > Mammalia > Rodentia > Cricetidae > Peromyscus > Peromyscus maniculatus. The sequence continues at coordinate 14,564,079 of NC_134869.1, read as the reverse complement.
GAGTTTTTTGATTAACTTATTCCTTAGTGAGTAGAGGTTAAACATCCCCACAGATGAAAAGACCTAGAAGGGAATAGAGGAGAGCATCCAGCATTCTGTAATTGACATTTGGAAAGTGTGTTTGCACAGCATGCCCTTCCCCCAAACCCACACACATGTGTGTGCGCACACAGTTGCAGACCGATGCCTAATCGGACAATCCAAAATGAAACGGCTTCTGTCCACGTGTTTTCTCCTTGAACACAGAAGGCTGTGGATTTCATTCTTTTCTGCTCCCCTGTAGCAAAATCAATTTAGTTTTCTCTGGACAATCTCATAAATGGAAATAAAAAGCGGGCAGTGAGTTAACTGGCTATAGGGGAAATCCATTTGAAAACAGATGGCTGCGCAGACTTCACGTTTTCTAAAAACTCAGCTTCGTCTTTCCTTGAAGCTGTATTTCAGTCTAAAGCTTTCTAATACTCTGGAGAAAGCATTGTTTTGCTTCTTGGAGGCCAAGAATGAGTTGTAATCCAAGAAAAAATATATACAATTCCAAGCTTCATTACGCTGCCTACCTCTTATCTTCCTTCCCAAATTAAAAAATAATTACATTTAAAAAATTTGTCTTTCAAATTTGCACTCAAAGCATACCTGCTGGGTAGGGAGAGTGGGATGCCTGTGTGAAAACTGAATACTTTAAGACAGAAGCCTTTCGACTGTATGGAGAACTGTTTCCCTTCTCCTGCTTTTGAAGAAAAGAGAATCGTCTATGCCTGGTGATGCACATTTCTAATCCAAGCACTCTCGAGACTTAGGCAGGAAAACCTTTAGTTTGGAAAGAAAATTTGGGGAAGAGAGAGGAAGAAAGGGAAGAAAAACTTGAGTAGCTTTCTACCAATTGTGTATATGTAAGCACTTAACGGACATCACCGTCTATACTAGTCTATTCTGAAGCCGCAGGCTTTTCGTACTGGGAACAGGTACCAAAACTGCTAAACGATAATTGCAGTATAACACTTAAGGCGGGCTCACTCTGCGTCCGCTATTCATTTGTGAATTATTTCTTTTAGTCTTTGGAAAATCCTATAAGGTAGCAGTTTTATTTTCCTTGTCACGGAGGAGGAGAAATGGAAGGACCAAGGGATACTGGCCAAGTTTCACAGACAGTGTGATGGTCAAATATAAAATATCTTTATCAGGGACTGGTATGTAGTTGTGTCGGTGGAGTGACCAGTTTCAACCCCCAGTGCCACATAAACTGACATGGTGAGATCCACCTGTAATCTCAGTACTCAGGATGTAGAGTCAGGATGGTAAGAAATTCAAGGTCATCTTTGCCTATGAAACCAGTTGAAGGCCAGCCTAGGGTACTTGAGACTGGTTTCCGAAAGAAATAATAGCCTGTTTTTGATGATCTGTTTTGTTGTGGTTTATCTTAGCAGGCTTATAGCAGGTTTGAACCCTTGTTTCCCAGATGGTGGCACTGTTTGCCTTTTGGACTTGGGGTCTAGCTGTTATACAAGCAGTAGGGGCAGGACTTCATAGTGAAAGCTGGTCACAAACTTCCCTAGGCCGGCTGCTTCCTGATAGCCACGGAAACGTAACCAGGAGCTTCCTGCTGTCACGGCCAATCAGGAGCTGCTCAGCACCGTGCCTACCCCACCATGGTAGATGACCCCCTACCCCTGAGCTGGGAGCCAGAATAAGCCCTTCAGCTGTGGTTCTCACCCTTCCTAAAGCTGCGACCCTTTAATACAGTTCCTCATGGTGTGGTGACCCCCAACCATAAAATTATTTTTGTTGGTACTTTATAAGTGTAATTTTGCTACTGTTATATAGCAGTTATGTACAATTCTTCATGTTATGGTGACCCCCCAACCTTAAAATTATTTTTGTTGCTGCTTCATAACTCTAGTTTTGCTAGTGTTCTGAATTGTAATGTAAACATCCGTTTTCCAACGGTCTTAAGCGACCCCTGTGAAAGGGTCATTTGGCTCCCCAAAGGGGTTGCAATCCGCAGGTTAGGAAATGCTGGCATAAGCTGTTTCTCTCAGGTATTCTGTCACAGAAGTGAGAAAAGCAACCAATATATCCAGAAACGAGTGGACCCAGGAGTCCAGGACGGGCGTGGGAGCTTTGCCGCGAAAGTTCTCCGCAGTGACTGGAGAGCTAGCTCCCTCCAGACCCACCCCGGAGCTCTAATTTGTTAATGACTTAGCTGCTCATCCCTCCAGTAATTTAACCTGGTGGCCTGGGAAAAAGAGACCTCGCCAGCACCTTAGCCTGCCCTGTTTCCCTTCACTTTTCACCAAGACCCACAGAGTGTAGAGGCTTCAGTATAACGGCTGGAATCTTGTCCGGGTTATCTTGTGGGACCAACATTTGGACAAGAGTAACTTACAGTGTGAAGGGGCGACTTAACCTCATCATAAAAATAAAGATCACCTTGAAGAGCTAGTCTTTAATTGATTAGTTAACATTTAAAAAAAAATCTCCTCTGTCCCAGACCCACCCATGGCTCTTTTAGTCTTTGTTTTGCAGATACAAAAGAGCAAAACCAACCCCCTAAAAACAACAGTGTTGTCTTTTTCAAAGAATTCCTGTCCGCTTTCCCACTGTGAGTACAGACTGAATTCCTTGCAGACTGAATTGTGGAGAGCTGGCTGGGTTGAGAGCAAGGTGCTCCAGTGTTAGGATGTGAGAAAAACACTCATGTTGGGCTGTACAGGGACCCCTGAGGGACACTGCTTACCACGTGTCTTAGGTGAGTGGACAGGAATGTAACAGTTTCAGAGTGGCCAAGGGGCCCTAAAGAGAGTTCTGTGCTTGTTTTTGTAGCTGGGGCAGAAACCAGCTCTGCTGAAATCCCTCTCTGCTTCTCTTTGTTTATTTTAGAGTGCTGTATGGGAAGAATAAAAACCCAGGAGAAAGGGGCACCCCTCAAAGACCCCCCCCTTGACTAGGAACTAAGAGTCCCAATATTCAGCTTGTCTAATACCATAAAAAGAGTCTGTAAAAATTACAAGTCTCCTTTCTATGTCTTATTGGGCGAAACAAAAACATTGCCACTCATATATAAATTTGGTAATAACCAGTATTCTTATTTTGTATCATTATTGCTTAGGTTCAGACTTACGAAGTTAATCCCTCTGTTCCCTCCCACAGAATAAATTTTGCCCTTAATAAAGATGGCAAAGACGAAACAATAAGCTTTCCCTTATATTCATAGTTCTCACTCAGCAGCACGATTGAGTGTGCTAATAAGCAATATTCACACAGGTTCTTAACGCTGCCACTGCACGGTGAGATTCCCTCGGAGTTATGAGCCTGACTTAGTTTTATTTTAGAAGACAACATTTACGATTTTGAACCTTCTTTTTCCTTCCTCTTTGCTACAGAATAATTTGATGGACTCAGGTACTTTGATGACAGAGAATGGATGTGTGCTTGAATTTTCTCTGGGATCTTAGCGTGCTCGGCGGTGATGTGACTCAGGAGGGCACGGGTGTGAGTCAGTCAACACGCTCAGAAATGAAACAGTGACAGTCTAGTACTCCAGCACTTAGTGTTGTCTTCTTCGGCCACCGAGGAGATTCAAAATACAAAGAGGGCAGAGAGATGAAGTCCAGAAAAGGCAACTCACAGGAGTCTCTTCTGCCCTGATTTAGGGCTGCCTCTTTGGCTGGAGGTTCTATAAAGAAGATTGCCTGAAGGTCAGAAAGTTCAGGTCCCTGGGAACTAAGGACACTAGCCAATGTCACCTCTGTGGCCCGCAGTCCTTTCAGTAGTAAAGTTGGCTTCTGCCCGTAAAATCTGTAGCTGTCAGCTCTGGTTAAGCATGCTAATCAGTCAGACCTTGATTTCCCCAAATTTTATTGTAAGATTTAAAACACAAGAATATTGGAAGATTTTTACAATGAACACTCACCACCCCGATTCTATTGTTAAAATCAGGCTGAACTTCTAATATTCATTGATCTTCCTCCCTCTCTCCCTCCCTCCCTCCTTCCCTCCTTCCCTCCCTGTCTCATTGTAGACTATATACCTATGAACTTAGGGGGAGTAAAGCAGGGAGGTTTTTCTTTCTATGTTATATTCCTGCATTTGCAGTTTGTTTTAACAATAAACACCTATTACTACATTACATTACTAAAACAAACAAACAAACAAACCGAAAACATACCATAACAAAATACATGCACCTATGCTTTCCACCCAGGTCTCTTAACTCCAAGGTGTGTTTACAGTAGATCTGAGTTGGGGTTTCCTTTTTTTTTAAGTGTTACTTGGATTGAGATCAAGGGTTGCGTGCTCTCTAAAGCGCTGTTGGAGTCTAGTATCCTCTGAGCCATATGCTCTCCTCTTGGGTCAACCTGAAATTCCCCCCCATAGCGGATTGGTTCCCCCTAGATTGGCTGTGGTTTCTGTGCGCGCCTCACAGTTCGACACTGCCGCTGCCATGACAGTGAGCTTGCAGCTAACCAAAAGTGCTTCTCCATCTTGGAGAGAGCCTCCGATTCACAGGATTGCAGGCTTACTTCTTGGCAGTTTCATTTTTATAATTCTGATCGAGTCTACCACGGCAGCCAGCGATCTCAGACCTTCACCCCGAAGCCTGACCACCACCTGCTTCCGCTCCTTCACTGGAGGTGGTATCCCAGTTGGCTGTGGTTGAGATCGGGACCTGCCGCCACTGTCCTGGGTGACTCTGCGGTCACATGGCATGGACTCAGTTCAGATCGCTCCCCAGAGGAATCCTTTCTCACGCCTACATCTCTCCGGTTATTCTGAGCTCTCCAGACATCCCGACCTTTAGGGCGTCCCGTTACTGTCCTCAGCCACATTGCTACCGTCTCTCTGTGCTCTGTCCTCCCGAATTGGTCTTTCTCATCTTTGGGTCCCCAGTTGGTGGATAGGTTCTACATTCTTGCCCTCTGGATCAATAGCGGATGCAAAGTGTGTGTGCTTTTTAAAATATTCTTGGTAGGACTTTTGTGCCTCTGAAAGGCTATTTGTATTAGCCAGCCATTTAAACATTAATTTTTAGTTCATTAAAGTTACAAATTCATAAGCCTAGCTTTTCCCTTAAGGTTTTTAATTTGCAAATATTATTCTCCAATTTATGAATATAAATAGTCACTTATAAGGAATATGCAGTTACAGTTTGGTTTCATTTAATTAAATTCCCCTAGAAACATTTTAATGTATTAATAATTCTGATAGCTCTTTTTTTGTTTTGTTTCGCTTTGTTGAGACAGAGTTTCTCTGTGTAGCCCTGGCTGCCTCTGCTTTCTAAGTGCTGGAATTAAAGGCATGCGCCACCACTGCCTGGATTTGATAGCTTCTTTTAAGGACTTTTTCCACATAGCAAACAAAATCTCCCCCATTCTTATAAGTCTACTGAACTAAGAGTATAAAAACAGTAAAACTTACATTCTGGTAATCATTTCAATATTTTCACAAATTTTGCAATTTTTTTCTTTTCTTTCCTTTTTTTCTTTTTTCTTTTTTCTTTTTTCTTTTTCTTTCCTTTCTTTCTTTCTTTCTTTCTTTCTTTCTTTCTTTCTTTCTTTCTTTCTTTCTTTCTTTCTTTCTTTCTTTCTTTCTTTCTTTCTTTTTTTTTGACTGTGTCATACTATGTAGCCCTGGCTGGCCTTTTACTCATTATGTAGACCAGGGTAACCTTGAGTTCCCAGAGATCCTTTTGGCTCTGCCTCCCAAGTGCTGGCACTAAAAAGGCATCTGCCACCATGCCAGAATCTAGCTTTTAATTTGAAATCTCAAGTCACAGCCACATACTTTACCCAACCACACACTTTAATTAGTGTCTCAGTGCTTATTTATTAGATAATTTCTAATATGCCAAATTCTCTTACAATCATTAGCCCTTTAATTATCACAAATAATGGTGCTGCCATGACAGACTTGATTACTCCATGTCCATGTTTTGCCCAGTTTCTCAACCTTACAGTTACTTGCTAAGGGAGTAGCCCTCCTAAGGGTTATGCTGCTGTGCTAGTTCTAAATTTGGGAGTTGCTGGGGTTCAGGTTCAGGTAGACCCCCTTTCTGTAGATGCCAGAGAGGCCCCCGAAACTGCATGTCTACCAGGAACAGTCTCACTAACCTAGACTTCCCTTCTCTAGCCTGAGGCCTTTAGTCATCCAGCCAAATTGCACATTACTAGATAATAATTTAATTAACCTATCTATTGTTTGATGGAATTCCTTTGTATTCTGGCCACAACATATTTAGAAAATTGAATAATGTCCAACCGTCTTATATTAATTCTAATGACAGTTAATAGTTGTCTTCCCAAGAAGGACGCTTTTCATGATTCCCTACCACAGATGTACATTTTTGGAAGACTTAAAATAAAAAATGACATCATTTAATGAATGGTAGTTAATTTGTAATTGCTTTCTTCTGGTTACCAGAGGATAAATTTATCCACCTATCATAGTTTCTCATCAGCCTGGGATAATCAGTGCTTACACAATGGGTTGACATAATTCCAACCCAAATGAAAGAAATCACTTCTGTTCACAGGAAGCTTAGTCAGAGGCAGACACCTAATTTCTTCAGGCTTATTGCAACTTGAGGATGGTGCTTCAGGTCCTCATTATTTGCCGTGTAGACGTCAGGTTGGGAACCACAGCACAGTCCTACTATAGCTCTACTATAACTCTACTATAGCTCTACTTTGTCCTTCTCAAAGGCTTTGTCTCTCATCGTCTTGGGATTTCATTGAAATGTTTCCGTGAATGTAAGCTTTACCCCTTTTATGCGTTTAGTTGACCTTCCTTCCTGCATCTCCATGCCACTCTTCTCTCTGGTCGTAAGTATCCCTCCTTTCACCAAACTCGTGCTTGGAGCAGGAGAGATGGCTGGGCGGTTAAGAGTGCCTTCTGTCCTGAGTTCGTTCTCCAGTGCACACACAACAGGTGGTTCACCACTCCAGCACCGGGAGATCTGATGTCTCTGGCCTGCGAGGGCATCTGCGCTCAAGTGACTATACCGCCGTTTCCCATATACACACAATGAAAAATAAGACCAAAGAATTGGCTTTGTTCAGGGCCTGGCTTTCTTCCTCCTTCTAAGCCTTTTGAAGGTGGCCCACAGGAGGCACTCATTCTTTTCCCCTTTACGCCAATGGATGTAGCTTATTTTCCTCTTTCACACTCCTCCCTATTAAGGACCACTTAATTATAGTTAAGTGCCATCTCCTCTGGGCATTTTCTAATTGCCGTAGTTAGCTTCAGTTATCAATTTGACGTGAACCTAGAGTTACCTAGAAAGGGGGAAATCTCAATTAAGGAACTGCCTCCATCAGATTGACCTGTCTGTGGGGGCATTTTACTGATTGCTAATTGATGTAGGAGGGTCCAGCCCACTGTGGGCGGTGCCAACCCTAAGCAATGGGGCCGTGCTATGTAACAAAGGTAGCTGAGCAAGCTTGGGGAGGCAAACTTGTAAACAGCATTCCTCCATGGTCTATCCTTCAGTTTCTGCCTTTAGTTCCTGCCCGGACTTCCTTGATTGTGAATGATAACGTGTAAGCCAAACAAATCCTTTCTTCCACTAAGTTGGTTTTGGCCAGTGCTTAGCACAGCAGTAGGAAAGCATGGTAGAACACTGATTGACTCTCATTTAGGTGCCTGCTTCTTTGGTTCTGGGTTGTAGCCTTTCAAATCCATCTTCTGCTTGTGAAATATTGTTTCCGTCTTTATTTTCTCCACTCACAACTGTCTCTTTCGGTCTGGGTACCACAACCCATGGCTGAGCAATGGCTAGTGTTACACCTTGAAACACAAATCTGTCCCTGCCTTACTTAATTCTTACAGCAAATACCAATCAGGAATCAGGATAGGACACAGAAGTCATTCTTTATATTTTGCATACATGAAGATTTATTTTTAAGTTTCTCATTCCTCTCCATTAGCACATATTAATTATTTAAATGAATGGGTTCCATATAATATACTCATCCATGTATACAATGTACTCGGTCATATTGTCTCCTTTTACTCCTCTGGACCTGTTTGCCCTTCCTTTTGGCTTCCTCTTCATTTCCCAGACAGCCTCCTTCAATTGTCACGCCTATTTAAAAAAAAAAAATCTAGGTGGGGAAAAACATTTAATGTGAGAATTTGTGGACTTCGAGATCAGTGGAGGTTTAGAAGACAAGATATGATCTACCTCTAAAATCTCTGTAAGAAATATAGAGTCAAAATTCTTTTAGCCATAGTCACCATCCATGGGTAAGGAATCCTGGGATGCCACTCACCAGATGTGCCAGCAGCTGTCCTCCCATCATTATGACAAAATACCCACAATGACCAATTTGAAAAATGGAAAGGATTCATTTGGCTCAGTTTTGGAGACCTCAGTCCATCAATAGTTAGATCTGTTTTTTTTTGGGGGGGGCAGTGGTGAGACACTACATCATGGCAGGGTCACATGGTAGAAGAACACGCTGATTCTGTGGTAGTCAAGAAGCTAAGAGAGAGAGGAGCAGGGGCTGGAGGTCTCAGTATCCCCGCTAGGGATACAGCCACAGTAACTTCCATTCAGTTCACCGGGTCCTGCTTCCTAAGGTTTCAAAACTTTCCTAAGGTTTCAAAACTTTCTAATAGTGCTGCAGGCTCATGACTAAGTCATTACCTTCTAGACCTTCAGGGGTATTCCAGATCTAATCTACGGTACTTGCCCTTCCTCAGTCAGGAAGGGATGCCCATGATGATGATGCCCTGCCGAATGGTGCTGTCAAGAAAGCACACATCTCTCTGATCTTGTCAAAGAGGAAAACAAAGTATCAAGGTCAGGAAGATTATCCCTACCTCATTTCCACCTTCTGAAGCTCATACAAGAGCACTGTGGAACCCTTTCGGCCTCTGCTTCGAGGAGTCTGATGAGAGCAAGGGATGCAGGGTAAGCAGTACCCAGGGCTTCCACCCCACCAGGCTGTGGCAGCCTACAGCAAACGCAATCTAACCTTCAGGGCCGTGTGCAGCTTCATCACGGGCAGCTGCATTTGACTAAATCCCTGGTCTTACTGTGTTTGCAGAGCCACTGACAGGTCCTGGGCATATTCTTGTCAAATGCATGAATGAGCCTGTGAATCCAACCCTGGTCCAGTTCTCTCTCGCCTATGGCTGTGGCTTTAACAGATGCAGCCTCCCCTACCTTCTGCTACCTGCTCCAGGCCCGCTTCCTCCTCCAGTTGCTGGTTGCCCTTTGTGTCTCTACATTACGGCTACTGCTGTGTCAGAGCAGAGAAGCGGGTGCAGCTGTGTATCACTTTTACCTGCACGCTGTGACTGCTGGGAAGCAGCAGGTAACTTCTCTGCTACTCCCCATCTGCTTGCCTCCTCTCTTGCAGCTCACTTACCTCACTGTAGTCATCAGTCTTTACTCTTTGTATTATCCCATCCACGAGTTTGGATGACTTCTTAGAGACACAATATCACTGTAATATCACGCAGAATGGTTCCAGTGACTTAGAAATCTCCTGTGCTCTGCGTATTCACCCCTCCTCTAGTCCTCGACTGCTGATAGTATTGTCTTCATAGTTGGCAATGGACAGGATGCAGCCTTTTCACAGTGGCTTCTTTGTTTGGTAATATAAATTTAAGATCTCCACACATGTTTTTTGTAGCTCAATGGCACACATCATTTTAGGCTGAATATTATTCTGTTGTCTCAATATACCACAGTTTCATGTATCCATTTATTTCCAGAAGAGCATCTTGCTTCCATGGACATTCTGGCAATTATGAATAAAGCCACTGTCAACACGCATGTGCAGGTTTTGTGAGGAACTGTTTTCGGCTCCTTTGGGCAAGTACCAAGGCACATGATCGCTGAACCAATGATAAGAGCATGTTCAGCTTTGTAAGAAGCCGCCGGACTGTCTTGAAAATGGCTGCACCATCTCTCACCCCTGCCTGCGACGCAGGTTTGTGTATGTTAGCGGTTCAAAGGACACCTACAAGTTGAAAAGTCAAGAAAGACATATAAAGATATGGAACATTCAGTGTATGAACTTAGTTAATTTTTATCAAAACCCAAGCATATTGTAGCCCTTTAAAATATTGGGTCTACTTTCACCTCCTGGTTCAAATAACAGAACCGAAATTGGTTGCTGAGAAATGAAGGGACGTTCCATGACAATGGGGACTGGAGAGTCACCTCACTAGCACCAATGTCACAGTTCACTCACAGTGTTTCGGTTGTGTGTCAGCAATGCTGGGAGGCTGGGGGAAGCAGGCATACTCCATCCAACTCCTTGCTGTCAGGCTTTTTAGTCAGGGCCCTGCCATCTAACGGATGGATTTCCTTGCTGGTGGATTTAACCAAACTAGTATTAAACCATTCTTCATATACCAATAGTCATCACAGCTGGCTTTGTGCATGTGAGTTTTATTTTTTCCAGTTCTTTGGATGCATGGCGACTTGTTTCCTAGGAGGTAGGGAGAAGAGAGGAAGGAATTGTGTAACCCTGAGGCTGCTGTGGAGAGTCCACTGGACACCCAAATAATGCCGTTTCCTAGAGTCACATCTACAGCCATTCATACAATCATCCTCACATTGGGAGGCCACTGGGCTGCACGGGAATATCTGTAGTGAAATCCTCCTCTCGAGAAGGTGGGGCTCTTGCCACTCCCAACTTAAGTAGTGGTAAGATCTCTCTAAGAATTCCTTTCTGCCAGAGTCCGTATCCTTTTCTCTACCAGGCAGTTCAAAGCAGAAAGTATGTGTGGAGTGCTTCATTATCTCCAAGGGGCCTCCATTAGTTGGGCTAGCCTAAAAAGCCAGGAGCTTCCAAGGAAGTATCCTTATGAATTAATGCCTGTGGTGTTTTATAAAGGAGAAAAAAATTAAAGATTTAAACTTTTTTTTTAAATGAGCTAATTAGAAATCAGTTCAGAGAGTATTTTTTTTTCCTTTTGAATACTTGGAGCTAATTTTTTTCCTCTCTTTGGGCCAATCATATGCAAACCAATTCCACACGTATGCATTAAGCACCCATATGCTCTAGGCATCATAATGAGCTGAGTGGTTGGAAAGACAGGTATGATTCTCTTTTAGCTCTCAGAAGATATGCAATCTAGCAAGGGAGCCAGATACACAGAGAAGCAGGGCTTTTTATATCCATTTATTTAAGTGCTTCCAGAGAAAGTTCCTTTCGGGGGATGTGAAGATGGATAAGACTCAGGCTGGGACTTCCTTAGTAGGAAGCACATACTAAGGCCCCTTTATGATTTTTGTCTGTTTGTTTTTGTAGTCCAGGCTGGCCAGAAACTGGCAGCAGTCCTCCTGCCTCAGCCTTCCAAGTGCTGAGATTACAGGAATGTTTCGCTGCACCGTGCAGCAGTTATTTTACTATACAATTAGTGCCAACGTCGGGGATGACCTCATCTCTTCAGATGTAGGAGGAGTGTTGGGGAATACTTTAAATGTGGAATAGAAATGCTTGAATTGGGCCTTAGAGAAGAAGCGTTCCAGGGACGAGGAGACATGAGAGAGCTGTGCCGGGTCTCTGCATATTAGGATGTGCTTGATGAGAGGGGACAGCAGAGGGGTGGGAGTAAGAGGAAAGGGAGGAGGGAGTCATGGGCTCCGTGCGCTACAATCAGGAACATCCTTGGAGGAGGTAAGAAGCAGGGAAGAGTTTCTGCAAGGGAGGATGCTGTGGTGTCCTCATCCCAAACCTCACAGGCAGCAGCGCCAAGGGTAGATGGGGGAAACCGTCCTTTTCGACCTGGGGAACATTGGCAGGTAGACTAGGGCAATGGCTGCAGGGGGCGGGGCATGGGGGTGGAGGAGGAGGAGAGAGATGTTTAGGAAGGGATGTGGGCATGATGGGTAAGGTAAGGCAGAAACAACATCAACACTGAGACAGTTACTCATGGAAGAGCTGAGTTCAACTGAGGTCATTTTCTCTAGGTCACAGAGCCCATCAGGATGCATAGAAATGGAAAAAGAAAAGCCAGAGAAAGAGCGAACTGGGGAGAAAAAGATGGTTTTATATTCTGTCTAGGGAGCCTTTATCTTCTTAAGAAAAAAAACCAAAACCCCCAAACTTCTTATTTTCTATTTCCTGTGATGTAAAGTAAGTTCATATGACTGTTTGGTCACTTACCATGCTATTGCTAATTGAAAATATTCTAATTGGAATGACCATCGGAAAGTAGCCCTCATACATTATACAGTATTGCTGTGGTTATTTATTTATTAGGCCTCCTGTAAGGCTGAGCTAATCAGGAACAGGGATGCTCTGGACAGGCTCTGGAGGATTTTTGTGTGGCTTGCCTTTGAGATAGCTCCCTGAGAAGAAAGAAAAATTGTCTGGATTGCTGGGCTCCCCAAAACTATTTGTTCTTGTCAATACTTCAGAGATCAAGGACTGTACACATTTCTTCCCAGGGTATACTGGGGCCAGAACAATTTTAGCATAACATAAGAGAAGGGAAATGTGAAATAGGAATCCAGGGCAACCGCTGATTTATGAAGCAGCGGCTAAGCAGCAACTCTTAGTGCTTCAGTTCTGCAGGTGAGAGTCACTGTGCTGGGCTTAGCCCTTTCTGGGCTTTCCGAGCTGGCAATTGCCATCTTTGTTTGCAAAGTCCTCCCATCTCTGGATAGCATTTTAATATTTGTTGATAAGTGTCATAAATTATTAAATGCCTATGCAGACTTGAGCATTGTGACACGGTTCTGGGTTGTTTTATTTTATTTTATTTTTTAATGAAATGACCTCCAATACATTATATCTGTCCAATAGTCAAAGGTAATTTGAACTTCATACAGCTATAAAGGACACAGGGACACATATGTAAATGTTGGTCATGCTATAAATGTTCAGGGAGTGGATACTGAGTAGGCATTATGTTTTGGACTCCGTTAGTAAGGAGCATGAAGCAAATGGTCCTCACTCCAGCAGAGCATTCAGTGAGGCATAGAGGGTAAACACTAAACACGTCATCAGACACGTCAATTTGTTACACAAATGGCATGAGAAGGGTGACGAGAATACAGACTGGTGATATCAGGGAAGGCTTTTGGATGAAGCGACACCCCCAGGTCTAAGCAGAGTGGCTCCAGGCAGAGGAAACTCTTAACCGACTCCTGGCAAGTTCAGGAAACAAGGTGAGGCCTGGCCCTTATATACATGCTTAGCATTGGGAAGCAAGGACTGTCTTTCCCAAGCCAATCATGGAATACTTATCAGATTCATAAACACAATAGACGTATGGATATATTATTGTACAGATACATAATTATATGCATTGATATGTGTATTATAGATCCCGTCTAATTTGACCACATGCCAAAGTATGTATTATTATTTCCAATTCCTAGATGAGGGGCTTGGGTCTTAGAGACCAGCTCTCCACACCAAGAGGTTGAATTTGAGTCCCAGGCTCTCCCTCCACTTCACCCCAACTGTGGATGAGCAGGCTGAAAGCCAGGCACTTGGGATGACTTCAGTGCTGAGTCACTGGCTCCCAGGCCGGTTTGCATAGGATAAACTGTCTGCACACGTTTTGTGATGACTGATGAAACCTTAGTAGCGACAGCAGTCACCAGCACTGGTGGCAGTAAGTATGTCCCCAATCATGTGTTTATATAGCTTTAGGTACTTTACTCGCCAGTCAGTCCCTTACTTGTAGCTCAGAGAAGTCCTGGCATATTAGGATGTAATTTAGTCTCTTTGAGGTCGAGGAGACACAGACTAAGTGCTGGGACTTAGCCCTTCTGATTCTAATCCAAAACCCTCTCCTTAAACCACAGAAACTCCCTTTGGAAGGAGGGGCTATTTATACACTGCTGATAAGTCTGTACTCCTGCAGACTTCCAGGAAACAAGCTTGGGCTTTCTTCAAAGTGCTTTTGACTGTAAGAGGCATAAGAAGGAGTCATTCATTCATCATGCACTATTGCGCATCCGATGCTTAGGGTATTGAAGGATCTCAATAAATTGCTTAAAAGGTACTAATTTAGTATAATGTATTTGTTATTTGTAGTTGTCACATGAGACTGAAAAAGAATACATTATGGGAAAACAGAAGTGATTAAATCACATCGGACAATTTGGTGCCTTGACCAAGAAGATGATAGTGAACTGGAAAATGAACAGTAGAGTGTTTCCAGGGAGAGAAGTACGGATGACTGTTCTAGGAAAGTGGATTACCACAGCCAAGGAAGTGGTGTCCATGGGGAATCCTAACTTATCAGGTGTAATGAAAGCATACAATATAGGGGGCACAATGGTGGGAATTGACACTGGAAGTGTAAACCGAGGCCAGATTGCAGTAGGCCCTCAATTTCAAGTTCAACAGCGGCTGCATTTGGTCTGACCACTCCAGATTTTTAACAAGGAAATGGCATGATGACATTTGCTTCTATTTTAGGAAGAAAATGCTAATGATAATAGGGAGGTTAGCTTAGAACAGGGGAGAGATTGGAGGCCATTTTAACGTTTAGAAGAAAGAATAAGCCGGGTGGTGGTGGCGCACGCCTTTAATCCCAGCACTCGGGAGGCAGAGCCAGGTGGATCTCTGTGAGTTTGAGGCCAGCCTGGGCTACCAAGTGAGTTCCAGGAAAGGTGCAAAGCTACACAGAGAAACCCTGTCTTGAAAAACCAAAAAAAAAAAAAAAAAAAAAAAAAAAAAGAAAAAGAAAAAAGGAAAGAAAGAAAGGAAGGAAGGAAGAAAAAAAGGAAGAAAGAAAAAAGGAAGAAAGAAAGAATAGTGCTCCAAATTGGTTGTTGAGACCTAAGGATTAATTGCATGTAGACATTTCAGTAAGATTTTAGATGCATACACTGACATGCATGTCTGTGCATAGATGCATTCTCTCTCTCTCTCTCTCTCTCTCTCTCTCTCTCTCTCTCTCTCTCTCTCTCTCTCTTCATTTTTCTTCTGTAGACTCAGCCTAACTCTCCGTCACTCTTTAGGTCAGATATTGATTTACTTTGCTATCTTCAAAAACAGGAGGAAAAGCGAGCGGGCTGTGATCTTCATGGATTTTTTTTTTCCTGCATGGTTTGATCTCTGACAATCCCGGGGGATTCTTCTGGCTTGAGGAATGCTGAAAACAAACACATTTTTCAAGACTTGGATGCTCTGGTTATAGTTATGAGCCTCAGATGCCTCTCATGTACTCGGGACCGCTGTTGACTATCCGAAAGCCCGCCTACTAAGCACTTTGGGAAATTATTCTCAGCTAGTCAGTGACCCTTAGCAGGTCAACCTATTCTCTCTGCATTCCAGACCTCCCACAGGAAGCAGAAGGACAATTTAGATATTAGAAATGGGACTTTAATGTTTGTGTCAATCCCATGCTTTTCTGGAATATTCTTTCCTTTTCTTTTTCTAGTAGTTGAGGACAACTCAGTCTGGCCTTAATATGAAACTGTAGGGTCAAAGTTGAGGAAAATAAATCAATAGATATAAATTGTTTTCTCTTTAAATTGTGAGCATTTTTTTTTTGCTGTTGCATAAAAGGTTTACATTTAGTCTCTGAAGTAAACAATCTTTTTTTTTTTCTTTCTTTAGCTTAGACTTTCTCAGTCCCATTACGCTCAAATTAAGGTGACAGTATGAGAAGAGTCCTCTTTGCAGCCACATGGACCGAATCAGAAAACATTCTTGAAGGCTTCTGTGTCCACCTCAGTACATTTCCATGAAAAAGAGGAAGTGTTCTGAGGCCAATCGAATTGGCCACATAGGCAGTCTCTTTCACCGCCCCTGTGTGCACATTGCTCATGTCTTAGGAGTGCACCCATCAGGCTGAAAAACACATGGCATCACTAGAATAAAGCCCAGGATGAAGCTGGGTTAGCAAAGTGGCTAGTACCTTTAGATGGAATGGTTACTCATTATAAGTTGTCAAAACATCGACTGATAAAATGGTATTTGAATTTCGTTGATTCTCATATCTCCCTTGATAGGTTTTGATGTTAAAAATGGAATGGGGGGCTGGGGGACTGGGGAAATGACTCAGAGGGTAAAAGCACTTGGAGGACCTGAGTTTGAATTCCCATGTAAGACTGGGAATGTAGACACCTAGACAGGGAGACAGGAGAACCCCTGGGAGCTATCAGGCAAGCTAGCCTGGTAGGCACAGTAGAAAACAAAACCAAACCAACAAAGAGACACTGCCAATCTCAGATAAAGTAGACAGCCAGGACCATATCTAAGGTTGCCCTTTGCCCCTTATGCATGCTGCGGTGTGTGGCATCTTTACGTACACACACAAATTGTAAACACACATGTACACAGAATTATGCAGCCATCTACCCTTGTAAGAGTAAGCTTTTTTTTTCCTTCTTAAGCTGGTTACCAAAGGTAGACCCAAGCTTTGCTGTTCCCACCCTGCTTTTGAAAGACTTGCCTTGACACATCTTTATCTTCTGGCTTTATAAGCTGTTGCCAGTGAACTTCCTGGGAGATGATCTCCTGAAAGAGCATTCTTTTTTTTTTTCTTTTTAAACAAACTGATGTAGGTACATAATTCACTTTATAGATAGAAAGTTCAACCTATTGAGAAGTCTTAAAATAAGGCATTAAATCATGCACTTGTAGAAATTTAGTAAGACCCTCCTTGGCCAATCAAATGGCCATCCAACAAATATTTCTTGGGACCTATGATGTTTGGTGCCAGAAAGCAAGGTACAGTGTGAGATTCCCTGAGTTTAACTGATTTTTGTTTGTTTGTTCATACAGTGCAAGATTAAACATTGTTTATTGCTGTCTGAAGCTGGGGCATTCCTATCATCATTTGAAGAGGGAGGAATAGAGAAGTGATCAAACTTTAAAAATTAATGACATTGGAGTGACTAGAATACCATTTTCATTGACCCAATTGTCTTATAAATGTACAATTATTTAATCTAGTAGGCAATTTGTATTTCTGAAGCATTATCCTTTTCATGCTTCATTATCCTCCGACATAGTCAAGGTATTGAGTCCATTTCATAAACAGTATTAATCTCAATTATTCAGGAGCTTTGAATAATCCCCTCTTTAAACACATGGTTTGATATGCTGACCATGTTATTGTCACATTTGGAGCTGCTGATGCCAATCAAAACAAGTACTCAGCTAAAGAACCTCAAATGTTAGGTGTTAAATGTGGGCCGGAGAGGTGGCTCAGAGGGGTGAAGGTGCTTGCCACAAAGCCTGACAGAACTGAGTTCGATTCCTAGGACCCACACGGCGGAAGGAGAGAACTGCCTCTCACAAGCTGTCCTCCGTATGTATACTGTGAGTTGTGTGCACCTGCCACCCCACATACGCACACGAAATAAATAAATCAAGATTATTTGTGCAGTTATGTTTCCCGGATAGCTTGGGCCGTAGAAAATGCCCTATGAAATGCACAGCTTGACAAACCTTTAAAAAGAATACTTTCTAGGATATTAACATTTGCCTGTGGGACTATAAACTCCTTGAAGGCAGAGGGCATCTCTGCACCCTTTACACACTTTGATGGTCTTCCTTATATTTGCCAATTTGAGCTGAACAGGCTTGAACAATGAAGCAGAATTTGAATCTCTCGGATTTCTCCCATTTAATGTACACACGACCACCCTGGTAAGCATCCTTTTCTTCCTCATTTAAGCAATCTCATTTTATTAGACTTGTCTTTGATGGGGACCATTTTATGGGCCCCTGCTCTGACTCATTCTGAAGCCCTGCTCACCACTTCCTGGGAACCTAGCCCTTCTTTTAAAGCGGTGGTATTCAGGTTCCCCTGTGTCAGCCTGCAGTTTGCCCATGGCTAGATGGCATAACAGAATGTCCAGTGAATGTCCAATCTCTGAGCGAAAACGGAACTAAAATTAGAAACCCAATGTCACATAAAACACAGAGGGCCGGTATTTTCCTATTTACTCCAGACTGGAAGAGGGAATCGGCTCTTCTGCTGAGAAAGCGTCTTAAACACTCCTCCAAAGTTAAAAAAATCGGCAAGCTTTATTATGATATCTCATTGAGCTAGCATTTAGCCTCAGAAACCACCTCCTGATCCAGTTTAATCATCACAAGCAGACACAGCTTCATATATATGTTACCAGGGTTCTAGGCTTGATCTGAAAATAGGGCAAATGGGAAATGTTTAGAATTATCCATCATTGGCCATCAAGGCCTTGACTCTTTTCTGTTAGCATAAACTGCGGCGTCTCACTTCAGTGTTTATAAATTAATACTATTTACCTACAGCATGTATGTCCTGTCTTAAATCATGGCTGATTTAAGAGCTGTCAAAGAGAAACCTAAACTGTCCCCAGAAACTCACCTCTAACAGCATTTCTATACAAACATACGGAAACTTAATGAAGATGGAGGGTCAAATTCCCACAGAGACCTTTAACCCTTTTTTGTCTAAATTTCTCCCACGACGTGGAAAGCTCTGTTCTTGGCCATCCCCACCTATGCTTTGGCCATAGAGAGGCACAGGTCCAGAGGGCCACTTTTGAACCCGGGGGCGACCTTGTGGAGGGTCCACGTCAGAGTTGTCTGATATGTGAGGGATCACCGTGCCTCACTCACTGGGCTTCCTGCAGAAATCCGGTGGGATGCCTTGGGAAGTGGCTGGGTGGCCAGCGTAACTATGGGGCTTTGGGAGTCGGCACACGGCAAGCCCATATTAACGGAGACTGGGGAGAAGGCAAGCTGCCAACCCGGCCCGAACTTCTGTTGCTGTGTGCTGCTGGCAGGGAGCTGTCCTGCAGCTCCCAGGACCGGCTGTCATCTGTACTCTCTTGTCACACAGACAACAGCCCCCTAGCTGGGCTGATTGGTTGCTGGCAATAACTGATATGGAATACTGATGTGCTCACCGGCAGTTCCTTCCACTCCAAAGAGACTCCTTCCTAACCCAAACCTTGCTTTCCAAAGCCTAGCCCGGTCGTCTCCCCCTCTCCCCGCCCCCCACATGCCGCCCCTGCACCCAGTAGGGAGGACCTGTCCTGGGCGTGATGCTCTGAGATTGTGGTGAAATTGGCCCCAGCTGGCTGCTTTCACTCCGGCTTGCTTCCCCCGAGAGTCCTGTTCCAGACTTCTCAGGGTTTCCACGGCACAAACAACTGCATGCGGGCTGGAGGGGAGACTGAAGAGGACTTGTGTGTGGAGGGTTTGTTGCCTCTCATCACTTTCCCCGGCCTCCGCGCGGAGTCAAGCCTGGAGGTTCCCTGTGAATTTCTCTCCACCACAGACACTGAGGAAGGATCCCTTCTCCTTCTGTTGACTCTTTCTATTTTTATGGTAAGTGCTTGCATTGAAGCAGCCGTTCTGCTGCAGTGAAAGGATCGCTCCCTCTCTTCCCAGCTAGGCTTAGTGACCTTCCTTCTGCATTTCTTCTGTTCCCATGGTCGTTTTTTTTTTCTCTGGAGGACCCAGCGAACTAAAATGCCTGGGGTCATCTGTCTGCATAGTCTGTCTTTGATTTATTTATTTCTTCATAAACCCGAGCCCTTCGGCTATGACGGAAACATAAGTGCTAGCTCTCTTTGTCCTTGAAGCTGCGGCTAGGCAAATGTGTTCTCCACAGCAAACTGCAGCAGTGTGCAGGGGATCTGTGCAGGCTGGCTGACAGATTCCAGCAAGACGATTCCTCAGCTTTCTAAGGGGCACTCTCTCAGAACCTGGAGGGACCAGGGGTGACCTGCCACATTGCAAAGACTTCCATCTTCCCCGGGGTGAACATGAGCACACACGTGTGAGTTATGTTGGAGTCTGTATGGGCAGCGATGCTTTGAACATCTGCCGGTGGGTCCAGAGTGGCCCTGTGTCTTGTGGGGTTTACAACTTGGGCAGGAACATTAGCGGTGAGAGGAATCCTGCTCTGGCTGGCAAATGAGTAGACTGCATGACCTCATCGCTTCTGAGACTCAGAGCACCCAGTTCTGCAAACCTTGCGCTGTGTAGCTTCTTCGGAGGGTGGTGGGAAGTGAAGGGAAGAACGTTTATTTTGGAGTTGACAACATAGTTTCATCTTCCTCCTGAGAGATAAAAGCTTTGAAGCTGTTGGAATGGTTAGACTTTTTTTTCAAGAGAAAACAAACAGCTTTCCAATGAAGAGCATGTGCATGGCAGGTTGATTATCCCAAGGCAGGCTGACTAGTGCTTTCATTTCCCACCTGGGCTCCCAGGTTGCCTGTAAAGAGTATTGCAACTTCAAGTCTGTTACTGGATGCCTTGGGAAGCCCAAAGGAAACCAAGAGTGTATTCCTGGAGTTTCACCTTGTTGAACTTGTGCACTGTAGGAGTCTTTCTTTACAGGGAGCTTTTCCTTCCTTCCTTCCTTCCTTCCTTCCTTCCTTCCTTCCTTCCTTCCTTCCTTCCTTCCTTCCTTCCTTCCTCCTCCTCCCTCCCTCTCTCCCTCTCTCCCTCCCTCCCTCCCTCCCTCCCTTCCTCCCTCCCTCCCTCCCTCCCTTGCTCCCTTCCATAGCATGGTGAATTATGTTGGTCAAAGCAATAATGTAAATCATAAACTTCAAAGTTGTCATTCTCCTTAGTTTGTTTAATAAGTTTTGGGCTAAGTGTTGGTTATCTACTAGTACGTGGGAATTGTGTGTGTAACTCTAGGAAGAATTGCCATCAGGTGTAATTTAGCCACCAATGCATGTGATTTGTGTGTGTGTGTGTGACGAACAAGCGGGGAATACAGGGTGAAGTTTCTGATCTCTCCCCTTGCTCCTTGGGAGTTTCGAGGGTGAAGTTCTGGCGCTCTCCTGCTCTCTTGCACCACCTTTATTTCCACTGTCTGTACATTTCTCTTAAACTAGTCTTGATGACGGATGCTTTTATCCTGTTTCCCGGGTCCAAAGTAGATACATTTGGTGTTTTGTTTGCATTTTGTATTTTGGTGATTATTATATTTTGTTTGTATTATTTCTTGCATTAAAAAAGCTTGAAGGCATCCCTTTACATGGCTCAACTATTCAGATGTTTATATGACCCCTCCAATCCCATTCAAGAGTAGAATGAGCAAATGTTAAAATGTCTCTTTAACAGTAAGAGAGAAAGGGGATTGTTCTTGCAGACTGCAGTCGGAATCCTTAAATGATGTTTGAAAGACTTCAGCGGTACTGGGGCTGTAACTGGTACATAATCTTTCCTGTGTGCAGTTGTGTTTTATGGCAGTATTGGGATGTGCCTGGCAGGTACTTTGTTTCCTCAGATTCTTTAATGTACAGCTCTTTGCATTGTTTCTTTAAGGTACAGCCCTTTACTTGGCTTAATCTCCTCTCCAGCTCAAATGATTTTCTTGGGAGTCTGGGGCTGGCAACTTGTGGTATTCATCAGGATGGAAAGAGTTAGAATCAGCTTAGATGGATTGGAACTAACCTCTGCACTTCACCCTCAGGCAGTGTTCAATGCATTTAGAAAACATTTCATTGTAATTAGCAGCAACTTTAGTGTTGAGACAAAAAGATCCTTTAGGCTTACTTTGTTTTGTTTCTCTAAGTAATCAGAATCATATATATATATATATATATGTGTGTGTGTGTGTGTGTGTGTGTGTGTGTGTATTTACATGCATATATGTATAAACACATTTACAAGCAAATATACAGAGATACTGTTTACTTTTGATATTATGTTCACTATAATTATAAGATTAAAACTATAATTTTAATAGGGAATTGTAGGAAAATTCCTGCGACATTGACAAGCATTGTCTAGAGAGCCTCGTGTGTGTGTGTGTGTGTGTGTGTGTGTGTGTGTGTGTGTGTGTGTGTGTGTGAGAGAGAGAGAGAGAGAGAGAGAGAGAGAGAGAGAGAGAGAGAGAGAGAGAGAGGATTTCCCCACTCTCCTCACCTCACTTCCAGATAATGCCTTTGGGGATTTCTCTGAATCAGGGGAGTGTTCTCCTCAGCACCTCTTTGTTTCACAGCAGGCTGTCATGTTAATTCCTCTGCAGTCTCTGCATAGGAAAGTACCCCAGGAACTGATGAAAAGCTGTGCCAAGTGGAGTCTGTCCTCAGTGTGATGAAGTCACTGCAACGTTTTATCTGCCTGTTTATTCTGTTGCTGTGCAACTGAAGTTATTTCAAAAGGGTCTCAGATTCCTAGACCGGCGCAGATGCAGTGGTTCATTTGTTCACACTCCTTAATTACAGCCTCCATCCAAACCTTCCTCTCCTTATTTCTTTGGGTGACATTTTAATTTGAAACCTATAGCTTGTATTGTGAATCAAGGGTCTCTCCATTTTTATTCTCTTGTTTCCTGTATTCTGTCTTCCCTACTTTTCTGTTCTCCATGTCTGAGCCCATATATGGATACCTTGATAAACTCAGTGAAAATGAAAAACGTACGATGATTAATGAAGTTATAGCTTTTCTTTAGGTAACCAAACTGCAATTGTTCACACTCTAATGTAACTGGGAGATGAAACTCTCCACATTAATATACATATCACCTCATGGTTCTGCAGGTATTCTTGTCATCGAAACTATTTTCCATAGCTGATTACCAAGGGACCAGAAATAGCATCACTTTTTGCATTTTAATTAATGGCATTCTAGATCTGCCTAGGTTAGATTGCCCTCGGTTTTTGACATGTTTACTGTCTGAATGGTTTTTATGTTAAGAGGGAAAGTTTGTGAGTGATACAAAGTAAAATCATTTGGTTATAAGATCCAGCCTGCCTTTGAAAACTGCCTGAGCCACGTTATTAGGAGGTTTTCTTTCTGTTGCCCTTTTCAATGTAATTAAGCCAATGTATCCCCCTTTACCATCTTCCCACGAACTCCTTTTTACAGAGTAAAGGGACTAATGTACAACTCCCACATCAGCTTCCTAGAGGGAAGACTGTTTCTCAGCCAGCCATCAAAACCACTTCTCTCACCAGCCATGGTGATCTACTTGGAAAGGAACTCACTATTCCATTGGCCGCACAGACTAATTGTATAAAATAGGAGAGACGTTTCATGAGTTGTTTGTCAGTGACTGTGATTAGGATCTGTGCCGTCCTACTGAATTTAGAACTACAGTCAGTAGATCAACCTCCTAAGAGAAAAAAAACCTACGTTCCCAGTAGAATAATAATTAATCCAGATTGTCTTAAATGTTTATGTTGCAAGTTTTATATCTTGGGTGGTAGTGGGGGATGGCAGAACTCTGGAGGAGAACCACATTAGAGCCCCCAAATAATGCAAGATGAAAGGGGGAAAATTGTTCCTATATTTAGCATTCAATTCTCCAGTCAGACCGTTGGTTAAGTCTGAAGAGCCAAGAAATTGTTCAAACATATCATGACAGGTTTTGTGCACTTTTTTGCTATTAGAAGTCTTTAACCCTTCATCAGGCAGCTGAGTCAGCTGGTAGCCTTTCTTACAGAGCACAGACATCAAGAACTCACTTTAGTGTTCTTGTTGACACCCTGTGGGGAGTTCTTATAAGTGGTGGAGTGGTTGCAAGCAGAAAGGATTGGGTATCAAAGATGAGCTGGTCATAGAAGCATGTCTTTGGTATCCTTGAACTCTAGACCTTACCACTGTCTCTGTGATTCAAATTCTGGATGTGTTACCTTAGGCTTGGGCCAGATCTTTTCAGAAGATGCTAGTCTAGCCATGAAAAAAATGTGAGGTGTTGTGTTTCCATTTATCCATTACTAATCTGATGGAGATACTTGACTCATGTTTGGTCTTCCTGAAGGAAGTGGGTTGCACATTCTCTTGACCCTACAAAGCTCCCAGAACCCAGATCTTAATGTGGCTGTCAGATGCCTCAGATCAGTATGAGAATTTTGAACTGTCCTGAACAGAGCTTAGGTGTGATCACTTGCTATGTGACACTTTGACATTTTTAATGTCCTGTTGTCAGAAATGACGTTGAGGAACATCTGACCTTATTTGATACAAGCTAAGGAAATAAAGCCATTTCCTGAGGTTAGAGATCTGCTTAGCATCTGGGCAAGGTGAATTTAGTGCAAAGCATATTTATTTATTTACTGGGAACCCTGCTCTATTTCTGTTGTGGGGCCTCTTCCACAGCACACAGCTAACATCTACCATCATTCATTGCTTACAAAACTGCTTTGTGGCAACTAACTCACTGGTGACCATTATGTCCGGGCTCACTCAATGCAGATTACGTAGCTGTACCAGTCAGTGTGAGTCACATCAAGCAAATGTTTATGGTAATTTCGCTCATGCTTGTGTGGTAATGCTTTTTTTTTTTGTATTGAAATTTTGCTTTTCCTATGGGCATCTCAAGAATTTTGCAAACACTATGATTAGGTTTTCCTTTTACACTTAAATTATTCTAGTGATGATGACTGTTTATGGATTGATTCCTTCATGCAGTTATGAATTTGCTTACTGTTTGCCACGCATACACTATGTCCATCCCGCATTAGATACATTACTGAAGCAGCCATACATGGCCATCACCTTTGCTGAGTGCTGTCTACTCAGGCTTCATAAAGCTTACCTCCTCTTGATTCTTAGCCTGTGTTCTGCTTGCTGTCATATCTCATTTCTGAGGGAATCCAGTTGCTTGGGCAGTTGGTACCTTTGGTTCAGTCACTGAGAATTTCTTTTCACAAGAAGTCAATCTTTGCTGTTACTGTAACATGCGTCTTGCTGTTTTCCAGAGCGCCTGCAGCTTGTGGTTTTGTTACCTGACTGAACAAAAGAGATTAATTAGGGAAACTGGTTTATACCGTTGCCATGTGGTGAAATGGCAATTCCGTTCTTGGGGAAAACTCGCCTGTTTCCTCGGATCCTAAGTGACAGCCTGGGTGGAGCAGCGTATATGGAACTAATCGCAGGTTGAATTGCTCTTATGAGCCATGCCCACCTTAATGTTCAGTGCTGGCTTCCTTGTCAACCTTGTTCTGAAGCAGACACAGGATGTTCCAGGAGTTCCAAACCCATTTGCAGTTCTTAGAAATGCCCAGTGTTTTGACTTACCTCAGTACCTTTGCACGTGCTGTGTCTTTTGCCTAGACTGTCTCCCTTCTTCGTGCAGTAAACTTTGAAAGCACATGTAGGAACAGTCTCCCACAAATTCTTTAGATGCTATTCTTATTAAACCTTTTTGTCCAAAACCAAGCTAGCTGACTCTCCTCGAGTGTGGGGACTACACTTCCATCTCTGTACCCCAAGTCTCAGCTTAGTAACTAAGTAGTAGGACAAACACCAGGTCCCCTGAACAAAGGATAGGGAATGGCCATCCAAATCCTGTGGCAGTGTCTGGCCTGTGTGGAAAGGTTAATTTAAGAATACAGTGTGTCTCCATGACTTAGACTGAAAAAGAGAAAGATAAAGAGAACTGGGTTTAGTACACTAGAAGTCCTATGTAAAAACCCCTCAAAATGTCTTTGCCTCTGTTAGACCCCCAAAAATTTAGGGTCTCAAGTGGGCGCCCCAAGAACCCAGACTCCAGTCCAGTTGATGCAACTGCACGAGGTTTATTGTTGTGGCTGTACAGTCAGGCAAACTCAGCTCCAGAGAGCAAGAGTCGCATCTTATTGCAATCACATGGGTACTTTTAAAGGAAAAAGCCACAAAAGCCGTAAGATTACAATTCCCATACAATTTCGTTTCACAAGATCATGGTCTGATCACAGAGTGGGTACAGTACATCTGCATGTGCATTCTTCCCGAAACCTCAAGAGGGGGGGTATCAGGGCAGGAGTGGAGTTTACACAAAGGTCACAGTGGTCCTTCCTGGAACACCTGCAACTATCCCAGTCACAGTTGAGCGCATCTCTTAACAGAGATCTCTTTACATTGTTACATTGTGGCAGGGGTGGTTGAATAAAGGCTGAGTCAGGTTGCCCTTGGAACTAGTTTTCTTTTTAGTTCCTTTTTCTCCTGGGGCTTGGGGGGGGGGGGGGTGGTAAACCTGAAGGGTTAGGGTCTTTCAGCCTCCAAATGAATTTAGATAAAGTAAATGTTGAGAATATATTGCGAGCTCTCCATGGGCAAAAACCAAACCAAATCAAACAAAAAAAAAACCCAAAAAAACAAAAAAAAAAAAACAAAAAAAACAAAACCCATATAATTCCTGTTCGTGAAAAGGTTATACACTAGTAAGGCTTAGCCTGGTGTATAAATTACCTAACTTGGGAGCAGACAGTCATAAATAGAACAGGTAGGTCATGACTTGCAAATATGACAGAAGAGAGGGGATTCCAGATTAGGGGCCTGGGGCAGGGGTGGGGTGGGGTGGGGTGGGGGCGGGGAACTGGACCTGATGGAGTGTATCAAAAATGAGGAGGTTTTGGAAGGAGTGGAAAGGGGTCATCATAAAGCAAGGGTGATGGGAATGGTACCAGAAGTTCTAAATGTTTATACTTGGGAAAGTTGGGAGATAATCAGTTTAGGAAAAGTCAGTTGTGGATATGTGTTTGAAATCTCTTCTTATGCTTAATTACACCAAAGCCCTTCATTCATCAGAGATGGCCGTTGCTCTTAAGAGACACACTTTTCGCTCATTCCCTTTGTTCACTGAGGTAAAATGGGACAGTCCAAGTCTTCCCAAAGAGCCAGGCTTGGTGGCCTGGATATGTGATTGTATCCAACCAAGAGCTTAAGGCAGGAGGATCACATGTCTAATGACTACCTGGGCTACAGAGTGAGTTCTAGGCCAGCCTGGGTAACTTAGTAAGACTGTCTCAAAATTAAAACGTAGGAGGAAGTTTTTGATGCAGTTTAGTATTAGAGTGTATATGAGACTCTTGGGTTCAAGCCTCAGGAGCACAGATGAAAAATCATGGCAAGGAATTAAGTCAGAAAATCTAACCTAAAACCATCATTTAAGACCTAGAGAGAATTTTGGATTGAGATCATTGTGGTGTTAATTAGCAAACTGTCTAGCATATGAGAAGCCTCATGGGTCCATTGGCATTTTATTGCTAATAACATAGTTATGTTTCTTTCTCTTTGGCAATTAACTTTCTGCTATCACAAGGAATATGCTTATTTTGTGAGCCAGTGGGATATGCATGCATAAGCTAGTTTTCACGTAGGTAAAGAAGTGGCTTAGGAAATTCTACTTGTAATGGACTTAGTTCATCCCCTGAGCATGACTTCTGTCATGCTGTTTCCTTCCCATTTCCAAAGCAAAACAAAACAAAAAACCATATTTAGGGGGTAAGCTGGTGAGGTTTGATACCTTGGAATTATATCTGGTCAGATAATGCTCTTCCTTGAGAATTAATCTAAACTCATTAAAGACTTTGGACCAATATGTGTAACTCTCTTGGCTAGAGCATGAGAGCAAATACATTTTGTTTGTAGAGTAAGATGAAACAGAGAAGATTCTTTTTTTAAAAGATTTATTTATTTATTATGTATACAGTGTTCTGTTTGTATGTATGCCTGCACACCAGAAGAGGGCACCAGATCTCATTATAGATGGTTGTGAGCCACCATGTGGTCGCTGGGAATTGAACTCAGGACCTCTGGAAGAGCAGTCAGTGTTCTTAACTTCTGAGCCATCTCTCCAGCCCCCAAGAAGATTCTTTCATTCCTTCGTTTGTTTGCTCCAGAGTGGTTGTTGAACATTTAGCTGTGTTCTGGGCACAAGAAGCAACAGTGAAGAGTCATCATCCCGTCTTCATGGGCTAGCATCTGATGGGAGTGGTAGGAATAACACAAAAGACCATTAGCAAATAGGAAGTTGACCTGAGCATGATTAGTACAATGGACAAAAAGAAAATGAATGTGCTTGCCATGGTTTTCATCCTTGGTTTTCCTTCAGCGTTTAACCCCTGGGGCCGTCTTAACCAGATTTTCACCATTGTGACAGAAATATCCAAGGTAAATAAGTTGCAGGAGACACAGTTTAGTCGGACTCGTGGGCTCAGAGCTTTCAGCTGCACTACTGTGAGGTGGAGGCGAGACAGAAAGAACACCGTAATGGAGAGGGGGTGAGGGAGGAGAGCTGCTCATCTCAGGAAAGCTGGGACACAAGCGAGACAGAACGGAAGTGTTCAGGGCAAGATCGATCCTTCAAAGACACCCTCCCAGTGACGTACTTCCTCCAGAGTAAGCCCTACCTCCAGCCAGCACATTCGGTATGAACTCAGCAATGGATGATGAAGCCAGTGTCCTCATGACTCAGTGCCTGTCAATGACTGGATCCACTGACTGGGGACTTAGCCTTCAACCCATGAGTCTTTGGGAGACCATCTCATACACAAATTATATATTATATTTAAATTATTTTCTTACCATTCATTTATTGTTCTTAGTTCAGTACATTTATTTATTTATTTATTTTGCATTTTCCTTCTGACTAATCTTTCAGTGTCTTGTGGGGTTTTTT
This sequence comes from Peromyscus maniculatus bairdii, assembly GCF_049852395.1. Classification (NCBI taxonomy): domain Eukaryota; kingdom Metazoa; phylum Chordata; class Mammalia; order Rodentia; family Cricetidae; genus Peromyscus; species Peromyscus maniculatus. Next base: position 14,535,804 of record NC_134869.1, on the reverse strand, counting down.
TTCCCCTGTTGAAACAATTAGACTACTCTGTATAAGGACTATAATAATAAAGTCATTTCATTCTTAAATTGGTTACAAGAAAAAGCTCTATGGACATCAAAGGTCATGTAAAGCCAGAGTTTCGATGAAGATAGACGTGGCTTTTCCCTTTGCTTGCATCTGAGATCAGTTTGGCGGATTATCCTGGGAGAACTGGCGGTCAGGGGAACTGCAGCCCTTGAAGAGGGCAGATAACCATCGATGTAGCACGTACCACTCAGAGAAAGGGACAGGAGGGAACTAGAACATAAACCCCCATTTCTAAGAATGGGCATAACTGGGAATGCCAACTTCAGAGGTTTTAACGGTGATGAATGAGATGCTCTAGGGATGGTTCTTAGCACAGTGCCTACAGACAGGGATTGTCTTACTCTCCTTTCTGTTATTGTAAGGAAATACTGGTTAAATCAGCTCAAGGGAGAGGGGGATTGTTTAGGCTCACAGTGCCAGGCTTCAGTCCACCGTGGCAGAGGAGTCACCATGGTGGAAACTCCCGAGGGAGCTGGTCACATTGCACCTGTAGTCAAGAGGCAGAGAGACAAATGCATGCTTAGGCTCAGCCTGTTTTCCCCATTTTACACAGTCCAGGGTGCCCTGCCCAGCAGTAGTCCTGCCCCTAGTTTATGCTTCCCGAATCAATTAACACAATCAAGCCACACCCCATAGGCATACAGAGGCTCATCTCCTAGGTGATGCTAGAGTCTCTAAGGTTGACACCATCACAGTTACCCAGCGCGTGCTGATTTGTTCTCATTATGTGTCCTTTAGTGTGAGGTACATGTGTTTCTCTGACATTTGTGTGTATATTTTCCTGCTCAGTAATGTTCTTGTGATAACTGTGATCATTTTTAATGCTTGTAATTAATGTTAAATGGTGGAGCTCTTTGGAATGTCTCATGGAGTTTGGTTACCAGTCTCTTAGCTACTTTATCAGAACTTGAAATTCCTTTAGACGTTGTCACAGGGACGCACTTAACTGAGGACAGGGCCGTGTGGCCGTGGGACCCAGGGAGAGGCCCTGTGAATGGCTTTGTGGCAGAAAAAGCAAAAAACAAAAACAAAGCAGAGGAGAATAGGAACAAGACGGCGGAAAAGGTGATTGAATTCCTTTGTCTCCGCTGACAGAGGGCTTATGGGCGGCTGTTTTCTAGGTGGTGTGCAGTCAAGAGATAAGTTATTACCAAACATAGCGGACAGTTTCCAGAAGGAAATAAATAAGGAAGAAGGATTGGTGGGGATGGAGGCAGATGGTTTGAGTAGAGTAGTCATATGTAGCTAAGTTTGTTAGGAAGATTTCTGAGCATAGAGTGGTTAGGTTATAGGTCACGTGAGTTTAAATTTTTTTAAGTAATTTATTTAACTTTTATTTTATGTACATTGGCATCAGATCGCCTGGAACTGGAGTATAGACAGCTGTGAACTGCCATGTGGGTGCTGAGAATTGAACCTGGGTCCATCTGGAAGAGCAGGCAGTGCTCTTAACCATTGAACCATTTCTCCAGCCCTGAGTTTAAATGTTTTGATGGCTCTTGTTGACTTACTGTTGATTGAAGTATGAAGTTTATGCTCCCAGCATCTGTGGATGAGAATACACCCTTCCTCATGTCTCAGTTCACCAGTAGACATTTTGATGTTTGCTACCCTGCCTGGTCAATGGAGTATCTTAGTTAAGTTTGGAAATCTTTTAATGTGTTTAGGTTTTTCCTCTATGAACTAATTTTCTGTTGTAGATTCGCCTTTAATCCCAGCACTCGGGATGCAGAGCCAGGCAGATCTCTGTGAGTTCGAGGCCAGCCTGGGCTACCAAGTGAGTTCCAGGAAAGGCACAAAAGCTACACAAAGAAACCCTGTCTCAAAAAAAAAAAAAATCAAGGGTTTTTGTCTTCTTGTTGTTTTTTTTTTTTTTAGCAGTTTTTAAATTTTATTTTACTGTCTATTTTTCTTTTATTGAAAATGATTTTTAATGCAATATATTCTCACTGATTTTCCCTCTCCCAGCTCTTCTGAGATCCTTTTAACCTCCCCTCCCATCTGAATCCACACCCTTTTCTCATTTGAGAACAAACAGGCATCTAAAGAATAGTATGAAAATAAAATAAACAGGGCATGCTGGTACACACCTTTAATCTCAGCACCTGAAAGGCAGAGGCAGGGGGATCTCTGTGAATTCAAGGCCAGCCTTGTCTATATAGTGACTTCCAGGACAGCCAGGACTGCAGAGAGAGACCCTGTATTAAAAACAAAGTAAAGCAAACCAAAAAAAAAAAAAAAAAAAAAAAACCCAACCAAGCAAATAAATGAGAAGGTAAAAAGAAGATAGAACAAATGAACCAAACCCAAACAGTAATAGGACAAAACAGAAGGGGAGCCAAAGAAAAAGCAGGAGAAACAGGTACAGATGCAGAGATGCGCATGGCCCTACACACAGGAATCCATAAAAACATAAAAATGGCGGCCATGATATATACAGAAAGGACTTGTAGGGTTAAAAAATGAGAACAAAGGAAAGAAAGAAACGCCCTGGCAAACCATTATGAGAAAGAACCTCCAAAGATGCTATTGAGTTGTCTTGTGTTGGCCGTCTGCTGCTGTTCACTGGGCCTGCCCTTAAGACTGGTTTGTGTACCCAGTGAAACTCTGTTAGAGAAAATGAAGTTTTCCTTTGTGAACGGTTATCAGTTGGAGATAGCTTCTGGATTAGAGATGGGGGATGTGTCCACTTCTCCCCTCGGCTTCATCTGGCTCAGATTCATGAAGGCCTATTGCATGCTGCCATAGTCCCTGCGAGTTTGTGTGTGCATCGGTCCTTCTGTGTTTAGGAGGCCTTGTCTCATCGATGTCCTCACCCCCTCTGGCTCTTGCAATCTTTCTGTCTCCTTTTCTACAGGGTTCCTGAGGAGTTTAGCAGTCTATATACATACATATATACACACAACACACACACACACACACACACACACACACACACACACAAAAGAGTTCATATTTCCTTATGACTTTCCACAAAATGTTTCTCTGTATTTTGTTATTTGTCTTTGATATTGTTTATAGTGCTTGTCACATACATCTTTTTTAAAAGAAAAATTACCACATTGCAGGCAAGGCATAGATACACTATTCAAGAAATGTTTAGGAAGATTTGTGTCAATGTTAACTGAATACAGTGTTTAAAATTTCTTGTCTGAGCCCGTGTTGAATTTAAGCTGGGAGGACCGAAGCAAATGTAGCTAGGAATTAAAGTGCACAGGTTGAAATGAGAGGACTGCTGTTTGGGAAATAACAGGGCACTGGAAAGTAAAGGGGGATGTAGAAGATGCAGTAGGGATGCTTTAGCGTTCAGTATGGTGCATGTGCCACACTACGTTAACTGACTCATTTGTGCGCTTGAGAGCGGTCCTGGGTCGTGTGTGATGCACACGGAGTTCCTGTAATTGCTTTACTCTGGGAGCCTGTGTTAAATAGACTCCCTCAGAAGTATATAAGCGGTGTCTACTTTGTTGAGCAATGCGGTCCACAAAAAGGCTACACTTAAACGTAACTTGAAGCAATCCGAGAGCCTGAGAATCCTCATCAAATAGCCATCACGGACCAAATAACACGAGAAGCTGGGAGCTCAGTGAGATGGATGGACAGGAGAGAGGGATAACGGGGCAGGGGTAGGGTGGGGGACCACACAGAAAGGACCTGCAGGTCTTCATCTTAAAATCTGAGTGTTGGGAAAAGGAATTTAATATGAAAAGTTATAGATTGCTTTTACACAAAACCAAGAGACAGGGCACTTTTCTCTTCTAGTGAAATGTTACGAAGTTCCCAGAGAGGCAACTCAAGGTCAGTTCCCTTATCTAGGAAGTCATCTCCGAGTGCAAGTTACATCGGCTCCAAGTCTTGAGTGCATTCTTGTAACCAGCGTGATGTGTTTTGCCATGAAACAAAGTATATTTGAGAAAATGTTTTACGGTATCCTTCTGGCCAGGCTCCGATCTTAGGAGGATTTTTAGGTGGCTTGTATGGCTATACATTTCAAGCTGTGAAAACTGACGGTGAAGTCTATGCCCATAGACTGCCTCATTGCGCTGTGGACCGGGTAAATTTCTACAGCACACAATGAGTAGGAGTCCAAACTGCGCATGAGTGGAGGCTGTTCTCTCGGTCCTACCTGAGACCAGGGCTCTAGTTTGGTGCACATTATTGTTCTCCAGTTGGTTGTACAGTAAACCATGTGTGGTCCTCTGTTACTGAATGAGCTCATTAATGGAATCTGGTGCTGTCTTTGTAAGTCTCAAGGTTAACCTTTTAGTTCCTTTAGTAGGTGATGGATGAGATGGACATTGCTAACTCTAGCAGTCTTCTGTTTCCCCTTAGTTGACCCCGACTGCTCTCTTTTTTGTGTGTAATTTCACAGAGACTTATTTCATGGGGTGGAGAAACAGCTCATGCTTAAGAGCACACACTGTTCTTGTAGAGGGATCAGGATTCAGTTCCTGGGCATCCGCATCCTATGACTCACAACTGCCTCTCACTACAACCACAGAAGAGAATCAAACACTCTCTTCTGGCCTCTGCAGGCGTCTGCAAACATGTACACATGCACTCATACAGACACATACATATATACAGAGGAATACATGCACATAAATGATAAAAATCAACCTCTAAAAGCTATGCTTATACTGTCGTTACACTATGTGTGTTTGCATGTGTACATATATCCCACACATATGTATATGCACATTAGCATTTGCGTACACATAACCCTGAGAGCACTCTCACTAATTTTTTTTTTTTATTCCTGAGACAGGGTTTCTCTGCATAGTTTTGGTACCTGTCCTGGATCTCGCTCCAGATCAGGCTGGCCTCGAACTCACAGAGATCCGCCTGGCTCTGCCTCCTGAGTGCTGGGATTAAAGGCATGCGCCACCACTGCCTGGCACTCCCGCGTTCATTTAGCATTGCTTTCTACTGTAGACATCTCCTACAGTGTCTGGGGAAGTCTCCAGACGTGTTTTCCCATTCGGTTTTCAACAGGAAGTCTGATGTGCTTCCCTCTCCTGCCCTCTGCTCTGCAGACTGTAGACATCTCTTTGAAATAGGAACATTCTTATTTTCATTTCAGTTCTTATAATCCAGTGTCTGTCACAAAACAGGAGTTCAAAAAAAATTGATTGTTGAATGAAACTGGAAAACAGGTTTTGATGTCTCTTATTTCTGTTTTCTGGCTGTTACTGTTCTGTGGGTTAAATGCTCTGCATCCACTTAGTTCAGAAACGCTTTTGGAAACTCTAAATGATTACACCTTGTGTTCTTAGCAGTTTGGTTTTATGTGATAGTCTGTAGCAAATTTGTGACTCTGGCTTTAAAAATAGGTGATATTTTAAAGGGAAGTTCTGTTTCCTTTATGGGTATAGAGAAAGCATTGAACAACAGGACAAAACTACAGTGTGTGGGTATTTTTATGTATATTACCTTATACATGCATAATAATTTGTAGCCATGCATAATGGTGTGGGGTAAAAGTAGATCAAAGGTAAAGAACAAGTTGGGAACAAAATGGAATCGGGAACAGTTCAAGAGCTGTGGGAATGACCTCCGCACAGATACAGGGGCCATGGTTTTGGCTGTAAGCGCTCAGAAGGAGGGGGAGGGATGCTGGTAGATGCAAAGGCCAATCAGTGGCTTAGGATGAGACCAAGGTTCTCCCAGGAGTCCTCAGAAAGAGCACACTTTGTTGTGTTAGGAAAGTCAGCAAAGCTGGTGAAGCTAAATCTCCTAAAACTCACTGTGTTAACTGCAAGGCTCTCAGAGTTTTAGGAGAGCAATAGTCCAAGGCACCTTTAGGCACCAGTTCTCTGATGGCCAGACTTGACCTGGGCATCTGAAATACATGGATTACGTTCCTTGTAAGCCACCTTCCCTGTGTATTGATTTTTCAGCTAAGGCTTTTAGAATCATTAACATTGAACTTGAGGCCAGGAAACGCTGCTTGGAAGGTAACCACAATTACTGTAAATTCATGAAAATGGCAGCCATGTCAAACCCAGAAGAGAGTGTTTCACAATACTGCTCTCACCCTCTGTTTCTTGTGATCCTTCTGCATCCTCTTCCGTGATGTTCCCTGAGCCTTGGTGGTGGTGCACAAGATCAATTCAGCCAAAACTCCGGATAGATAGATCCGCGAGGGCCCGCCCCTTATTGAGGAGCTGCTGATAGCTGATGGCTGCTGGAGGCAGAATCATTCTTCTGTGAATGTGTGGTCGCTGGAGGATTTCCCATGCTCCTGTGGATGGCCTCATACCCATGCACATGTGCCCAGCACCAGGTGGACTTACTGGGTTATCGGGGGAAAAAAAAGGACATGAATTTAAGAGGGAACTGTGTTGGTGGACTTGTGGGGAGTTTATGGGTGGATGTGTTCATATTTCATTGTATATACACATCAAATTCTTAAGAATAAAGAAGAATTAAAAGAATACTTCCTGGCAAATAAGGTCCAGAGTGCAGGTATTGTGAGGCCAGTTAAAGAGATTCTTTTTCTATCAGTGCCAAGTTAAAGCTGAGGTTATCATCTTTTTAAACAGGAAGTCTTGAGTTGCCTGGTAAAGACTTTGGACTAAGAAGCAGGTTAGGTTACCTTTCATACCTACAATGAAGACATAGGGAAACTGAGCACTGAGACTACGATTATACACAGGAAATTGGGTATTTTTTAGTGCTCAAATGAGTGATCCACACCAGGAGCATTAAATAGGTATTCAGATAGGTGTGCACAGATATTTAGCAATGGACTTGGAGAACATGATTCCCTAAATCTAAACCATGTGCTTAGACTCACTTCTCACACGCCCATCTCCGATCGTTCTTTTCCTCAATTAGAAAAGCAAAGCATCCCTTTCCTCCATCCCAAATCTCACCACTGTGCATTGTGCAGGGATATAGAGAGGCTTTGAATACTAAACAGAATATATGCTTGAAATATTCCTTTGCAGACAAACAAAATACTATAAGCAATAAAATGCTTTCAACGTAAACAACATAAAATATGCTACATCGGGGTAAAATTCTTCAGAGAAGCAGACTAGATATGAGTTTAAAGAGAAAAAGCACAAATTTCCCCACTGAAGAAGGAAAACATGAGTTTGATACAGTATTTTAAAAATGGAATATGATCATATTCAACAGTTTAAAACATTTTTCATATTATATTTATTCATTGTATATGTGCATGCTTATGATGTTATGCACTGGGGCATGAACATCCCATGGCCTGTGTGTGGAGGTCAGAGGATATCTTTCCAGAGTTGGTTCTCTTCTCCTAAGATGTGTATATCTTGGGAATTGAACTCAGGTCATCTGGCTTAGTGGCAAGCTCCTTTGCCTACTGAGACATCTCCCTGGCCCAACAGTTTTGTTTTAGAAACTTACTATTTACATGTATGAAAAACCATAGCTTTTGTAATCTTACAAATATGTGATTATAAATTTTAAACTTCTTGACAGTGTAACACAAAGTTTCAGGAGGAAATATGTAGGATGTTCTGTTTCTAATCTTTAGATCAGGTGTGAGCAACTCTGTTTTTCCAGCACTATCTAGCCTATATTACATGGAAAAAGTCATGTCAGTCCAATACTTGCTTTACTTAAAAAAGAAAACATGCGGCCGGGTGGTGGTGGCACACACCTTTAATCCCAGCACTCGGGAGGCAGAGCCAGGTGGATCTCTGTGAGTTCGAGGCCAGCCTGGGCTACCAAGTGAGTCCCAGGAATGGCGCAAAGCTACACAGAGAAACCCTGTCTCAAAAAACCAAAAAAAAAAAAAAAAAACATGCACTGAAGGTCAGATCTTTTAAGAAAGAGAACATAGGCTCAGAAGATATCAATGTGACACTTAACCGTTGCTTCCTAATTCAATGGTGTCCTGTGATTGGCTCACTACAGCCACCTCCCAGCTCTGAGCTTGACATGGAAGCCTAGACTTACCTAGTTAAAAGAGAAGACATCTCCTATGGCTCACTGTCTTCTGCTGCATGGCCTTGCTGCTGACCTCCTGAACATCAATCAGCATTCATGTTCCAGCCTCTGGTCCTTGTACCACTGTTTCCTCTGTGTGGGGAAACTTGACTTTTCTCCTTGGCTGATCACTTTGGGAAGTCTTCCCTGACCATGATGTTCGAAATTGCACAGATTTCTCACCTCACGGTACTCACAGATCCTTGTGGCTTCCTGTGTATCAGGTGTTTTGTCTTGCAGCGTGCCGTGGAGTTTACTCACTCATCTTCATTATGTCTGTCTTCATTGATCAGAGGTCAGGGATTTCATACACAGTGCTCCTTGGCATTCCTCAGAACCAGGAACAGTTCTTTATACATTACAGATGCATGGTAAATAATCAGTGGCTAGACCTATATTTTGTATAGTTTTCATGTCAAATTCAGTATTGTGAGTGCTTTTATTAACAAGATAGGTAGCAGAGAAGTAGATCCCAAAAGAGATTCTTTAAAAGACCCAATTACTAGTTAATGTTACATTCAATTTGAGTTTACAGTTTTCTTTCTTTAATCTTATTTCCTCATTCCCTTGGTATCGGTTTTAATTTAAATTTTATTTCCCATGTTTATCTTGTTTGAGGTTTCTTAGTTTGAAAATTATTCTTTTGATTTTACTGGAGAACCTGTGTACCTTAAAGGGCCTCAAGTCTGGAATGAATAGCGGTTGGCACAGTCATGTGAGTGTTGGGCTCCGGCTGGAGGAAAGCCTGGAGCGGGGAGGGTATTCAGGGTCCTTGGTGTTGCTTCTGTCCTTCCGCCTGCCTCACTTTTGGAATGCACATTTCTCAGAATAAGACCAGGTAGTTGTAAGAGCCACAAGATGTTTGGGAAGCCACACTGATGGGAAGTAGCAGAGTGTGAGCCCCCAAAGCCTGAAGGGTACAGTCTGTTGAATCTTCTGTCCCTTCATGGCGTGGAATACAGCTGAAGTACACTTCCAATAATGAACACATTTCACTTTTATGTTAAAAAGAATAATTTGGCCACATAGTTATGATACCACTGCTTATAGATCAGTAACATTTTTCTCATTTTGCCTTTGATGGATATAGAATATTAGTTATTTTGAAAACTCACTTATTGAGGTATGGAAGACATATTAATGTAGACAGTTTGATGAGTTTGGAGAAACTATGAAACCATCACTATAATCTATACTAGTTATCCATAACTTCCAAAAATTTTGTGTGTGTATGTGTGTGTGTATGTATGTATGTATGTATGTACGCTTTAATACCACTCAATATAGACCTACATTTTAGCTAATATTTAAGCATACAATACAGTATTTTTTTCTACTGAATAATGGATTTTTAGGGTTTATTTATTTGAAACTTTTTTTCTCATTGTTGGCAGCACCAGTGATCCACAGAGGGAATATAAAAAGGGAAAGTTTATGCGTGAAGATGTGCTACATCTATCCCTACTCTATGGAGTTACGTTTTGTTGTTCAGTAGGCATTTGTAGCAGAGACGTGTGTGTTTGCTTAGATGGTTGTTGTTGGTGACTGTTCATTTCTGGTGGAGTTGAGGGTAGTTTTCAATGGTATTGATGGTTGCTTCTGGGGTTGCTTAGATGATTGTTGTTGGGTGTTCCTTTCTTACGGTGTTGGAGTCATTTCAGATGGTATTGATGGTTGTTGCTAATGGTGTTGGGGTTGTTGGTATTGATATCATTATGGTGAATGATGAGGAGGTGGTAGCAACAGTGTAAAGCTTTCCTCTCACCAATCCATAGTAAGATCTACTATGCTATACAAATTAAATGAAATTACTTCCATCACTTTACACATACTTATATATACTTACACACACACATATATACTTATGTACGAAACATACTTATACATAAATATATATTTCATACACACACACACACACACATATATATATATGACAGTTGATACAGTTTAAGGTAGTTATTGCTTTTATTTGAGTAAGTCTTTCAAGAAATCCTTGGGTTCCCAAGAAATTCCTCAAGTCAGAGTGTTAAAGCCACGTATCTACTTGTGGTCCTTCAATTTTAACAAGTTGAGTTGTTTGTGCATCTGATGGCTGCTCATGCATGCACCCTCCCTCTAACTACTATAGATTCTCTGTCTCTGTTAACTAAGGTATTTTCAGCTTAATCTCTTATTACCATCCCAAATCCTGGCAAGAGCAGGCTTCTGTGTCTCCGCTGTGGTAAAGTCTTAGTGCCTTGATACCATGTTGCATTTTTCGAGGATACTTTACACACAGCCTCACTGTGTCCCTGTGGGAGGCTTAGGAGGTAGGCACTGGGTATTTCTGTCTTTATATACCGTTTGAAACTTCACAGATAATAAAATAGATATGTAGGTGGATGAATTACTCAAGGTCAGGATAGCCCAAACAGGGTTAGAACTAAAAACACCTATTTGCTAACACTGGATCCACTTAGCAACACTATTCTTGCTTGTTCTATCCTCAAAGACCCCCCCCCCAGACAGCAGCCTCCTGAGATTTAATTTAGCTCCTGGCTTGGATCATTATGTCCTTGATCCAGCTCTTAGTCAACCTCAAATGTCAGGGCAGCTTCTATGTATAACCTGCCTCCCTTTCTTCCCAGTAGATGACTGTACATTAGCATAATCCTCACAGAATGCATTTGTATATTCTGATTACCAAGTAGAAAAGTAAAAACTATATATGCTACATTTGCCAAGATTCTTTCGGTGGTGCCTGATGTCTTGGGCAATACAGAAAGACAGACTTTTTAAAAAAATGAGGTCGCTTTCTGTATAGTATACCTATTCCAAGTTAGAAATCAGTGACTTTTAGGAAATTTGTCACATTGTGAAATCATCATCACAAATTAGTTTCAGACCACTTTTATCACCCCAGTGAGATTTACCATTCTATTTGCCCTTATATCCCCCCTCTTTCTTTTTCTTCCTTCCTTCCTTCCTTCCTTCCTTCCTTCCTTCCTTCCTTCCTTCCTTCCTCCCTCCCTCCCTCCCTCCCTCCCTCCCTCCCTCCCTCCCTCCCTTCCTTCTCCCCTCCCTCTTTTCTCCTAAAATTTAAAACTCCGTGAGTCCCAGTGACAGAATACATACAGGCCAGCAAAGCCAGAGGTAACCAGGAGGGACAGACCCAGCATTTAATCATTCATCAAAGCAAGGACACTGGCATCTCCTATTTTATTCAAACAAGCGAGCAGTGTCCTAGTGTTCTCTAGCTCTTCATTGATTTTACTTATATAAATATAACATGGTGCTAAAATGAGACTCTATCTCAGTTTTAGCTGATATCTCCGAGATCAGAAATAGTACGATGATTTCCCTTACAGTAGTCACTTATTCAGAATATGGTTAGAACTTTGCCAAAATTATGCATTGTCTGTCTGTCCTGTGTCTGAAGTTGAAGTCGGGGCCCTGGTGAACACTGAAGGTTTAAATCAGGGTGCTCAGCCTTCACTCCAAACCGAACGAGAAAAGCCCATGATGAACTTGACATGTACTGCCAGCTAGTTGAGGTATATGAGGTTCTGGAGTCTCGTAGTCTATCTCCTGATAATTGTGAGGAACTGGTTCCAGAACCCCTGAACATAACAAAATCAGAGGATGCCCAAGTCCTTGGACCAATGGTATGGTATTTACATATAATTTATCCACAGTCTCATATATATTTTTAAACCATATATAGATCACTTACACCCAAATATAATGTAATTGGCATGTGAATAATTATATGGCTTGAAGAAAAAAAATACTATACAGATACAACTTTAAAAAATACTTTAAACCCAGGGGTGACTAAATTCACAGGTTTGGAAACTGTTGAAACAGGGGACAGAGTGTGTGTCAGAATCTTGAAAACCTGGAACTGAGGGGCTAGAGGAGAGAGAAGTAGAGAGATCAATATGAGCAGGTGCAGGAGGTGGTATGGTTTTCTCTAATGGATCCAGTGGATGATTTAGGATTTGTTTTAGGATAAAAACAAAATGTGTCCACTACCCTTCAGAGAACTTCTGCATGCCTGGTGGGGCTAGAGTGGAAACAAAGCATAGAATGATCAGTTCCTTAATTATTCTGGGTAAAACTATGGAAGGCAGCATATAACCATCATATAAGGAGTGGCCCATCTGCAGTTTGCCCACCTTACTGCACGGTTCTGAATTTTATTCTCTGTAATCCTCTTTTAAATCATTTGACCAAGACCTTCGGCATTTTTATGGCCACCATTTGTTGTGTGGCACAATCATTGATTCATAACTCCTGGAACTTGCACTTTAAAGTGTTTTTTGGTTTTTGACATTGTTTGGTGAATTCGACTATTCTATAATGCATAAATAACACATGTGGCTTAACTAAAGATCTGAACTAGTTGTTAGCAAGGTACCATGAGCATTAGCCTATAACCTTCAATATTTCACAGACCTATAGTATTTCATGAACTAACTATACAATGATTTACTTTTATTTAGATTATAAATTTTTGTGAAATTTTATAAGCCTGTGTTCATAAATGCAGTTTGAATATACAATTAAGTGATTTGAATGCTTACTGATAAGTCTGATATTCTGAAGACTATAATCAGATTTACTAGTTTTTAAATAGGAGCATTCAAGCACTGCATTTAAAATGTAGACCTTTATTAACAGATACCATACATGTGTATAAACTTATGTGTATTTTTTTTCTGTCAACATGGAAGTTTTGAAGTCAAAATTGAATGTTTAGCACTGTAAAATTATGAACAAACTAAAAATTTAGCATATAGTTAAGTAACAAAAATAATACTGCAATGAACTAAATGTCTGTTGCATATAGAAACATCTCTTCTGCAAGAGCTACTTGGGTGATGGGATTGGGGCTAGTAAGACCAAAATTTCACCAAATTATGAAATTTACAGTGATGTAAAATTTTAAACCCTCTTTATTAAGGGTAAACACTTAATCCTTCTTTCAATGTTCCTAAAGCACCTAAAATATATTATAATACTAAATACATGTCAGAATATTTTTGTTTATTTATTTTAAAAATACATTTTGAACATTCACTGTATGCCAGATGAGTTATTACTTGGTGGGCACGTAGTAGTGGGTATGTTCAGTCTCAGCCCCATGGAACCCACAGTGGATAGATGCATAAAGAAACAATATAGCTAAATATATACAATTATACACTGTGATCATTACCATGAATAATAAAGCAGAAGGTATGAGGAACAGTGGAGGGTGAATATTCTAAGTGGGAGTCCCTAAGTGGGGAATCACATAAAAATCTGTAGGCATTCATCATTCCAGTGTATAAAAGTATTTTAGATGGAGGGAACAATAATACAAAAGTTCTGTTATAGGAGGGGATATAAAAGGAGGAAGCAAGAAATGGGCACAGGTCAGTTAGTTCAGAGGTTATAGCAGCATTTCAGTTTACAAGTGAAGTCTAGAGAGTAAATTTAAACAGGCCAGGTGCCTGTAAAGTTGGAAGGGAATGGAGAGCTACAGTGACAGCTGGCCTGGAGAGACAGGCCCTCTGACGCAGTAGTGGCTACCCTCTAATTGGACTTAAGTCTGACACCATTGTCAGGCCAAGAACCTGTGGCTGGACAGGTCATAGGCCCTAGGGAAGAACCTGCTATTATTATTTTGCTAAATGGACACAGTATTAAACTGACTTCTAATGACTTATCATTGCAACCATAAATGCTCATCTCTCAACCCTCATCAAAGAACCTTCTATTTGCAGTAAACAGTAATTGACACAGTGTTTCACAACTGACCAGGGTGCCAAGAATAAGATGTTACAGAATGCTTGGCCCTAAATGGGACTCTCTCATATCATATCCCCTATTCCTGAGGCTCGGGGATCATTGTGGAAGAGGGGCCAGAAAGTCAGTGGGTGAACATGAGCAAGTAGTGTCCTCTGGGCAAAGCAGGGCAGCTGACATAGGAACTCACAGGGATTGTGGCAGAATGCACCAACCCCATGCACACTCAGGACAGACCGAAGCCCAGCATGGAGAGGGGAGGTGGGCATGGAGTCAAGTCTGCCCCTAACTGAGGAGCCTTTGGCAAGTGGAGGATGCTGAGAGAAATCGAGTTGGTTTTCTTTAAAGATATAGTCCCTGATAAACCAGCCGCAGTCCAGTGGAAGACCACATGTCCAAAACTGTATGGGCAGCACACATTGGACCTGATAGGTGAAAAAGAGAGAATGTGAAGTTGATGAGTAGGGAAATGGGGAAGAACCTGGGAGGAGTGTGAAGGGGTTGAGTATGATCAAAATACATGGCATGAAATTCTCAAAGAACTAATCAAAAAGAAATAAGGAGAGTTTGAGTTGAATAGAACACAGCATGGAAGGGATAGAAATGAGAAGGGGGAAAAACACTTGAGGAGTTGAAACTAGAAAAAAAAACATAGCTTTACATCTTCTTCCATGACTCATGTGTCCCTTTACCTACCTTTCCATGTGAACCTGCAAATATAAATAAAATTTAAGGAAGGAAGGGAGGGAGAGAGAGAGGGAGGGAGGGAAAGAGGGAAGGAGAGAGGGAGGGAGGGAGGGAGGGAGAGAGAGAGAGAGAGAGAGAGAGAGAGAGAGAGAGAGAGAGAGAGAGAGAGAGAGAGAGAGTTAAAAGGGAAAAGGGAATGTTACCAGCGCATAAGGCTGTTGGCAAAATGATGACTTGGATTCAAACAGAGTAAACTGCTCTCTCTCTCTCTCTCTCTCTCTCTCCCCCCCCCCCCCGGTATGTTTTTTTGGGGGGAGCAGAGTTTCTCTGTGTAGCCCTGGCTGTCCTGGAACTCACTCTGTAGACCAGGCTGGCCTAGAACTCACAGAGATCCATCTACCTCTGCCTCCCAAGGGATAGCATTAAAGTGGTATGCCACCATGCCCAGCTCTAACTTCATCCCTTAAAGTCTTAAGGTTAGCAATCAGAACTTGAGATTTCAGATATAAAAATAATCAGTTAGTATTTATTTTGTGGTAAATGACTTGGAACAGTTTCTTGACTGTGGAATTTTGGGATACAATTGCTTATCATTTTGCCTTTGGGTTTTTTTTTTGAATCTTAGAAAATATAAAATCCAAGTTGTAGTTGTTAGTATGCTATAGTGCACAGAGAGAGGTTTTTCAAGATACACTTTAATGGGGAGAAATGCTTATTTGGCTTTTGGGCACACTTACACAATGTGACTGTTTGTCAGACAGTTTCACTTCCAGTTATTACTGTGATTTGTGGATAATATAATTGCTCTCCAGCAGGCACAGCCAAGGGTCAGCCCAAACTAGGCTAGCCTAGTTATAGCTTGATTGGATTCTCTGGGTTTGGGTAAGAGTTGAGGTTTTGAAGTGAACTATTTGAAAAGAGTCAAAGCATTGTTACAATGGAGCTAAGAATCAAAGCTGTAGTCCAACGAAGGCTGATTATTATACAGACAGCCAGACTTCTAACCACTATAAATGATGCTGTAACATTATTGCCACGTCTCCTTAGGAAAGAGCTATAAAGTTAGGGAAACTTTATAGCCAGGTCCAACAGCATGTTGTGAAGCTGTTGAACTCCATATCCACCTTGGAAGTCAGTCGTGGCTTTCTACATTCTTTTTATTTTTATTTATTTATTTATTTTTTTTTGGTTTTTCAAGACAGCATTTCTCTGTGTAGTTTTGGAGCCTGTCCTGGAACTCACTCTGTAGCCCAGGCTGGCCTCAAACTCACAGAGATCCGCCTGCCTCTGCCTCCCAAGTGCTGGGATTAAAGGCGTGCGCCATCGCAGCCCGGCGCTTTTTATGTTCTCTGAGACAGGGTTTACTTTCTGCTCATTGTCACTGCTGACTACCTGGCCCCCAAGCTTCTGGGCTTCTCCTGTCTTTGCCTCTCATCTAGCCAAGGGGCACCGGGATTACACACAAGCATTACCCTCCCTTCTCCAGCTTCACGGGGTTCTGGGGATGCAAACTCAGGTCCTCATGCTTGGGCAAGTGCTTTACCCACCAAGCCATCCCCCGGCACCTACATTCTCTTTCTTGCATCAACTGTGCCTGTAATTCATTACCTCTGAGGACCTAGACCCTTGTAAAAATAAGCTAAGGGCAAAATTCATTAAACTTTTGATGAACTCACCTGATGTTTCACGGGCCCCCACCCCCCGCCCCCAGTCATACTCCAGATGTTCTTCAGTAATGTTTTTCGTAAGTGTGACTCAGCCTTATTAAGTGCTTCCAAAGGATTCAACTTACCTTTTTTGGGAATGCCAACTTAATTTTAACATTCCGTTGGTTTACACAGCATTTAATTAAAACCCCATCATCACCCTAGTAAGTAAAAATGGCAGAAAAAGTTTAGGGAATAAACAGGACTAACTCCTTAAAATAGCACAACTTAAAGAAGGAAACAGAAATGAATTAGTGAATGTAAGCTGTGAGTTTTCATGAGTCATGGGCCTTAGTCCTTCTGTTTTACAAAGGGAATGGAGATTGTAGGTTAAGCTGGAGTTCGATAAGGGAGCATCTTTTGCTTTGAATGTGAGCTGGCTTCAGACTCATTAGCCTGTACTTTTATACACTAAATCAGATAGATATAATTCTGCTTAGAATATAGCTCCTAGCACTAAAAAATGATAGTAATAATATTCCATCATTCACTTTGAGAAGGGTATAATTTTCTGTTTAATTAGTAAAATTGTAACTGATTTCTTGTGGGTTTTTTTTGTGTTATATTCGCACCTAATGTCTCATTATGTGCCATACACTTCTCCAACACTAGAGATCTTATATTTCTTCTTGGTTATCTCTTTGTATTGCTTCTTGGGGGTCTCTTTCTTATTGAATACCTGCATCTTAATGCACATTTCAGCTTCCCTTCCCTTGGCCACAAGGACTCTCACACTTGACCTCAGAACTATAGCGTGATCAGGCAACCCTCCAATTACTTTGTCAATATAACCTATTGCCAATTTTGGGCATTTCTGTATTTGAACATCAGTGAACAATCTCTTGTCATTCCTGGGTTTTGAGTCTTACTAATCTTTTTATTCTGTTCTTAACCATGAATCTGTTTGATATGGAATCTTCCTAACTAGCCATGGATCATCTGGAGCTTGCTTAGTAGTTCAGAAAATTGACAAGCCCTATAAATAAAGACTCTGAGAAATATGATTGAAATGATCGGCTTTTGAGTGACTATGGCATCATAGATTAATTTCTGATTTCTCCATTGGGAGGTTCTAAGTCAGGACTCAGAATATACAGACATCACTCATTACAGAACAAAATTCGTTCCTTATAACACCACATAGGCTTTGTAATAATATATTTAGTCAAATATTTACAGATCACTTATGTGTGTTAAAATTTGACATGATGGAATATATTCCTATGCATATATTAGTGAATAATTTGTTTGTTGGAGACAGGATCTGAATCTATAGTCGTGTCTGTCCTGGAACTTGCTAGAAAGCCCAGCTTGGATTCACATTTTTCTACCTTAGGCCATTAGTGCTCAGATTATAGGCACATAGCACCAAACATGGCTAATGAAGATTTGAGAAATGCTTCCAGCCTACTCCAGTAATTCTTCTCCTGCTTAAAATTGGACAGACAACTCTAGTCCTATCATCCCAGGGCCTCTTGACTTTGCTTCAGTCATTCATTTATTTATTATTTAGAGACATTTACCTCACCTCATTTTCTCCTCACTTGACACATACCATCCCTTACACATCCTTCACATTGAGCTTTCCTCAGAAACACATGGCCTAACACTCTGGTTCGAGTTTGTTGCTTTGGATTTTTGCAACTATAGCATGCTTCTAGAGTTGTCTTAATGCAAGTGTGCATGTCATATCCTGGATAGCGAGTCTTTCAGAAGTATGCACCATCTCATGTATGGAGAGCTTAGCAAGGTGAACACGGTATTTGTTCAATGTGTGTGTTAACTGAAGAGCCATGGGTTGAAATTTTTGCTCTACAAGGTTCAAAATTTGGATATAGAACCGTGTCTTTAAAAACTGATTCTTAAGCTGGGTGGTGGTAGTGCACGCCTTTTATCCCAGCACTCGGGAGGCAGAACCAGGAGGATCTTTGTGAGTCCAAGGCCAGCCTGGTCTATAGAGCGAGATCCAGGACAGGCAACAAAACTACACAGAGAAACCCTGTCTCTAAAAACCAAAGAAAGAAAGAAAAAAAAACACCAAAAAACCAAAACTAATCCTTATACACAGTGGATGAAGAGAACAGGGACTTGGCAGAGAACAACAATAAAAAAAAAACCCAAAAGTTAATCTAAAATCACATTTTAAAGTGCTAGGGGATAATAGATGAATATCTTCTCAGCAGGCATTTGGTGAGATCTGGAGACATAATGGATTACCACAATTTGGAGGCTATTCCTAGCATTTAGTGGACAGAGGCCAACACTACTGCACAAATCCTACAGTTAGCCTCCAACTGCAAACGCTATCAGTCTAAAATCTCAACAGTCCCCACCTAGCGTCCCGGCTCCGAAATTTCTTTTGTAAAGTATTTTTTAGTATTTTTAAAGTATATTTCACTTCCA
This sequence comes from Peromyscus maniculatus bairdii, assembly GCF_049852395.1. Lineage (NCBI taxonomy): Eukaryota > Metazoa > Chordata > Mammalia > Rodentia > Cricetidae > Peromyscus > Peromyscus maniculatus. Next base: position 14,517,193 of record NC_134869.1, on the reverse strand, counting down.
CCCCCAGGGGGATCAGGCCTAGGATATTAGGTGAATTCAGCAGTCCAGCAGATCCTTAAATGGGGTTAGAGTGATTTTTCGATGAATTAAGTAACTTAAGCAGAGGAGAATGGTTATAACCCAAACTGACTATTCTATACTGCTTCTGTTTCAGCATTCTCAAACATCAGTTAAATAGAACTTGTTGAACAGAATAGCTAAAAGTGTTTATTATTTCTATAGTGTGACGTTTCCCAGTGCTGACAGATAGATCTCAGAAGGATTTGTAGAGAAGGGGGAAAGCTGTTTAATGATGGAGATCTTAAATGCTATAATGTTGCTGAAAACTATATTTAAGCAAATAGTAACTTGCAGAGACATATATATCCTTATGATTTAAAGTAAGATGTATCAGAGATATAAAATTGATATCTTAGTGTGCTGAACCTTACAGCTTCTGATAAATTCAAATGAGCATCACTGCTGACAGAATTCTACATTATTTTGAAAGAAATACAGGTTGTATTTTTAAAACTTGTGGTGGCTGATCGTTATGGCTTACCTACGCATATTTTTGTGCAATGAAGTTTGACATAAACCTGAGGACAGGCTTCAGAAGCAATTGCATGAATCCAGGCCATATTTTTCTAAGTGTGAGTTTTTAATCTCTCCCTAAAATGTTTTATATCACAGAGTGGAAATATGCACACCTTTTGGAGGCAGCAGAGGGAGAATAGAGAGCGTTCCTTCTCTTCTGGTTTGACTTCTTTCTCTTTCTTTCCCTTCTTTTTGTCTTGCCTACCATGCCTTTCTGAATAGTGGGATCTCCAGTAATGGTGCCCAGATTAGAGGTCAAATCAGTAACTGGACGGTGGGCATTTGTCTTGCATGTCTCCAATGCCCAAAGCCTAGAGCGTCGAGCTAAATTACACCTCTGATCCAGACCTTTGGCCTTTTCTCTGCAAGCAGCCCTGGCAAAACTTTCTCTATTAGGCGCTCTGGTTTGTGTGTCTCTCTGGCTTTCAATCCACTTCTTACAGTTTCTCTGTTCCTCCCTTCTTGCTCATTTTGGTATTTACAACCAGATTCATTCTTTGATCTATGAAGATGTTACCCTTTTTAAAAAGAATTAGTTTTTTGTGGTGTGTGTGTGTGTGTGTGTGTGTGTGTGTGTGTGTGTGTGTGTGTGTTACACACATATGCAACTCAAGACAACTTTTGGGAGAGTTGCTTCTCACCTTCTATCTTGTTTTGAGTCAGAATGTTTTGTTGTTTCTACTGATTTACCACACACTGCAGGCTGGCTGACCCGGAAGCTTCAGGAAATTGTGCTGTCTCGGCTTCCTGTATTACTGTAGGAGTGCTGGCATTGCAGATGTAAATTCCTGTATCTGGCTTTTCATGTTGGATTCAGGGGTCTGAACTCAGGCCATCAGGCTTGGACAGCAAATGCTTTTCACCACTGAGTGTAAATGCGTATGCTCTCTTCCTGGACTTCTTTCATTTTTATCACCAAAGAGACCCTTCTTAAAGAGCTCAGTGATAACCTCTCCTGCTCTCTCTTTACCATCTGTGAGGAAAGTAGACTTCAAGGCCAATGCCCCTCCTCTTTCCTTCCCTGATTGTTATGTCACAAGGAAATTTACAGAGCATCAACAGTGATTACAACACATGCACTTCAGTCCGTGCCGAAAGAGATTTGTGGCATTACTGTTTCAAGAAAACCCAAGCACCTGTCTCATAATGGAGAAAAATTTAAGTCAGCGAGCTTATCTCTAACTCACCATGTTGAAGGAAATTGAGTGTTTCAGAGCTGTCAGTAGTGCTTTGAAATTCTTTCTCAACTACTGTGTCAATTAATATTTCCTCCCTCGAAACAGAAATGGTATGTGGGCAAAGTGTTAGCCAGGAGTCGAGACTCCGACCCACTTCCTCTATGCGGGATTAACTGTACAAGTGTCCTCCAAGGGATGCTGGTTATAATAGCAGTATTTTTTTCCATGTTCGTGAGGAAACTGATAAAGGAATACTTTTCACCCTTCTGTTTTGACATCCTTGTCCTGATCGACATTCTCATTAGTGATGAAAAGCCCAGTGATTGAAGTTGTGCTCATGGGACGTATTTTGTGTATCTAACTCTTTTTTCTCAGTATGAGGATCAGTAGTTCTGCAGCTGATTTACCTAGTTTGGTCATTCCATGGCCATTTCACTTTCAAATAAAAGTGCAGGTGGTTGTCAGAACTGAAGGGACATTACTGTTCCGATTGGCTTCTAAATTCATCTGAGGATGCCCTGGAGGTACTTGTCAACAGCTTTATTTATAGAAATGGTTTGTGCAGTGTAGTCATGTCTAGTGAGTTGCCATATGGTCTTTTAATATGCCATCAAATGGGTAATCAAAGCTTAGAAACAAATTTCCAGGAACTAATAAAACAACTGTGATGTATAGAATGAGCTTCATTTGTGACAATAAACGTTGGTGGCTGGGGCACTGGGAGCTCTGCTTTCTCTTAGCTGTTTGGTCGATGGAAGTTCTTCGCTGTGCTCGGTACATCTAGTGCTTGCATTTTTAAAACTATAAAAGCTACACATCCTTATTGTCAAAAATATCAGTGTGGCGTGGAAGAATAAAAATGAGATGACCCAGTTTGCCTTTCCGATCCCCAGTGCCACTCTTGGGGAGGTCACATGAAGCAAAGAGTAGAGATGAAACCACCGTCACATGGATGAGGTTTAAAAAATGTGTCATCATCTATGTGGCGATTTAATTGTTTTCCCAAGGGATTTGTCCTAGAAAGTGGCATGTGTCAGGAGGATACAGGGCTGCCTCACTGTTTCCAGGAGCATTGCTGTGCGGAGGGTCATAGATGCACTGTAGATGTGAGCCTTCTATTGAAAAACAAGGTTTTCCCTATTGTTTCATTCTTATGAGCAGTGAGCAGGCACATCTGTGTATCTTTGGATACAAAGGTTATGTTGCTCAGTATGAACACTTAGGGATGGACCTGCTTACTCAACATGCATGTGTTAAATATTGATGAGATTCCCCACGACAATGACTTGTCTGTCATCACTGAATAGAAGTATTCACTTCCCCTCACCTTCATCAGGGATCTCATGCTCTTCTTGATGGGAAAACACTTGGTGTGTTTTTAGTGTTTTGGTACATAAACCCTCCCCTGACCTCGCTCACCAAAAGGGACCCTGTCTTAATCCATAGATGTGATGAAACAATAGAAAACAAAAATAATGAAAAGCAAACCTCCAAAGACCTGGATCTTTTGAGTGACTAGGCAAAACCAAAGCAAACAAAAGAATCTCTTGCCTTCCAAGGCTTCTGCCTTCCCCTGTGCTGAAGTTGGCCAGATGAGATTACAAAAGAACGGAGCCAGCCTCGATTGCCTTGACAAGTCAGTGTGTGGCAGCCCTGTTTTCCCGTCTTTTCTCAGAGTCCCCATTCAAGTCTCATAGCTAACTTCTTCAACTGGAGAAAGCTCACAACCTAGTGGTGTACACACAGCAGAGAGTCTTTGTCCTGAGACTTCGCAGGTGCCATCCTGAGATCTTCTCAAGGAGGGCATCAGTCCCTGACTTGTAGCAACTGAGAGGGATGGTTCATAGGCAAGAAAGCCATGTGTATGTACACACATGTATACACACTGACACACACACACACACACACATGCACACCATCCACACACACGTGCATACATTCACACACATACATGTATACACATATGTACACACACATATAGATGTACACACACAGTGAGAGAGAGAGAGATGGAGAGAGACAGAGACAGAGACAGAGACATACAACAAGTGTCTCCAATGCAGTAGTGAAAAAACAATGGCTGGGGAGAAGAGGGGCAGGAAAGAAAGAGCGTTGACCCAGTCACCGTGAGGAAGGACAGCCCTGAGCCTTAAATCAGATCAGCCATAAGTTATCACTTGATAAGCGAGGTGAAGGCGAAGGCTCAGGAGGTTAAAGAAACTTGAACTTCTGGCAGGGCCTGGCAACAGTGTGTTGGATGCTCCTCTCACACATCCTCTCTGTGGTTGATTTGAGTCTTGAGCTTCTTTGCCTTGAGTTGCAGAATTTGCTGTTTCTCTCCTTTGTTCTCCCTCTGGAGGTCTTACCATTCGCTACATCCTGCTTTGCTCTGTATTTTTATTGTCTTCTCTTTTTCTACCAACAACATTTCCCCTAACTAAATCCAATCCTATTCTTTCCACTCAAAATGTTATTTTTTTTTAAATCATAGGCTTACAGATAGCTCACCACACCACAGAGGCTCTTTACATTGTAATTCTGTCTCTGCTTCATGTCGTCTGTGTTACCTGATTCTCAGGTTAGGAGAATAGTTTATCAAAAGTATAGGAATAGGAATTTCTTTACAACATTAGTCAATTTCCAGTCAGATAATTTGTTTTATAGTTTAAGTTAATTTACATACATGGCAAATTCTATGGTAAGCCAGGCTCAAATTCTGCAGCAGAAGCAGGAGGTCATCTATAATTAGATTACCAAAAGAAACAAATGGATCGATAAAATGTCCCTTACTTCACATAAAGGTGAACAGCAATTGCTCTTGTCCTTTAAACACCAAAATGTCTTCTTCTTTCCCACATTGCCGGTTTTCCCTCTGGTCTGTGTCCACTTACATGAGAATTGGGGCACATACTATTATTTTTCTTGTAAGTATTGGTTGGAACTCTGGGAACCTGGAAAAGACTTTGTGGTATCTTTCTAGACTAGAAACTCATACCACAAAGTTTTTTTTTCCAGACAACTCTATGTTAAACAATTTAAAAAACTAGTTTATTCACAAAAGTCAATAAATTTCTTTTTACATGAATTTCTTATGCCCCCCCACTAGTTGCTTAGGATGAAACTGTAGTTGCCAAGGGAATTTTTAGATCTAAAAGATATAGTTTCTCTGTAGTTTGAAATGACTCCACAGGTAGCCATTGCAACAAAATCTTTTTGTAGAATGAGCTATTATACATGCACAGTGTGTATTTGATGAAATGGTAAGCAGTTACAGCTTGAATAAACATGTACTGTATTGTGGAACAGTTCATAGAGTAGTAATTGGATTTTTCAAACAGTAGCCTACTAGTTAGACAATAGGAATAAAAATGTTATAAATTTAGTCACGAAAAGTACCATTGAAAAGTGGTTTCTTTTAATAGTCTTCAATATTTTTCTGAGTGCAAGTGGGCAGATGGATAGCTGAAAAATAACATCATCATAAAGAATAAATGTGACTACTTTCAACTTAACTTTTCACAGCTGGGATCTTGTTTTTATTGTACTCAGGATCTCATGAATGCTTTGTAAGTGGTTGACTAATTCTCTAGACCACACCTGGGAACTTTCCGTTTTTATTTTTTTTAATTGTTATTTTATTTGTATGAGTGTTTTGCTTGCATGTATGTCTGTGCACCACATGCATGCCTGATGTTTGAGGAGGTCAGAAGAGGGGTAGGATCCCTTGGAACTAAAGGTACAGATGGTTGTCCTGTGGGTGCTGGGAATTGAACCTTCATCCTCCAGAAAAGTAGCCAGTGCTCTTAACCAATTGGCCACCAGGCACACATTGGGAGCTATTGTGGCTCTGGAATGAGAGTGTACTATGAAGAAGGCTTGCCCAAATCTTGAGATCCTCATTTTTAAAAAAAGTATGGCTTTGACAGACATAATGAATGGATGAGACTTAAAAAACTACTTTCTATGACTATTAATATTTTCACTTTGAACAGATCACATAGGAGATAAGCTTCTGGTCAAGTCTGTGAGGGACTCTGTGGACTAGGTTAGCTTCTGGGCATGCCTTAGAGGGATTTTAGATCAGATTAGTTGAGATGACCGACCCGTCTTACCTGTGGGCAGTACCATTCTGTGAGCTGGGGGCTGGGGGCTGGATAATCGGAGGAAGCAAACTGAGCATGAGCATTTGCCACTCTGCTTCCTTACTGTAAACACAGTGAGACCAGCTGCCTCCAACTTCAGCAGTCTTATTTTCCTTACCGTGGTGCCCTGCACCCTTGAACTGTGAGCCAAAAGGCCTTTGCTCCTGCATGTTGCCTTTGCCATAGTGATGGAACCAGTGACTAAAAAACCTCCCAACTGCAAGATTCTGAAATTTTGTTAGGAATTTGAATAAGTGATGATCAAAAGAAAGACCAAACCAGCTTTACAAATTTTATACAAACCTCCAACCAAATGCTCTATTTAGCTTAAATTTGTGTGTTTATGGATTTTTTAAATAAGTTGTCTTCAAACGGGCACAAAATGACTTCTGGACTTGGATACAGTATCATATTAGCTGGTATTCTGCAGAAATGCAACTCTGGATAATGCCAGCTTGTCACAGATGGGGATAAATTATCCAAAACATCCAAATGTTACATAAAGCAACATTGGCAGCTACTGGGGAAGATCTTATCAATGAAGTACCCAGAGCTCTGGATGTTTACTTCACAGAAGAAATTACTTCATGGACCAGAAAACTAAGTTGTCATAGAAACTCCCATGCGTGTATTTTGTTTTGGTTGGAACACTGGCAGATTAAGTAGATTCATGGAGAAAGAAAGCCATTTCCATATTTGTGTATTTTATTTTAAAATGTGTTTATTGATATCTACTTCTCAAAGGACTTGGGGAAGGCCTTACATGTGATTTTCTCAGCTAGACTTTTAGACCTTGAGTTGGGGCACCAGTAACCAGCTTCTCATCTTGTGTGAAAATTTGTAACACTTGATTATGGACATCAATATATTGCCATGTAATTAACAATAATTCAATTTGGTAAATGACTTAAGACATGCCTGCATCTGTTTATAGCTCCTAGAAAAGACAGGGTACAATTCTTGGGGCCCTTATCTGCCTTATATGATGACTGAACATTTTCAAATATGCTCCTGATATGTTCACATGTTATTTTTGTTTTTATTCTTAAAATTGCAGAAAATACTTAAATTACATAAATTACTTTATTATGGTAGCTCTTAGCAAAGCCTTGGGATGTTGGTTAGCAAGGAATTTGGACTGATCAATCATTATCCAGTGGAATGTAAGCATTCTTAACTTAGCCAAGCTCTGATGATGGGTGGGTTAGATTTACCATCTTCAGCTCTGTTGTGGTCGATACGCTGCTTAATAATGGGCAGAGCTTAGTTTAGCAATTTTTATAAGCAAAATACTGTGTGGCAAAGTGAAAATCTGAATTGGAATATGAAAAACGACTAGAGAGGAAGGAGTGTGAGAATATATATCTATATATTATGTAGATTTCCAAAAATAACGTGTCTAACGTCAGAGATATTATACCATCTTTGATGGCATAATTGAGAAAGAAAATATATGGAAAAGGGTGTTTACCCACAGAAAGATCACAGAGCTCATTCATTCAATATAATAATGTTTTGATAGATGCAGCTTATGCAATGTCTACAGAAACCCAGAAGCAGCCATTACCATTGACGTATAAAGCTCAACTAATCATATTCATGGATGTATGATGGCTAACACCTCTTGTTTGTACTCGGTGCCCACTGTGCTGGGCGCTGTCCGTGGTGCTGAAGCATATTAGGGCCCTGGTGTTCGAATGGAAACTGCAGAGGTGATTGATTTCCTCCTTCCAGCCACTCTGCACCCTGTTCTGTTGCCTAATGCTGTGCTTGCATTATGAATGCAACGTATAAACCTATCGGGAACACTTATTACTATTGGAGTTTTCAAGGATGGGAGCTCAGTAGAGGTCTCAAAACTTAAACGTTGGCTGATACAGTTCCTGGTATTTTTCCCTGTCAGATCTCCCTGCACTCTTCACAACTCAGTTAATGGCAACGCCATTAAAAAAATTAAATTATGTCTTTGACAATTTCACACACATATATAATGAAGTAGCATCATATCTCCTCCTCATTTCCCTTTCCATCTTCTCTTGGGTCCCCCTAACATGACCCCCTCTCAGCTTCATGTCCTCTTGTCCTCTTCTTTTTCAAAAGATTAAAAGATATTTTCATTAAATTAATTAATTGATTAAAAATTAATTAATTTTAAAGACCTGGTCTCTCTTTGTAGTCTTGGCTATTTTGGAACTCTTTGTAGACCAGGTTGGTCTTGAGCTCACAGAGATCCACCTACCTATGCCTCTCAAGTGCTGGGATTAAAGGCGTGCACCACCACTCACAGCTTTTCACCCAGTTTTTAATATAGTAAATTTTTATTATGTTTTTCCTCTCCTCAAACTCCTCCGAGACCCTCTTCCCCTTCCCTATCCCACCAACTTTATGATCTCTTTCTCCCTCCCTCTCTCTCAAAAATCCCTTACAAAACCAAAAAATGAAAATAATCAAACAAAACACTGATAAGACAAAAATGCCAAAGTAAAATAAAAAGCTCACCCACTAAGCCCCATTAGTGTATCCTCCAGTGGGTGGGCCACAACTCTCCTTAGTAGTTCCGGTTGAATCTTCGAAACAATCCTTCACTCACATTCTGCATATATCGAGTCTACCCTTAAAATGTAGTCAGAATCTGGTCAGTGTTCTCCACCTCACTGGGACCTTCCTTCTACAGGTGGCCATCACGTCTGTCTGTTCTTGGTCATTTGTGTTGTCCAGTTTCCATACTCACTTCTAAGGTTTCCTCTACCCATTAGCCACAGTACCGCTGAGAAGCCCGAGTGCAGCCATATCTCATTGTGTAGAATCCCGGGATGGCTTGCTGCTTCAGTAGAAGCCAAGGTCCTGGCATAGCACTTTAAATGACATGGACTATCTGCACTGAGCCCATTTCCCTCTCTTGCTCTGTAGTACTTCTTTCCAGCCACAGGGCGTTTTGATGATTTCCGAGCACACCGAACGATCTTGCTATGGGACCTTCATATTTGCTGGAATCCAAAGGGATCTTATCATCATTATCTGCAGGGATTATTTCTATACTTTCTTGAGGTCTTTACTCAAAATGTTTTCGTTAGTAGTCTCTGTTTTCCTGTTTAACTTTAATAAAAAAGGAAACAGAAGAACCTTGTCCCCTACTAAGTCTGATCTCCTTGTCCCAATTCTATTCTTAGTATGTCTGTAATCTGGAAAGCTGTGTGTTTTAATTGAATATATTTTATGTGCTCTTACGTGTAGACTAGCTCCTGGCACATAGTATGAACTCATTAAATATTTACCAGCTTAATGAATGAATGAATGAATGAATGAATGAATGAATGAATAGAATTGTGTTCACAAATGAATGATTTGGGGAGAATGCCATGCTGATGTTTGATGGTATAAATAGATACATCTCTTATTCTCCCAGACTATGACTCCCTAGTAAAAGTAAAACGACTTAGCGTTGAATAACCTCTGGTTAGGATTCTAATACTCAGAGGTACTGCACAGGGTGTTTGACCTTTGTAGATAAAGATGTCTAGAGGAAGTGAGGTCCTCAAGAGAACATTCACATAAGGTCCCCAGTCTCACTCTCGTATTTGTTATTTACCACTACTTACAACGTATGTGTGTCCCAGGGAAGCTGAAGGCTTCTGCTGGTGTGTAGTTAAGAGAGGTGCCTGCCTCAAATCATTTCAAGTGGGTTGAGCTAGATTCCCTCTGGGGCTTTAGTTCTGGAAACAGGGTTTGGAAACATGCTCATGATAAAAATGATTTGATAAATTACACCAGCCACTAGGGGGTGGTAGACATTCATTTCGGAGTAGGATACGGCGTGTCAGGCATGGCAAGCGGCAGGATGTTTAATCTAAACACCTTCACGGTATTTCCTTATATCCCTTTTTGCATTTTGAGTGAGGTCTTCATTCACTTAATATTGCCATCATCCCTCCCCACTTTCCATTATGATCAATGGATTGTGGGTGTATCTGGGTCCTCACCTTTAGTCCCTAGTGACCTCATCCACTCTCCAAAGGGTATTAACTTGTGCTGGGAGGGCTAGGCACTGGATCTTCCCAGCACTTTCCGGTCCCTTAGCATCTCCCTACTTTCCTGAAAAGTGTAGAAGACTGAGGTGAATCAGCCTGTGTGTCAGAGAGATTTTAGAAAAACGATTTTCAAAATGACTCATGTTTATGCATAGGATCTCTTGTTCTGTCTGATTTTTAGTGTCATGCTGTTTTAGTTTAGGAAAACAATTGCATGCAGCACCAACTTATTCTTTATGTCATTTATATGTGACCACTGAGAAGGTAATGGGAATTCCAGTATCCATAGTCAAGACTTAAACAGAAAGCAGAAAAGGGGTGGGAAGTGGATCTAGAAAGACCTACAGATAGTTTCTCTCTCCCCCAGTACAGCTTGTTAGATCCTTAGTTTAAATCTCGGTCCTTTTTAGTTACAACAAAGTATTTATAGCATTCTTGTGACAAAACACCTATCTTGTTGTCTTAAAATATATTAGTTGGTGAAAATAGTGGACCAATATATGTTGTTATAATATAGTAATTAAAGGTGGATTATTTGGCGTTATAGACCTTGATTTAAAATTGAACTATATTAAAATTAAATTATATTAAAATTAAATTATATTAAAATTAAACTATATTAAGCTATTTTTCAGGCGAGTAACTTCAAGTAACGTATTTTTACCTTTCACTTTCCTTATCCATTCAATAACTATAATAATTCCTATCCTATAAAATTATTCCTGTGTATATGTATGTATATATGTGTGTATACTATATGTATATGTACATATGTATATCTACACTGACTATCACTATATATAGGTGTATTGACTATCAAGAGAAGTAAGTAAGTATGGTGTGCAACAGTTACTTTATAGAAATTAGTCCATAGTATGTGAAACACATGTAAAACTATCTGTCCCTCCAAAGTATTTTCCTTTTTAAAGTAATTTTTATTCTTTGACAATTATATATATATATATATATATATATATATATATATATATATATATGCATTTCAGTTACCACCACCACACACACACACACTCGTCTACCTGATCCCTCCCTCCCCTCCCTCTGGAAATCACCTTCCTCTCCAACTTTAATGCTCTTTAAAAAAAAAAACACTGAGTTTAATTAGGGTTGTGAGCATGTGCATGGGGTGATGGGCTGATCATGGCCAACTTACCAGCGGCTACAACCCGGCAAAATATTACTTTGTCCCCTTGGAAGCTACCAACAGCTCCCCAGCTGGGCTGGGACCCTAGACCTCTAGACATTGTTTCTGTATTTCAGAGGTTGTGTGTCCACTGTCTGTGCAAGATGCTACATTATGGCAAAGAGTGGCAATGGTTTTACATCTCAAGACTTGACTCTTCCACAAAATAATTGTGTGATATTAGACAAGTTCATTAATTTGTTTGATTCATAGCTCTTGGTCATAAATAGTACTAGTACTTTTTCCAATCTGGCAACATTATATAGAAATGTATGAAAGTGTGTATATGTAACCACTCTATAATCTTTCATTTTTATGGTGTGTGTGTGTGTGTGTGTGTGTGTATGCACACATGCATGTCAATTTTCCTGTGCACATGGTGAGACCTGAAGAAGATGTCTGCACCATTACTCATGGCTTTGGTATCTTGAGACAAGGTCTCTCACTAAACCTGGGGACCTGGGAAATCCTAGGGATTCAGTCCTCTTCTTTCCACCCCCACACAGTGTCGAGGTTGCAGGTGTGTGTGCATCCATATGTGGACTTTTACATGGGCACTGGGGATTTGAACTCAGGTCTTCATGTTTTTGCAGGAAACACTTTTATCTGCTGAACCATTTCTCTGTCCCCACTCCATAGACTTTTAAATCACCCAGAATTGCAAGTCATTTCTCACTGTTGAGCTTTGGGCCACTTCCTTTTCTTGTCAGACCCCATTTCTGAAATACCATAGGTTGCTGCTGTTTGCATAGAGAATATTTATTAAGAGTTCCAAGGTGATGTGGAGAGTCACTTTTCTCCTCTTTCTTTTATAAGCAGTGTCAAGAAATTTGCAAGAGAGAAAATTGAGGATTAATTGGAGGGGGTTCTGTTTTGCCCAGGGGGTGAATGATGCGCAAAATGCGTTAGACAGCATGTAGGAGTCCACTGGATTTTTTTTCTGCTTGAATGTTCCACATGTCCCTTGAATGACCCCAGACTGATTCTCTTCTGTGAGCTCAACACATCTTTTTCCACCCATGTAAGACCTTCTCCTGCACTCTTGCCATTGACCTCATCTCTTAGAGCAGATGAATTGCCCCTGGCGCTGCCATGATGACTATGCTATGGACCCTGAGCTCTTCCATCTGGGTCCAGGGTCCTCTGTCACCCTCCCTGCTCAGGCAGTGACCTCATCCAAGGTGCTTCTCTATCACCACAGCTGACTGCAGAGATGGTATTTCCCACATCTTCCTTTCTACTCAAGAGTATTTATAAAGCATTGCAAAGAATTTGACTTCTCATTTGCTGCTGCGTTGAATTCACTTTACACTTAATTATCCACATTGATCACAAAGCATATAGATTTTTAAAAGGAGTTGACTTTCCCTCTCCCAGTCAGCATGCCACATGCCTTTCTGAATATTATGTAGAAGCCTGTCTCCTGTGAAAAATAGATTTGACCTACACCTCAAGACTATCATAAAAATAATTTCTGTCTCACAGCATTTAATATAAGTGTACAGTATATTTTAAATTTTAATGTGGGTAAAACTTATTTTGTTACAATGTCTTTGGATAAAGAATTGCACCTCGTTGGAATATGCCATTTTGAGCTGATCTTTAAAAGTATGTAAGCAACCTATGGTTGTTGACTAAAGCACCTAATAGAAAACATGGTGACATTTTAAAAGTTGTCAGGCTGCACTGGGTGACTTCTTGAGGTTGTTACAAATATCTCACGCTAGTGACATTTAGCCATTTTTCCCCTGGTACCAACTGTCTTGCATAATGCCTTTTGAGTATGATGATGCTTGTGTATCAGGTGTCTAAGAGGTGCCTGGAGAGTTTGTCTTAAAAAAAAAAAAGTTTCTCTCTGATGGAAATTTGCTGTAATTCTGGGTTAACCCCTTTTGCCTTTTTGTTTTTGGGTAAGGTGTCCCGGAAGAAACCGAATGAGCATTTCTCCTGTGTCTATATTGTATATTATATTTGTTCAGGGACTGCCGTCAGTGAGTTACAGTGATGGAAAATAGACACCAGGATTTAATGGGGACAGAGTAGGGAAAACATGATTTGAAGGCATTAGATTGCTGTGTGTGGTGATGAAGTTGGCAGGAAAAAAAAAGGGTATGGGAAATTTTGAACACAGGAATTTAGTGATTGTTGGTTTTGAGACAGGATCTTATGTAGTCAAAGTTGGCTTTGAACTCACTTCATAAACAAAGTAACCTTGAACTCCTGATTCTCTGGTCTCTACTTTCCAAATACTGCATCACAATTGTGTGCCACCATACATGTTCAGCACATACTTACTAAATCAAATGTATTTAGTAAAGTAAATCTGTGGTTTCATTAAGTTGTGATCAAGTGGGATTCCTGGGTGTCAGGAAACATGTGCTTTGCAGGGCTGGATCTATCTCTCGTTCACTTAGCTGTGACTTCATTTCTCTGGGCTACAACTTCCTTGTTAGAGGAGTGACCACTTGAGACGACACAACTCCTAAAGTTATATGAATCTCAGTTTTCTGCAGCATAGGCATCTGCATTTTTAAAATGAAATAGTGATTGCTGATGTTTATTGAGGGATGAAGATGTAGTGAGCTGGTACCATTTTCTCAAATTGCACACAGTATAACTGGTAAATAGACAATACCCCAGTCTGTCCCCAAGTCAGAGCCAGGATTGGAAGTGAGGTCCTATGGTCTAGCTGCTCATGCTTGTAGCTGTTGTACTGCCTGGCCTCTGAGTGAAGGCTGATGAAGAAGAGAAATCTTACACTCCCCATCCCCGGCGAGACTCTCCCAGATCCACTCACCATGTTCCCAGGAGAGTCACATGGCTCCCCATTTCTGAGATCTCAGAGGCCCTCTCAGATCCCTACTATTTCTTGTTAAATGGAAGAAAACTTTCTGTGAAATCCATGACTAACACTGTCTGTGACAAATGATGGACAGGGAATTGTACTGGAGTCAGTCAAAAAGAGTCAAACCTGGGGAAATTGTTTGAAATGCCTATTTGAGAAATCTGGCAGTGCGCGGCAGTGTGTCCTCTTATGTAACTCACAGCCTGGTCTGTGTGGAAGTGATGTCATGTGCCGATCTTCACTTGCGATCTTGATCAGTTTCTCTGAAACTTAGGTAACCATGGCTGTGTGCAGCTGATGCTGGGAACAGCTGTATGACTCCAGCAACACACAGTTAGAAAAGAACAATTGTTCTTTTTCTCTGCTGTGCTCTTGGGCTTATATATTTGTTTAGGCCTTTAATGACCTCAGCTGGCCACCAGCCTGAGTTGAAACTGCTCCGCTTTCAAGATGTGTTGAAACAGTTTTATCTCAAGAGAACCGAAGTGAGGTTTTAGAGACATTTTGAGCTAGGCTATCTTAAAGATTTCATCTGAAGGGAGAAGTAGCCAAAGGAACAATTTAAGTTATTGCTTTCTTCCCCAGATCTATCTCACTCACCTCCAATATAGAAAGCATCCAACTGCTAACACTTGTGACACAAGCTAAATAAATATTTAAACACTTGATAAACAACTCACTCTTAGACTTTCTAGCACACAGATTGCCTGTGATTTATACCTATAATGAAGTAACATAAAAAAAAAACTTAAGATAATTTGAATTTTTCCCCATTTCATTTTCAAAAAATGTTTTGTATGTATGTGTGTGTGTGGTACATTCACATGGATATGCAGATGTGCACCCCTGCACAAACATGTGTGGAGGCCAGAGGAGGATGCCAAAGTGTATTTGTGTGTCTGTGTGTGTGTGGTAGATGCACATGGGTATACAGATGTGCACACCTGCACAAACATGTGTGGAGGCCAGAGGAGGATGCTAAAGTGTGTGTGTGTGTGTGTGTGTGTGTGTGTGTGTGTGTGTGTGGTAGATGCAAAGGTATGCAGGTGTCGACACCTGCACAAATACGTGTCAGGGCCAGAGGAAAATGCCAAAGTGTATTTGTGTGTTTCTCTGCATGTGGTAGATGCACATGGATATACAGATGTGCGCACTTGCACAAACATGTGTGAAGGCCAGAGGAGCATTCCAAGTATCTTTCTTTATTACTGATTGCTTTAGTTTTATTAGATGGGATCTGTCACTGTCTGGGATCTGCCTGTTTTCATTCCCTGTGTGTGTGGGTTACAGGTTCGCACAGCCACAGCAGGCTTTCTACTGTAGGTGCTGAAGAGTCAAAGTCAGCTCTTCATGTTGTCACAGCAAGTGCTCTTAACCACAGGCCTCTCTCGGTCCCTTTCCCATTTCATTATGAACACTAGGAGGCTCTGGGAAAGAGGACTATACCTTTAAAACATATTGAAAAATGAGAAAGATTTATAAAAATTATAAATATATAACATATAAAAAAAATTATTTAAAAATATGGTTTAGAGTGACAAATCTATATTTTGTTTCAAATAATTGAGAAACAAAAGGCCAAAGAGTAATTACTTCTTATATTTAAAATATAACCTCAACATCTAATAATATACTATTGTGTAAAAAGGGCAATATGCAAATGATATTACATTTAATATATGTAAATACATTAATTTACTTGGAATGTACATATACACTTACTGTTTCATATTCAAATTAGTGTTTCTTACAAAATGCAAGTTTCTGTCTTTATTTACTTTAGTAGTAGATTCTCTATACTCCCTGTCACCTCAGACTTAATCTTGGGTTTTATTCAGTGCCCCTCCAACTTCATTTGATCTTCTATCTAAGTCTTCCAAAGACTCTCTTGAAGCTATACATCAACTTCTCTGATTCTGAGTTTCCCACTGTCCAGCTTGTCATGGGAACTTGAGGAAGATGTCCTTCAGAAGTGTGGAATTTCAAGGTACTGGTTTTGTACTCCTTCCCTTGGGTGGAAAGAGACGGACCACCAAGAAGATGAAGGAAATTCAATGTGTGTTAGTGATGTGTGATGTGGAGACCTGTAAGGCATGGCAGAGCAGTAGAACATGCTGTGGTGCAGGATTTACAAGTAAAAAACAAAAATGAACAGATGAAAACTGATCAGAGAAGGTCTCACTAGGAAGGGACCTTTGAAAAAGAGCTGATGGATTTAGATGGAATGAGGATGCAGATACTTGGAGAAGAACAACCAGGGCAAAGAAACAGCAAGCACAGATACTAGAATCATGTATTTCCTTGGCACATTGAGGACCAGGATAGAAGCCAATGTGGCTGGAGAGATGCAGCTGTGGATGCAATCAGAGATCTAAGAGGGAACCAGATCGTGGACATAACTCTTGAACACAGTGCAGGCTCTTGTCTGAGGTCTTATGGTCCAGGAGGATGCTTAAATGTGCAAGGACATACTTCAGTACAGTACTGCAAGTACCAGAATTTGGCATGGAACAGATGCTAACTGTACCTGGACAACAGGACAGACCTGGCTAGATCTCTGCTCACCTGACAGGACCACCAGGACAGGATGTGTCTTCTTATATGGATCCTGAGTGTCTTATGAAGTGTCTGCCACATACCTTTGGTCTATATATTTTGAATTCACTTTGGGTGGCTGACAGTGGCTTGGATGAACACAGTGTATAGAGGATGATCAAGTCTTTTCCTTAATCAAACAGAAGGCTTAAAGAGTCTAAGCAAGATAGGAAAGTCATGGAGGACAGAAGATTTCAGATTTGAATGTCTATATTCTCTCCTTAGTACTTTTTCTATTTCTGACATCATTACTTTATCTTATAAAGTCTTGAAAACAAAACTGCCATCAAGATTTTGGAGAGGCAAATGTCTTTATTAGTTGCATGATTAGTAAAGTCAAGAGAGTGGATCATTTAACTGCAATTTGCAGACATGATTAATTGGTTTATTTGTACTGTTTTATCCCCAGGTGGAAGTTGTGTTACTTGCTGGTATAATTTTTTTCTCTACAGTGTACCAGAGAATACCCAAATGTAAAATAAGACTGCACCTCCATATGGCTTCAGGCGGCTATCAAAGAGGATGATAATATGATTGTTTTTCTATCTCAACTGGGGCTGCCAGTACACTCGGTCACTTAGTTTTACCTAGTGCTGATTGGCTCCTTCTACACTGCCCTCTTGAATTACCTAGCGGAGACATGGTGCCCTTATATAACTAAGTGCTTACATTATTTAATTAAGCAAGGTGCTACATAAATCAACAAAACAACTGAGGCTGAATATAGGAAAACACATTTCAATTAGTGACAGCAGGGCCAGTGCCTGAGGGCCCCATTTATCAGGTAGAAAATGTGACAGTGCCAGAAAAAAATGAAAATTCATTTCCCATAATATTGTGTGCAGAACTAGTAGCTATCGAAGTCAGTAATCTTCACATCTATCTCTTGCTCACCTCTGTTCACAGTCCCTCTCTTCATATGTGCAGCCATGGCAGATGGACATGTTGATCTGTTTAGTATTTGTAAACACCTGCTAAAGTTTAATTGGACACAGACACTGCCTTACTTGAAAAAAATGTTTTGAATCAGGCACTTTACTAGGGATTTTAGGGATGCAAAATATGAATATAATAATACGAAGTACTAAATTTTCACTTAAGAGAGAACATACCAGGCCAGGCGGCAGTGGCGCATACCTTTAATCCCAGCATTTGGGAGGCAGAGCCAGGCGGATCTCTGTGAGTTCGAGGCCAGCCTGGTCTACAGAGCGAGATCCAGGACAGGCACCAAAACCACATGGAGAAACACTGTCTTGAAAAATGAGACAGAGAGAGAGAGAGAGAGAGAGAGAGAGAGAGAGAGAGAGAGAGAGAGAGAGAGAGAGAGAAATCATCATTCAAATGTTATAAGGATTGTGATGCAGAATGTTTTAGAGAACTCTGAGAACCCACAGCAAAGGGAAGGTGTTCTGATGGGGCACAGCAACGGTTCTCAGAGAAACCAGTTGGAGAAATGGAGAAATGGGAAATAGGGTCCTAAATGAAGAGAAGAGCCTAGAAAATCGAGTCATGTCCCATCCAGAGTACTGTGTGATCTGAGTATAGGATGGCCGATGAAAGTGGGCAGGCTCTTTGGATTTCTCAAGTAGGTCTTGAGGAGCCAACGAGGTTCCTATGGTTGGGTCATCAGGGCAGAAGATAGAGGTGAGTTCTAGAACTCCTAAGAGAAGGTTGATGAACACTGATTCTTACAAAGGGAAGGATTTACATGAGAGAAGAAGAAAGCTGAAGCCTGCTGTGGTGGTTTGAAGGAGAATGTCCCTCACAGGCTCATGTATTTTAACACTTGGTCGTCAGTTGGTGATGCTGTTTGGGAATCTGATGCAGCCTTGCTAGAGGTAACATGGCACTGAGAGCATGCTGTGAGATTTCATTGGTTCTCCCCACGTCCAGTACACTCTCTGTAGTTGATGATGCAAATCTCTCAGTTTCCTGCTCTGGCCAGCATGCCAGCTCTCTGATGCCATGCCTCCCCACCGTGATAGACTCTCATCCTTGTGGAGCCACGAGCCCAAATAGAAACTCTTCCTTGTATAAGTTGCTCTTGGTCATGGTGTTTCATCACATCAACAGAAAAGTAACAGAAAAATATTTATCAGATACATTTAAAATGACTATCAAGGCTTTGCCTTGAGTTGGTCTACCAGCAAACTTCTTTAGTAGTAAATATTAATAATGGTAAGTAAAACATATTCTTAGTAAAATAAAAATGATGGCTATAATATTGACCATGTGGCTGAATCTTAGTGAGCTGGCATTTGAAGAAATTTTTTCCTATGAGGTAAGTATTTATGTCATTCTTATTCATAAATGTGAAGAGTTAAGCACAGAGACCTCATGACCATTTATCCAAAGTCACAGAGCTGGTGAGTGATGGGTTGTTGATGTCTCCAGAAGCTGCTGGCTTCAGGGAGCATACTTTCAACCTTGCACCATGTTATGTAATTTTACCTTTTAGACGGTCCAATCATTGTTTGCTGAAAGTTTTCTTTTACCGGCTTTGATCATTCACACTGTTTTGCCCTGCCCTTGGGATATGAGAAGACAGTTTTTACTGATGTAGCCCTTCAAACAACAACCAGAAAGGATGTGCTAATAAAGAAAGAAAGATGAAAGAAGTCCTGATACGATGTGTAGCCAGAAGTTTCTCCACTCCCGCCCGGCCCCACGGTCCCACAGCTGCTTATAAAATAAATTGTTCAGAGGCTTAATATTCATTGCAAATTCTATGGCCTGTTGGCTCAGGCTTCTTGCTAGCTAGCTCTTACAACTTAACTCAATGCATAACTATTAATCTAGGTATTGCCATGTGTTCCATGACTTTAGCTGTGTCTCATTACATGTTGTCCTTGGACAGTGATTTGGCATCTCTCTCTGCTCTCCTTTCCCCTTTCACTGTCTCTCTTGGATTTTCCCACCTGGCTCTATCCTGCCCTGCCATAGGCCAATGCAGCTTTATTTATCAACCAATCAGAACAACACATATTCACAGTGTACAGAAAGACATCTCACAGCAATAATGGATTCAGAGGGGTGCAGGTTGGAGGACCAGTTAGGACTTCAGTTATCATATGTATGATGTATGCTGAGCCTGTGTATCTGAGAAGCAAGGGATCACTTTCAATGGGAGCCTGAAGCAAGGTCTGATAACAATACAGTAGAAGAGGGAGAAGTGGAGAATGAAGAGGAGAAGGTGAAAAGGAGGAAGAGGAAGAGAAGAAATGGAAGAAGAGAAAAGGAAGGAGGAAGAAGGAGAAGGAGAAGGAAGGAGAAGGAGGAGGAGGAGAAGGAGGGAGAAGAAGAAGGAGAAGAAAAGAAGAAGAAAAGAAGAAGAAGAAGAGGCTGAAAGGAATTCAAGCCTTGCCTTGAGGTGAGAAGACAGAGAACACTCATTACTAGACTTCATGAGAAAATTATTTTTCCAAATTAATTGTCCCCTAAACAGGCAGCTGCTGTTCCATCATTTCAAGGTGTGCATCTTTGTAGCTGTATCTCTGTGATCAGGATCAAGCCTCACTGCCTTGCCGTTGGCCAGACAGTAGATAGTGTCTCTCTCACTGCTATTGACTGCAAATTTATCCTAGAGCTTGCACATCATTTCAGGGATATTATGATGTCAGTTCTTGGAGACATGAAGTTAGTTAGGATTGCTTAGTAAAAATGTAGGGGGCACTTCAAATGGAGAGTTTAGAGATCCCACAACAAAATTATTTTGTTTTAAACCCAGCACAGGAAATGATGCATTCTGGAAGTCATTTCAAAGTCATAGGAACTTTGAAAGTGCTTTTCAAGAAAGTTTAAGAAAAAAATGTAAAATTGAATTATCTCATAGTTTAAATGGATTTTATTTTTCAACACGCATAGTAATGGGGCATAATTGGTGATATTTATTATTTAATGAAACAGGGTTTAAAGTCCAGGAGTTTCTGCTTGTTTAAAGTTTTGTTGTGAGATGGTTATGACAAATGAACATTTTAAAGATTGATTGCTAGTAGAACTTAAGGCTGAATGGATATAGATGTTGCTCACTGCTGACATTTGTGGCAGAAGATCAGATTTAATTTCCTGCCTTAAGTGTGCTGAAAAAAAAACTAATGAATTATTGGGAAATGTGTACTTGTATAAAATGTGTACAAGTCTTTTGTGAATCCCAAGAGATATCCTGCCTAGAATATTTACATTGCTCTTTTTTCTACTAGATTAGTTTTGTGTCTACGGGTGTTTTACCTGCCTGCATGCATGTGTACTGCATGCATGCCTGGTGCCCACAGAGTCTAGAAGAGTGCACCTTATCATCTGGAACTGACATTACAAATAGTTGTAAGCCACCATATAAGCGTGAACCCAGGTTCTCTGCAAGAGCAACCTGTGCTCTCAATTACTGAGCTGTAGTGAGTAGCTGTTCCAGCTTTGACCTCGAAGTACTACCCTCAGTGAGGCTTCAGGTAACTGTTACTCCTACACAAGACCTACCCTGGACACAAGGCTGAGAGAGGAGCACTTAAGAGCTGAGATCCGGATGTGCTAGCTCTCTTGGTTCCTGGTGATCCTGGATGCTGGATGGTAGACTGAACAGAGTTCTCCAGAGAACCCAGCTGGACTGCACCTCAACTCTCCCAGATCCTGTAATCAACCCCTTTACTAGCTGTAAGTTATCCCCCAAAATAAACCTCCTTTTTAACTACGTGGAGTTGCCTTCATAATTCCACTAATACAGAGCCATCTTTCCAGCCCCTCACATAGGTCTTCATAGAAATATGGATTCCATACTGCATGGGAAATACAAATGATTTGAACCTACTCTCTACTACATACTACTGGTTACACTGACCCTTCCTACACACGTGGCATTGAGGGTGTAGTGTCTCACTTCTTACCTCGTGTGTGTGTGTGTGTGTGTGTGTGTGTGTGTGTGTGTGTGTGTGAACAGTGTGTTTACTGATTTTTCTGACATGCAAAGTCCTTAGGCTGAAAAACAAGCAAGCAGCAGTGGTAACAGCAGCAAAAGCAGAGTGAACAGAGAACCACCTCTCTCTGGAGAGTGACTTGGGGTACATTGTCTGTGCCTTTCAGACCCAGTGGAGCTTTCTGCCTTTGAGGCAGCTTGCACTACTACATGAGTAATTGTGTTAGAAATTGTATTAGAAAGACTTTATTTTAAGTGTTAGAAAGTTTAAACTTGGGAATAATTACATCATTTATGGATAGAGAGGTTTTATGAAAAGTGTCCTTCATCATATGCTGGATGAAACAGGTTAGACAATCATTATGTCACTTTGCTGTTAGGGAACTTGAACCCTGAGGGCTGAGTGACTTGTTCTGTATACCAGTCAGAGTAGGGGGAGATGAACTTGGCTGGATGACTCTTTATTCATCTTTTCCTGTTGAGCTGTTCTAGAGGTTGGGATTGGGAGCGAAGTCAAGCTGTAACCCCATCTCCTGACTCATGCTCCACCAGAGGCATGAAAACAGCCCTTAGGAAATGACATCGTTCCTTTTCAGGCAAAGCGCGTACCTTTTCCAGCAGTACAGGGACTCACTCAACGGTCCCTAAAGTTATGGTGTAATATTTACTGGAACAGTAGGCCAGCTTTACTTCCCTGTGGATTGGCCAAAGGGGTATGTGAGGCTATGAATGCTATCATTTCCCGAATTTGTCTCTGACTAGCCTCCTCTAACTGTACCACAAAACTGAGATCCTTCTGTCTTTCAGTTAGACCTCAGACTTGCCAACAGCTGTTTAGGCATGCTTGGAACATGAGGTGCTGAAAGTCTACGAGACAGTCATCTTCGTTTCACTAGCCAGTGGACTGAAACTGGAGGGGAGCAATGGGAAAAGCCTAGCAAGTTGTGTCCGTGCCTTAGCAGCCACTTGCTGGATCCACAGTTTCAGGATTTCATGCGGTCCATCCTGATGAGGGTTTATAGGGGAGATTCAAATATATCTCTTTAATGCTGATACTGTACTAATAAAGGATAAATGACCCTTTTTATTTTAATGCAATCTGTTGTGATTATATCTACCCCCATTACCTTTTTTTTATATCACCTTCCAATATTGATGACTCCTTCTTTCCAATTAGTCCCTGTCCCACTTGAATGGATTTTCTTCCTCCCTCCTTCCTTTCTCTCTCTCTTCACCCTATCTCCTCTCTCTCCTTTTTCTTCCTCCCTCTTCTCCCTCCCTCCCTCTCTCCCTCCCCCCTCTCTTCCTCACTCCCTCTCTCCCTCACTCCCTCTCTCCCTCACTCCGTCTCTCCCTCACTCCCTCTCTCCCCTCCCTCCTTCCCCTCCCTCCTTCCCCTCCCTCCCTCCTCTCCCTCTCCCTTCTCCCTCTCTCCTCTCCCCTCCCTCCCTCCCTCCCTCTCTCCTCCCCCTCCCTCCCTCTCTCCTCCCCCTCCCTCCCTCTCTCCTCCCCCTCCCTCCCTCTCTCCTCTCCCTCCCCCTCCCTTCCTCTCTCCTCTCCCTTCCTCCCTCCCTCCCTCCCTCCCTCCCTCCCTCCCTCCCTCTCCTCCTCTCCTCTCCCTTTCTTTGTGTGCAGGTTCTGTGCAGGCAGCCCTTGGCGGCTGTGTATTCATGACTGCAGTGGCTGTATCCTATCCAGAGGCACCATTTTATAGCACTCTTCCTATCTTCTAGCTCTTATAAGCGTTCTTCCCCCTCTTCTGTGTGGTCCACGGGCCTTGGAGGAGGTATTATAGATGCCCTGTTTAGGGCTGAGCACTCCATAGCCACTTATTCTCAGAACTGTGGCCAGCTACGACAAATGCAAACTTACTGTTAAGCAGCCACCTCCTACCGAAAGCCAAGGTCACAATATTCGTTATTCATCTCTGGGCTCTGAATATCTTTCCTTTTTACTTCTGCAGCCTGACCTTTGTCAACTGTGCCATTTTCACAAGCCCCAGCTCTTTCCTGGCTTTTGTTCCAGTTCCCTGATATTCTTCACATGGGTCACTGCTATTCTATCTCATTCTTTTCTCTCTCTCTCTCTCTCTCTGTGTGTGTGTGTGTGTGTGTCTTCAGTTGTATCTTGACTGATGACTCCACCAGGTCCCACTGGATAGTTCTAATGGAGTCACCAATGGGTATACAACTGAAGGCACATACATGCATGTGTACACAACCCCCTCCCCCAGACCTGAGGTTATAATGACATTATTTATAGTCTCTGTCTTTTTAAAGACATGGTGCTTCTAATTAGAACTTCCAAGTGTGACATCATGCTTGTCTTCCATTTTTCCCCAGTATAATCTGTCTTAGTCACATTGTACTTCTATAACATAATAATACCATATTATGGCTAACTTCTAAATAATAGGAGCCAATTTCTCATATCTCTGGAACTTGGGAGGTGCAAGGTCAAGATGCTACAAGATTCAGTGTCTACTTGGGTTTGCTCTCTGCTTTTGGGATTGTGCCTCATGACTGTGTCCTTGGGGGAGGGGGGAATGTGGAAGAACAGAGGGTCTCGTTTCGTCTCCTCAGCTCATTTGTAAGTTACAGATCCCACCCATGATGAGGTGTCCTTACATACTAAAGACCTCCTGAAGGCTCTGTCTCCTGATATACGGTGTTATATCAGGACTAAAAATTCAGCATAAGTTTTGGACACAAGCACTCGGCTCCAAGATGATGCATTTTCTTCTAGAGTTCCCGAGTTAGCTTCCTCTTACCAGAATTGTGATGGAGAAACTCTGCTCATCTTTCCTATAGTATTAATAACATGCAAATACTGGGTTAAAAATCAAATCCATGCCTACTCTCCACGTCACTCTAGGCAAATGGTGAGAAAGAGTGAAATAGTGTGCACCCCATATTTAGGACAGTGCTTGGTAGATTGTCAATCTTTGGTTTCTTAGTGGTTATCATATTCATTGTTAACACCAACACCACACTTCTGAGGATAAATTATCGTTAGTGCAAGCCAAGAACTAACAATCACCAAAGAAGCACCAGCAGGGTAATTTTTTAACTCTGGTAGTGTGTTTATAAGCTTTATTAAGAAAATATTACTCACTCCTTCCATTGCTTCATTAAAAGCAGATTAATTAGTTTTGTTCTTTGACAATTTTCCTTAGGCCTTCTGATTACTTTCTCTCCTGGCTTCTTCCTCTCTTTCTACCTGTCCCTTTCCAGATTCATGACTTACTCAGTTTAATTAGGGACATCTGTGTGAATATTGGAGTGGAACTATTCTTCAGAGCTTGGTGGGGGTCACCAGTGGGTCTACAATGAACCCGATCCCTAAATCTATCAGTACCATTGCTTCAGTTTTTTTTGTATCTAGCAGAATTAGGATCCTTACCAACATTTTAAAAGTACTCCGTAAAAGTGTGTCACAAAAGTATGTAACTTAGACAATGGATGAACTGTCCAGTGAGCGCCACAACTCCCATTGTGACAAACGAGAACCACCCCCTCAAACACAGAGAAAACAATGTTTAAGTTGGTGAGAATTTTGAATAAGAAGAAGGCACCGCCTTAACTAGTCACCATAGAGTAAATGATTCTACCATGATGATGGGGTAGAATTATCCAAGAATGATTGTGTGAGTCTAGTATTCAATTTGAAATATATAGTGAGAAGGTCGTATTGAAATCCTAGTCAAAGGGAAAGAATGCTGGGTTATTAGACAGTTCTCTTCTGATTAAAGTTGATCTAAAATTAACTTGTTGCTCATTTATTTCTGTTAAAGGCAAGTCAGGGCTTAGCGGAGATTCCTGGGCTGCTGAAGTCACCTCTCACCGTGCTCTTATTTGGCATATATCAGGTACTTTCCAGAGCTATAGAGGTGAGCAAGACACACAAAGTAGCTGCCACCGTGGACCTTAATGACAAGAGCTATTAAGCAAAGGAACCGTCAGGAAGACAATCTCACACAGTGCTGAGAACTATGAAGAAAAGAAAAGAAATAGGATAATTGAATGCATAGTGCTAGAGGAGAGAAAATAGGTACTTAGGAGTGAGAGAGGGATGATGGGAAGGTTCTGGTCTGGAGGAAAGTACTTTGAGGTGAAACTAGGTAACATAGCTCATCCCATGTGGGTAGGGGGGTAGGGATACAAGAAACCCAGTAACGTGCTACACTGATTCCTCTGGCTTCCTAATGGTGGATATTCTAGAAGAGGTTGGGTGGATGTAAGGAGACCTAGTCAGAATACGGTGCAGAAGGAGGAGGAGGATGGTGTGCACGAGAGTGGAGTAAGTGGGGATGGAGAGGAGTGAATAGATGTGGTGTGTGTTTTGCTGGCTTCATAGGCAGGACGTTGACGAGACATGGTTATGTGTGGTGGGAAAATAGAGGGCTGTTAGTCGAGGCAGAGCCTTTTATTGCTGTTTCAGAGGGTAGAGCCATTTATTGGGTTTGTTTTGAAGTAAGAAGATGCAAAGAGCAGAAGGAATGAAAAACCAAACCTTGTAAAGCTTTATGTGACATTCACGTGGTATTATTGAACAGGCAGCCAGAAAAGAGTCAAAACAAGAGATATGTTTGAGGACATCCATATATCTGTGGCATTTATATTATGGGATGGGATATAAACAAGAAAGAGGAAAAAAGATGACTTGGGGCAAAGGTGTGGAGCTGCCAGTTAAATAGACGAGCAGAGAAAGGAGAGGCTGTCAAAAATGTTGGAAAGAGAGCAGAGGAGAATGTGGCAAACAAGGAAGGCATTTTACTGGCGAATCCAGAGAAGAGACTCTTCAGAGAGATGGTTTCCCACCCTGTCTAGTCCTGCTGGGAGATCATGATGCTAAAACTGATGCTGGCATGAGAGAAGGAACCCTTATAAACTGCTGGCACAAATGGCGATCAGAATGGAATTCCTCAAAAAGAATAAAAATGTAGCAGTGATGTGATCTAACTATACCACTCCTATAGTCTAGGTCAGCATGCCATTTCACATCCATGTTTACCCTTTGCAGCACTGTTCACAGTAGTCAAGATATGGACCCAGCCTAGCTACCCATCGACACATGATTAGACAAAGAAATCTAACACACACACACAGTGAAGTTTTATTCAGCTTCAAAGAAGAATGAAGTTATGTTATTTGTATGAAGATGGATGGAACTGGAGATCAGATCATCTCCTCAAGGAAAATGAGCCGGATTGAAGAGGAAACCATCATGTATTTTCTCTCATAAGTGACACAAAAGCATTGGGGACCAGTGGGAGGGGAGGGGAGGGCAGTGGAGGCGGGGAGCAAGCGTGAACTGAGTGCAATGACATGCAAGTGAGTGGACAGGGTGGAGGAACACGGCTATAGGTGAGTGAGTAGTGAACAGAAGGTGAGGGAGCAGGTGGAGGCTGAGCTCGCCTTGACATTTTAAGAAGCGATAAAGGGTCAGAGAAAAGGGAGGACCTCTCCGGTGCTGTGAGTCAAGTGGAAGTGAAAAATTTCAGAGATGCTCCTGAGTGGAACGCGGGCTGACATGCAAGAAACCATCTGGGATTGGAAGGGTAGAAATGGCGTGGAGATAAAGTCTCTTTTTTTCCTTCCCTTGTCCCTTCCAAAGGGACATTACTCAATAAATATTCATACACTCACGAACCAAGAAATTGGTTTAAGATACTTGCCATCAAATCTTTAACAAAAATCATCAGGGCTATGCATGGCGGCACACGCCTTTTATCCCAGTACTTGAGAATCAGAGGAAGGCAGATCTCTCTGAGCTCCAGGCCATCCAGGTCTACGTAGAGAGCACCAGTACAGCCAGGACTATATGGAGAGACCCTGTCTTTAAAAAAAAGCCTAAAATTCATGGATATAGTTTATATATTATACATATATGGTACATGAGCACAGAGATAGAGTATGTATATGATGAAGTTTCAAAGAATTTCCAAGAACATAATCACTCTATAGCTCATCTGCTCCCATAAGGACCGGGGAAAGAAGGAAAAGAAATGACAAAAGAATATATTTTAAAGCTGTTTATGGTCTACTTAGCACATATTTTACCATTTCAGTTTAAATTAAAAGGTATCTGTAAAGGAAACCAGAGGTCATCCTTGGCAGAGATTGAGGTCCAAAGGATCTTAATAGCCCAAGAAAGGACCTAGGACCCAGCTTCCAACATAAGAACCAGAGCTTTTGGATCACATAGACCTGACCTGAAAGGCTCCTTTTGCTATTTAGAAAATGTGGAGCCATGGGAGGGTTGCTATACAGGTCTGCTTTCCAATCCGTGAAAGGAAATTACTTGGAGACAGAGAGGGGATTGCAGATTGATTAGCAAGGCATGGTAGGTAGAGCCCTCCTGATTAGTGACGACTCTCATGCCCCAAGACCCTGAATGGGTCAACAACAGTACACTCTGGAGGCAAGGTGAAGAGATTCATAATGTATAATGGTCATCACACTTACTGTTATCTTTTGGGTAGACCAAGGATCTACTTCATTCAGTTGGGATTATTATTGAGGTAATTGTTGACTTGCAAAATGTTATAACAAAAATGGAGCGAGAACTTTTGTATAACTCTCCCACCATGACATCATTTAAAAATGTCATCTAATATCACTTGATAATTTGGTATGCTAAACATGAACTTATTATGGCTAAAAGCAATTAAAACATCAGAAGTCTTCCTTCAATCTACATTACCTCAACTCAAAACAAAGATTCTGAAGTTCCCAAATTACATCATTACTCATGCAGAAATATATACAGTATGTACTTCAATTCTCTGCTCTCAAATTGTTATTAATTTTACATAATTTGGAGCTAAAGCAACATCCTGACTTGAGCATCAGAAGGGACCATTAGATTAATGGATGGAGTGCACCTGACCTTGGCCATGGTGCTGAACTTTTAAATTCTAGGGCTATTTGGAAGTTGGGGCAAAAGAATCCATCTGCTAATGCATAAGAATATCTTGGATGAATTAGATGCCTTGCAGTGGTCTCTCTTGCCTTTGTTCTTAATGGACTCCCAAGTCTCCTTGGTTCCCTTTGCTCCACTTCAGAAGCTTCTCAATCCTTTACACACCATCCGATCTCATCTCTGCCATTTTTCTAATACTGTTCCTTCCATCTCTTATGCTGCTGGCTCTGTCTCTGCTTCATCCCTTCCCTGGTTTACCTGCTAATGTTCATGCAGACTTAACCTCTGCCCTTTTCTCTCTTACACTCTGTCTAAATCAGGTTTAGCAGAGTCCTTTAGGGAAAGCTTCCGTATCTTCCAGACAGGATTACCCTATAGTCATGCCATAGCTCCCAACTTGCTCCCTTTGCATCCTGGTCCTCTACTGCATAGAATGTTATCCCGTGTCCCTGTGCGTCATCTAATGTCTGTTCCCCAGGACATGGGGTGGGGGCTGGAAGAGAATGGCGTTGTTCACCGTTATATAATACTTATCATAGTGCTTGCCATTGAGTGGGTATTCAATAAATTACCTATGACATGAGTGAATGAATAAATTCAATAAACATACACTTAGCTTTTGGTGAGAAAACACTATGCAGATCAGGTAGAATAGTGGATGGCATTTCTTTTAGTATATGACTCATCTAGATTCAAGGCTGTTAAGTGTTTAAATATATACCTTTGTAGGGTGGTTTGGCTTTCCTTTTTTTCCCCTGTCTCCTTTGTTTTCCCGTTGGAATCTCTGTGTAATTATATCTTGCAAAGTACCTCCAACAGTGGCCAAGATGGCTCCAGAAAGGAAGACAACCCAGAAATAGAGATGCATGTTTGCGTTGGTGCAGCGAAGAGTCGTGAACGCGATGCCGTCTTCAGAGGCGGTGAGGACAACATATTGCTCTGCCTCATTTCGGTTCAAGTGGTGAAAGTGCCCCACTTTTAGGCCAAGGTTACATATGCTAAATGCATATGGATGCCAAGTGCGAGGCCCTCACTCCAGATACAGGGCTGAGATAAATGCAATGTTAACTAGTACTGCCTGCTGTGGGACCTCATGCCAAGCTGAAAAGAATCAAAAGCAGCTTTTGTCTCTAAATGATCTGTCTCCCCATGGAGACCCTGCATGGGCATGTTGTTCCTGCTCCCTAGTGCTTCTGGCTGTTGCAGGATGAGCCCTTGAGAGCCAGCTTTCTGCCCTCCTCAGCACTTCGGTTTGGAGGAAATTTCAGAGAACCGTTTGCCTTGGTTTTTTTTCCTAGTCACTTAGAGGGTGTTTTTATCCTCAAGGAGTCCAGGCCAGAAGGTCCCAGATACCAGTGGTTCCTATGCTAGAACTGTTGTTAGCGTATCCAGGTAAGTACTATAAAAATACGGATTCCAGAACTTTGTACTCTAAGTCTGTTAGTAAGTTTGGGATAGGACCTGAAATCAGACTTTTGTTTATTTGTTTGTTTGTTTGTTTGTTTTAAGAGATATTGATGTGCATCTGAGTTTGGAAACTGCTTTTCTGGGATTCCATTGCTTGGAGACCTTTGTGCCTATTGCTGCCTTTAGGCTCAAATCTCTTCACACACACACACACACACACACACACACACACACACACACACACACACACACACACACGCACACGTGCACGCGCGCGCGCACACACACAGTTATTGCCCCTTAACTTTTACATATGACTGAGCAAGGGTTGCCTCCTCTGTGGTGTGGTAATTTTTGCTTGTCTCTTGGATTTCTCTGGATTCTTGACTGGGTTGGGTTTTCTTGCCTTATCTGGGTTCCCTTTGTGTCTTCCTCTCTTGCATTAGTTACTTTAATGGCTTTTGTGAGAAAATTTCTAAAAGAAGCAGCCTGGGGAAGGGGAGGTATGTTTTGTTGCAAGCTACAGTCCATCATGGCTGAAAAATTTGGAGGCAGGAGTGTGAGACAGATGGTCATAATGTGTCTGGATGCAGGAGGAAGAGAGATGAATATATGTTCAGCTAACTTTCTCCTTTTATTCTGGTGGAGACCCCAGGCCATGGGATGGTGCTGCCCACATTCAGGGTGGGCATTCTATGTTCAGTTAAACCCTTCTGGAAACGCCATCACAGACACACCCAGAGGTGTGTTTCCATGGCGACCGTTAAACCCAGTCAAGCTGGCGATGAGGTTGAACAGTCACAACCTTCCCCTTTCCTTTCACACTTACCACGCAGTATTGATTTGCTGGGCCCTGTGGGTGCTAGATAGTTACAACCTGGATAGTTGATTGTGTACTCCTGTCTTCCTTACTACAGTGTGAGCTCCTGAAAGGGAGACTGGTTATCTCTGTCACTTTCTGGCGCATGGAGAAAGTTAAGCAAATCATAGTTAAATGAACCAATGAACGAATTAATAGTTAATAATGAAAACTAAATAACCTTATTCGTTGAATAGGGACCACAATAGCAGTTACTGCTGTTCTGGATTGGAGAAAATTTCTCTCTCACAACAGACACAGATTTTACTAGAAAAAAAAATGACTTGAGTCATTTTCAATACTGGATACTTTGAATATTAGGAAAACCGATATGTGTAAGGAAATTATCTTATGTGTACTTTTTAAGTGTTTTGGGTTAGCATGATAGGCAACAGTCATGTGTAACAGATTCTAAAAATATAGAGGACATGCAGGGTAGATCCCCCTCCTGTCCAGCCTCTAGACAACAAGATGAAGAGGCAATCTTAGTGTGAGTCTTACCATTTTTTCAAAGACAGGTGGTGATATATGCTATGTGGCATTCTGCTCCTTGCCTTTTACTTAATATGTGTCTTGGCAGACATCTAACATGAAGGAGTGCACAAGAACTTCTTTTTTCTTGGCCTCTTCTACAGATCCCAAGTCTCCTGCTCTAGGGTATATCTAATTCATTCTGTGAGTTCCTTGCTGATGGTTTTGCAGGTTGCTATTTCAGATTTGAAATGAGTTAGTTTCCTCACCCATGTCATTTTGTACATGCTTGTGAATATGTAGGAAAATTTCCAGTGCTAAATTTGCTAAGTTGCTGGATACATGCCTTATCATATCGCCAACATGCAAGATATACAGAGTGCATTGATTATCCTGTTAGATGTCATTGCAAATCTGTGATATCTGATGGTCCTTGTAGGTTCTGGCCATCCCGCACACCGTCTTTCAGGCTCTGCAGTATGTTATGTGGTGCATGACTTTCGTAGGAAAATATAAAGAAGGCTCTGTTTATCCCCTATATAAAGGGCATTGACAGAACAAAAAGAGAGTTCTGTCCAAGCAGGAGCACAAATGACTCAAAGGCAGCTGCATCGTTGAAAAGTCCCACCCCAGCATGGCTGACTCATGAGCAGCTGCATTGTCTAGCATTTCCAACCCCTGGTCAACCTTTCACTGCCTCTAACTCTAGCCTCCCCAAGGCCATGTGCAGCAGGGCAGAAGGGCTGGTGGGAGGACTCTCAGATGAAGATCTTGTGATTCCTCTGTTCTCCCAACAGGGGATGTTAATGGTTTTGTCAAATTAAGTAGACCGATCAGCTGGGTTTTCCTGCTTATTTTCTTACCAAGGACTAGAGGTCATCACAACCTCTCTGCTCATGACAAAGGTGCTTATGTGAAGTCTGGAGGGAACAGTCACATCATATTCTGTTATGTGCATTTGTTTAAAATGAATTGAAGGTATTTAAAGACAACTTAAACTCTAAAAGCTGTGTGACCATTCAGGCTGCTTTTTCAGATTGCCAGTATTTATAAATTGAACTCACAATCTAGTTTGAGATATTTAATCAGGAGCAAGTTAAATAATTCATAAAATGTAGAGATTTTTTCCTTGGAATTTCATCAATGTTTTCCCCATTGATCCTTGAAGAGGGAATAGTCCCTCGGTGTCATTAAGGAATCTGAGCCGGGCCGTGGTGACGCACGCCTTTAATCCCAGCACTTGGGAGGCAGAGGCAGGCGGATCTCTGTGAGTTTGAGGCCAGCCTGGTCTACAAAGTGAGTTCCAAGAAAGGCGCAAAAACTATACAGAGAAACCCTGCCTCAAAAACAAAACAAAAGGAATCTGAACCCAGAGGCAATAACAAAGTTGCATAGTGACTGAAACAGTGGCCTCTATGGCCAGCTGGTCAAACCTACTAAACAGAATTGTTCTGTTTCTATTATGTTAAGGGATCATGTCTCAGAGCTGAGCAACAGATACACATTGTACTTGAAATACAAAACAAGATAATTAACCTTCACTTTAGCCCTTAAACTATCAGTACTAAGCATCATGGGAACTGTGTTTTAAATATGTGGCATTCTTTCATTTTATTATTATTATTATTATTATTATTATTATTATTATTATTATTATTATTATCTCATACATTATATCCCAACCACAGTGTCCCTTTCCTCCCCTCTCCTCCAGATCCATGCCCGGAAAAGAGCAGGCCTCCCACGGACATCAACCAAACATGACATAATATGCTACAATAAGACCATTGTGGTGACATATTATGTATCCCAATAAAGCTTACCTGGGGATCAGAGGACAGAGCCAGCCACTAAATTAGACACAGAGGTCAGGCAGTGGTGGTACACACCTTTAATCCTATCACTTGGGAGGCAGAGATCCTTCTGGATCTCTGTGAGATCAAGACCACACTGGACTACATGAGAGAAACAGAACCAGGTAGTGGTGTCACACACCTTTAATCCCAGGAAGTAATATGGGACACAGGACACAGAAAGGTATATAAGGTGTGAGGAAACAGGAATTCACTCTCTCAAGGCTGAGGATTTCGTAAAGGTAAGCTAGTGTCTGGCTGTTCTGCTTCTCTGATCTTTCAGCTTTCACCCCTTGTGATAGGATGGAACATCCTTTGGGGATATGCTCAAGAGTGGGTCTTGAGGTAGATGGATTCCCAATTTTCTGAGAAACCACCATATTGATTCCTAAAGTGGCTGTGCAAGTTTGCACTCCCACCAGCAATGGAGGAGTGTTCCCCTTGCTCCACACCCTCACCAGCATGAGCTGTCACTTGTGTTTTTGATCTTAGCCATTCTAACAGGTATAAAATGGAATCTCAGAGTCGTTTTTGATTTGCATTTGCCTGATGTCCAAGGATCATGAACATTTCTATAAGTGTTTCTCAACCATTTGAGGTTCCTCTTTTGAGAATTCTGCTTAGATCTGTCCCCCATTTTTAATTGGATTATTTGGTTTTCTGACATCTATTTTCTTGAGTTCTTTACATATTTTGGGTATTAACCCTCTGTCAGATGTGGAGTTGGTGAAAATCCTTTCCCATTCTGTGGGCTGCTGTTTTGTCCTATTAACAGTGTCCTTTGTCTTACAGAAGCTTTTGAGTTTCATGATGTCTCTATTTATTCATTGTTGATCTTAGTGCCTGTACCATTGGTGTTATTTTCAAGAAATTGTCTTCTGTGCCAGTGCATTCAAGGCTACTCCCTACTTTCTCTTCTGTCGGGTTCAGTGTAACTGGATTTATGTTGAGGTCTTTGATCTACTTGGACTTGAGTTTTGTGCAGGATTATAGATATGGATCTATTTGCATTCTTCTACATGCTGATATCCCGTTGGACTAGCACCATTTGTTGAAGATGCTTTATTTTTTTTCCATTGTATATTTCTGGCTTCTTTATCAAAAATCAAGTGTCCATAGGTGTGTGGATTTATGTCTGGGTATTCAATTTGATTCCATTGATCAACATGTCTGTTTTTATGCCAATACCATGTGGTTTTTATTACTGCAGCTCTGAAGTACAGCTTGAAATCAGGGATGGTGAAACCTCCAGAAGTTCTTTTATTATATAGGATTGTTTTAGCTATACTGAGCTTTTGTTTTCCATATGAAGTTGAGTATTGTTCTTTCAAGATCTGTAAAAAATTGTGTTGGAATTTTGATGGGGATTGCACTGAATATGTAGATTGCTTTTGGTAGCATGGCCATTTTTACTATGCTAATCCTACCAATCCATGAACATGGGACATCATTTCATCTTCTCATATCTTCTTGAATTTCCTTCTTCAAAGACTTGAAGTTTTTTTATCATACAGGTCTTTTCCTCACTTGGTTAAAGTTACCCTAAGATATTTTCTTATTTGTTGCTATTGTGAATAGTGCTGTTTTCCTGATCCTTTCCCAGCCTGTTTGTCATTTGTATATAGAAGGGCTACTCATTTTTTTTTAGTTAATCTTGCATCCAGCTACTTCGCTGAAGGTGTTTATCAGGTGTAGGAGTTCCCTGGTGGAATTTTGAAGGTCACTTATGTATACTATCATATCATCTGCAAATAGCAATACTTTAACTTCTTCCTTTCCAATTTGTATCTCCCAATCTCCTTCACTTGTCTTATTGCTCTAGCTACAACTTCAAGTATTATATTGAATAGATATGAAGAGATTGGACAGCCTTGTCTTATTCCTGATTTTAGTGAAACTGCTTTAGTTTCTCTCCATTTAATTTCATGTTGGCTATAGGCTTGCCTTTATTTAGCTATGTGCCTTATATCCCTATCTCTCCAAGACTTTTATCATGAAGAGGTGTTGGATATTGTCAAAGGCCTTTTCAGCATCTAATGAGATGATCTTGTGTCTTTCTTTTCCTTGCAATTTGTTTACAAGGTGGATTATATTGACAGAGTTTTATATGTTGAACCATCCTTGCATCTCTGGGATGAAGCCTACTTGATCATGGTGGATGATCTTTTTGATGTGTTCCTGGATTCGGTTTATAAGTATTTGTTGAGTATTTTTGCATCAATGTTCATGGGTGGAATTGGTATGTAATTCTATTTCTTTATTGAATCTTTCTGTGATTTGGGTATCAGGGTGACTGTGGCCTCATAAAATGAATTTGGCAATGTTGCTTCTGTTTCTATTTCGTGGAAAAATTTGAGGACTATTGATATGACCTCTTTCTGTCCTAAAACTGTCTGACCCTAGGCTTTTTTTGGTTGGGAGACTTTTAATGACTCTATTTCCTTAGGGGTTCAAAGTCTATTTAAATTGTTTATCTAATCTTGACTTAGTTTTGATAAGTGGTATCTATCAAGAAATTTGTCCATTTCTTTCAGATTTTCAAATTTTATGGAGTACAGGTTTTTGAAGTATGACCTAATGTTTCTTTGGATTTCCTTGGTGTCTGTTGTTATGTCCCCCTTTCCTTTCTGATTTTGTTAATTTGGATATTCTCTCTCTGCTTTTTAGTTAGTTTGGATAAGGGTTTGTCTATCTTGTTGATTTTCTCAAAAAACCAACTCTTTGTGTCATTGATTCTTTGTATTGTTCTCTTTATTTCTGTTTTATTGATTTCAACCCTCAGTTTGATTATTTTCTATTGTCAACTCCTCTTGGGTGTATTTGCTTCTTTTAATTCTAGAGCTTTCGAGTGTGCTATTAAGTTGCTAGTATGAGATCTCTTTGATTTCTTTATGCAGGCACCTAGTGCTATGAACTTTCCCATAACTTTCATTGTATTCCTTAAGTTTCAGTATGTTGTGTATTTTCATTGAATTCTAGGAAGACTTTAATTTCTTTCTTTATTTCTGCCTTGGCCCAAGAGTCATTCAGTAGGAAGTTTTTTCAGTTTTCATGCATTTATAAGATTTTTGTTGCTTCTGTTCTTGTTGATATCCATCTTTAATCTGTGATAGTCTGATAGGATGCAGGGGGTTATTTCAATTTTCCTGTTATCTATTGAGACTTTCTTTGTGACAGGGTATGTGGTCAATTTTGGAGAATGTTTTGTGAGGTGCTAAGAAGAAAGTATATTCTTTTGTGTTTGGGTGAAATGTTATGTTGATATCTGTTAGGTCCGTTTGATTAATAACATCTGCTAGGCCCATTTCTCTGTTTAGTTTCTATCTGTATGACTTGTTCATTGGTGAAAGTGGGGTATTGAAGTCTCCCACTATTAATCTGTGAAGTTTCATGTGTGACTTTAAGCTCTAGTAATGCTTCTTTTACAAATGTGGGCACCCTTGTGTTTGGGGAACCGATGTCAATAATTGAAACATCATCTTGATGGATTTTTCCTTTGATGAGTATGAAATGTCTTTCTCCACCTCTTTTGATTAATTTTTGTTTGAAGTATATTTTGTTAGATATTAGGATAGCTACACCAGCTTTCTTCTTAGGTTGTTCATTTGCTTGGAAAATCTTTTTCCAACCCTTTACTCTGAGATGATGTCTGTCTTTGTTGTTGAACTGTGCTTCTTGTATATAGCAGAAGGATGGATCCTGTTTTCATATCCATTCTGTTAGCCTGTGTTTTTTTTTTAATTGAGGAGTTGAGCCCATTGATATTGAGAAATATTAATGACCAATGACTGTTAATTCCTGTTATTTCATTGTTGTTAGTTGTAGTAGTAGTAGCAACAGCAGCAGCAGTTTGTGTGTGTGTGTGTGTGTGTGTGTGTGTGTGTGTGTGTGTGTGTGTGTGTGTGTGTTTCTCCTGTGGGTTTTACTGATGTGAGATTATTTATTGCCTGTGTTTTTGTGGGTATAGTTAAGTCCTTGGAATAATGTTTTCCTTCTAGCACATTCTGTAGGGCTGGATTTATGGATAGATATTGTTTAAATTTGGCTTTATCATGGAGTATCTTACTCTCTCCATCTAGGTGGTTGAAAGTTCTGCTGGATATAGTAGTCTGGGCTGGTATCATGGTCTCTTAAGGTCTGCAGCACATCTGTCCAAGCCCTTTCTGGCTTTTACAGTCTCTGTTAAGAAGTCATGTGTAATACTAATAGGTCTGCCTTTATATGTTGTTTGTCCTTTTCTCTTGCTGCTTTTAATATTCTTTCTTTCCTCTGTATGTTTAGTGTTTTGATTATAATGTGGCACAGAGACTTTCTTTTCCTACCCAATCTATTTTATGTTTTCTCTAAACTTCTTGTACTTTCACAGGCATGTCCTTTAGGTCAGAAAAATTTTATTCTATGATTTTGTTAAATATATTTTCTGAGTTTTTGTGCTAGGATTTTTCTTCTTCTATTCTTACTATTCTTAGGCTTGATTTTTCCACAGTGTCCCAGATTTCCTGGATGTTTTGTTAGGAGTTTTTTAGATTTAACATTTCTTTGACTAATGAATCTGTTTCTTCTATCTTATCCTCAATGCCTAAGATTCTCCTTTCCATCTCTTGTATTCTGCTGGTGATGCTTGCCTCTGTATTTCCTGTTTGCTTACCCAGAGTTTCCACTTCCAGAATTCCCCCAGTTTGTGTTTTCTTTATTGCTCCTATTTCAATTTTCATGTCTTGAATAGTTTTTACACCTGTTTGTTTTTCTTGACTTTCTTGACATTCTTTAAAGGGTTTGTTGATTTCCTCTAATTTTTTGTTTGTCTCTACCTCAATTTATTTAAGGGATTTCTTTTATTATTTCCTCTTTAAGGACCTCTGTCATCTTCATGCAGTTATTTTTTAAGGTTGATTCTTGTGTTTCAGCTGTTTTAGAATATCCAGGTCTGCTCTCATAGGATAGCTGGGCTCTGGTGATGCCATATTGCCCTGACTCTTATTGACTACATTTTCACACTGGTGTCTGGGCATCTGGGTTTGGGATGATGGTAGGGAACTTCTGTCCAAGCTGGGGACTGGCCTTCTGGTGGCTAGCTTGGCCTTCAGCACAGCAGGGGGTCTCTGTTGTTCTGACTGGTGTGGCCTGCACTGTTCTTCTGGTTGGTGTGGCCTGTACTTGTTCTCCAGACTGATGTGGCTGACCTGCACCTGTTCTTCTGAGTGGTGTGGCCTACACCTGAGCAGCAGAAATCCACAGGGGTTGGGGACAGGGCCCTGTAGCAGCGTGGGTGATGAATTAGGAGGGTGTGGGCTGTGGAGTGGGTTTGGGAACAGAATTTAGGGAGTGGGGCAGTTCAGCTGACAGGTGGGTCATTCACCTGTTCTGACTGGTGCGACCTGCACCTGAGCAGCAGAAATCGGCAGGGGTTGTGGGAATTCTTTTTCCCTTTTAAATAAGATTTCTTTGATCTAAGTACTTTTTTTCTTGCTATTAATAAAGCTTAGGAAATTCAGAAGTACAGTTTAAAAAAGAAGGAAAATATACCTAATCTTGCCATATAGTTGCAGAAATTTCTTTAGTTTTTAAAAATGGTGTTTATGATTCAACTTACCTGAAATCTTATGCTGTGTAGTCTGTATGGGATCCTGATTTATTTCAACTATGATTATGATATATATTTTTAGGTTTCTAAAGTTAAAAAAAAACTATTTTTAATGAATGGCACATAAATATTCTATGTCATGTATGCAACATAATTTAACCATTATCCTGCCATGGAACAGTTATGTTTTCAACTTTTAACTCATAAAATATGTCACAGTTGACAACCAGTGAATATTGGTCTTTGTATATAGTAACCTTACTATGTAAAATGAAAGTAGAAATACCATTCAAAAATGTATAAATACTTTAAAATTCTTAATATTCAATACAAAATGCTTCTAATGAGACTCTACTAATCTGTAATTACCTCTGTAATCAACTATTGTATTTCTAATTCTGCTGTTCTTTCAAACACTGTTGCTTTTCAAAGCTGTGCGTGTTAAATGTTTTTAACTTTATTATTAGTGAACTATAATTTTTTGAGACAGGGTCTCACCATGTAGCCCTGGTTCTCCTAGAAGTTGCTGTGCAAACCAGGCTAGCCTAAAACTTACAGAGATCTGCCTGCCTCTGCCTCCTGAACTAGGCATTTAGATACTCATCCATGTCTCTTTTCCTTCGTACTTCAATAGTATCATTAAAGAATTTAAAATGTAGAACTGTAGCAATGGTTTAGAACTTAAGAGTAGGCGCTGTTTTTCCAGAGAACTTTGGTTTGATTCTCAGCACCCACATGGCAGTTCACAAGTGACTGTCAGTCCAGTCCCAAGGCATCCGATTCCCTCTTCTGACCTCCAGGAACACTGTATGCATATGGCACAAAGATGTACATGCAGGCAAGACACACACACACAAAATAATAAAATTTTAAGACAAAGGAAAAGAACTTAAGATGCTTACAGTGGTCATTCTATAAAGTATCACCTGGTGCTAAATGTGAAGAAGAGGCAAAGTCAATCAAGCAAGAGGGATGTGTGGCGCCAGCTGTTGGGGAAAGCTTCCTCGGTTAGAAATGGACAGCAACCTGCACAGTGCCTGAGTGAGCCGAGCTGTGAGAGTGATGTTCTAGCTAAGGGGCCAGCAAGAGTCCTTAACGGGAGCACATCCAACACCCCCATAGAATCTCAAGAAGGTTAAGGTGGGTAGAACTCAGTAGTGAGGAGGGGAGAGAAGAATTCAAGGTCTGAGCAAGAATGATCTGATTCACACTCCATTTTCAGTATTTTAGATTTGACTCTTAGTGATGGAAATACCATCACAGGGATTCAAATACACATGTGGCCTGGCATGACTTACTTTGAAAAGAATTATTCTAGGTGCTTAATGAAGGTACAGATGCCTAAAGGAGAAAGTCCAAGCAGAAGGAAAATCAGAGCAGGGACCCCAAGTATGATCCGTCTGCCATGTGGGGTAATAGAAGTCATGCCAGCATGGACAGTAGTGGGTGGGGGGGAGCCTCGGGGAAGTAAATCTTTCAGTTTCTCAGTTTCTTATTGATAATCTAGTTTTTAATATTTGTTGAATTAATTGCCCTGGTTTGTAGTTTATCAGAATGTTGACATTTGGTTATTGCATTGAAATATTTTCATAGAACTTTTTATCTATCTCTATCATTCATATTCCTTTTGAAATGTGTGCATTTTCAATATTAATGGCAAGAGTAATATACTTAAAATGTATATTTTATATTTATATTGTACATATTAAATCATACATGTATATAAGATATTTTATGTATTATATATACATTTTATATATTAAATCAACATAAAAGGATGTGCCTATTAATTAGGTTGCACTCAGATGGAAGAAATTCTACTATTGACATTAAATCAAATGCATTTTAATTCTCTAGCCTCACTTATAAGAAATCCTGAAAAAGAACAGTTAGGAATAATTCAGCACTCAGGGAAGACATCAAGGTTACAGGTTCCTATTGCTTGAAAAGTGATCATTTGATGATGATCCTCCAGTTTACAAAACTGTTGCCTTTATTCAGACATCAAGTGCTGTATTCTAGGCAGGAGGAAGGAAGAAAAGGCCAGGGGTGGTAGAAACTGTCCTGTTGGATTTGTTGTTGTTGTAGTTTGAGCGGGGTCAGGAAACATTATTGCTCTGGCACTTGTAGTCATCATCTGATACTTCCTAGTATCCATATACTAGGATATATCTGCTCTCAGTTTCAAGAGTGTCTTGAAACAGGTATGGTGCCATCTTAACTACATACTGCACTTTCCTATTAGGAAGAGGGGACTTAATTAATCAAGGGCAAGTTTGGAACTCCAAACTGAAATAGGGTATTTCTCCCGGGAAAAAACAAATTAGCCACAATGGACTTCCAACAGAAAAATGGGTACAAATAAGTCAAAAAAGAAACTTTACACACGTACTAGTCAATATTATCTAAAAATCAGGAAATCTGTGGTATTTTAACATGTAAAATTAAACAACAGTCATTTTCACATCTGTTCACCGGGTTTTTGGTTTAAATAAAAGTGACAGCCTTCAAAGTCAGCAAGCATGCAATAGAGCAGTCCTGGTTTACATCACTAAGGGAATTATAACTTGGTGTAGCCTTCCTTGGATCAAGTGAATAATTCATGTCTGTCTGTAACGGAATCTCATGGAGGGTTTGTTAGGCATTTCTCTGGTGGCAAGTGAAGTAGAGTGGCCTTGTGGAGGTCTCGTGACCATCTGAATCTCCTCTGTGGTAAGTTGTCTGTTCACGTCTCTTGCCCATTTCGCTACTTATTTGTAGCAGTGTCCTGAGAAATATGAAGTGTCTGTTTTCTGGATATAAGCCATTTGCCTGGGGTATGTGTGGCACATATCTATGTAATACGATTGGCTTGCTAAAGTGTGCTTACAGTCTTTTCTAATCAGAACATTGATTCTAAAACTGTTTACCCCATCCTCTCCCTCTCCTTTTACCTCTCCCTCCACCCCTGCCTCTCCCTCTTCCTTTATCGTCCCCCTACAATCCCCCCTCCCCCTGCACTGTGTGTGTATGTTGCTGGGAATTGAACCTAGGTCCTCATGCACGCTTGGGAAGTCCTCTACCAATAAACTATATCTCCAGCCCTGTCTTTTGTTCATTGCTAATATGTTGTGTGTTATATGCATGAATTTTTCTATCCTCATGACAGTAATTCACAAGACAACGTTCTAGAAGATGGATTGGTTTTGCCTTTATGCTTGTGTGAAGGTAAATCATTTAAAAGACTGCCCTCTCTAGTGACTGCATAAAGAATGTCCCTTTGCCACGGTTTCTAAGTGCTGCTCTCTTTTTTGAATTCTCGCTTTTGTCTTGCTGGTCTACCTGTCAGTCACTCATTCATCCCACTCTTTCCTAACTTCTGTATTTAAAAAACATAACTCTGGTTTTAAAACTTAATGCCGTTCCTCTTTTATTCTCTCAGTTTAGAGCCCAAGACAGTCTTCCACTTGCTTTTCTCTAGAAATTAGAGCATATTTCCTTGCTCTATTCAAGTCTAACTGCTGATGGTCATATACACATAAATGTTTCACACATGTGCTCACTACAGGCTAAAGGTAGCATCCCTTTCTCCTTCACCAACAGCACAAAGCCCTAAGTACAGTAGAACTATGGTCTTCCCACTCCTGTGTTTATTATGGTGGTGAGTGCTTTATGTATGCCAATTTCCTGACCATCTCCACATCAGCCATCCCTACTGTTCTGTGCTTTGATAGCGAGTAGTTTTATGTCGACTTACATACGTGACTACTACCTTCGTTACTTGCTGCTTTGGGGGCTTGCTCATTCCATCTGGATTCCGTGTGGCCCCCAGTAAGCAGCCTCTTTATGAATGCTGCGAGTGCAAAAACCCTCTACCTTACTTTATTGAAAATGCCTCTGCTTTGTGCAGGAATATTAGGGTTTCCAAGTATAGATTTCTAGAGGTTGTTACTCTTTCTCTTTTCATCACGTATTTTCGTTGAAGTTCTGAGAGGTTTTTCAAGGCTTTCTGACATCCTTTGTAGCTGATGAGACTCCTGTTGATCCAACAATGCATTTCGATTGTAATTGTCTTTTTTCTGGTTATTTAATTACTTCTTTTTTTCTTTGAAGGGGTGTATTATTACTAGCCACGCAACTCTGGATTAGGTTTAGAAGTAATGTGCTTCGACTATAGAAAATTTCAGTTCTGAGTATTATCTCCCTCATTTTTTCAGTTTGGAACTTGTATGTACATAAAGTTGAAGATTTGCTTGCATATGCTTCCTGATGGACGTTCATGTTACTTCGTTTTTCTTTGCCTCATTCTGTCACACTACCCTATCAACTCACTCTCTCAAGCTGATCTCTTTTAGAAGCCTTTGTTCTCACTGATCCCTGTCCTTAGCCTCCTCACTCACTCTCTTAAGTGTGTTCGGTTAGAGTATTTTTAATATATCTACTTATGTATTAAATTGTATTAACATTTATAATTTGAACTTGTCATGGGGCCCAGGATGCTGTTTTAATGCATACATGCAACATGCACTGATACAGTCCAGCTTGCTTTTATCTCCATGTTCTCTGTCTTTGCCCAGCCTCTATCAATCACTATTCAGCTTTCAGGGTACATTTTCAATGGTCTCTAGATAGGAAGCAACTTGTGGTTCTTGTGTTTCTATCTCTGGCCTATTTCACTTGCCATAATGTCCTCTATTTTGCTACAAATGACAAGATTCCACTCTTTGAGGCTGAGTAATATTTCCTTGTGAATTTATCCCACATTTGAAACTCACTCTTCCAGTAATGGGCACCAAGGTTGATTTCATTTCTTAACTATTACAAAGAGTATCTTTTAAACTTGTCTATTTCTTTATTTATTGGGATACACCTTATTTTTTTTCTGCTAATCTTCCTGGAAATATTTCATTTCGTGATGTTTTGTGCTTTTTGACTAGGCATTGAGTGTCTTCCTTGTTTCTGTGGCTAGAGAATTCTATTTCTTGCTTTCAAGCTTGGCTCTATGTTGCTTTCTTTGTTATATTTGTGTATTTAACTTATCTTATTATCAATGCCAGACTCTTTCACTACTTCCTCTTTCCTCCTCCTTATTTCTGTT
The DNA here is from genome assembly GCF_049852395.1 of Peromyscus maniculatus bairdii. Taxonomy (NCBI): domain Eukaryota; kingdom Metazoa; phylum Chordata; class Mammalia; order Rodentia; family Cricetidae; genus Peromyscus; species Peromyscus maniculatus. The sequence continues at coordinate 14,473,547 of NC_134869.1, read as the reverse complement.
TTATCATCAGTATCTTTTGTTTCTGTCCTTTGAGTTTATTGTTATTAAACTATGTTGAAAAGTCTTTAAAAAAGAGAAATAAAAAAAACAGTTCTCCATTATCCTATCATTCGATAAAGGGGTTGTGTTTATTATCTGGATATACCCTAAATCTTTATTCATGGGGCTCTCTAATTACAATCATGCCATATATTTGACTTTGTATTCTAATTCTTCTGGTTTATACTTCCCCTTGTTTCACAGTAATCTACAAATCACTGCATTCAGTGCCTCTGAGGTAGACTTTTGAGTTGGCACTCTCTCGTGCTGTAGAATGTGGCTTGCTTTTGCCGTTAGAAACATTTTCTCTCAAACATTGTCTGTTGCAGCTCCTGTGTTATATAGTTAATGTCTCTTGAGGGGTATGTAAAATTAAAACTTCTTATGCAGGTTTGGCCAGCTTGACCTACGAAGTGATTCTTATTTTATGCTGACAGCAGGAATAAATTCACACACCACCATCTATTTAACACCAGCTTGTACGAGAAGGGCTGTGCATTCTGCAAGACCCAGAGCCTTTCAGTAAATGGTTTTGCCTGTTCAGACAGTTTTCATTTTTACCTCTCATTTTGCAAGGGCTGGTATTAGCAAGCCGCACACTGTAGAGTCGTGATGTTGTACACCATTATAGACTTGTTTATTTTAAACATGAAGAATGTAGTTGCTAAACAGGTAAAGGAGTGCTTCAGTTTACAGTAGAAACCTGTCTTTCTGGAATACCCATTGAGATCCATTTATGACTCTATCCTCACTCAGGTCTGAGAGAACAGATGTCAAATAAAGCACAGGGTGTGTCCTCACAGCCGGTTGGGGGAAACAGATACATCAAATAATTGCATAATTTTAGGGGAATAATAATGAATTGTAAGGTATGTGGTGTATACTCTGGGACACAGGTATGGGGCAGCTATTTCAGCTCAGCAAAGCAGGTGAATTTGGACGGCAGTAAAGTATAGGTACGGAGAAGTTTGTCAACTTTACCAAGATCGTAATGAGGCAACTTTCTTAGCCTAAATGAGGGCATCCGGATATGGGACCAGAGTGGGGACATGGCAGGTGAGGCAGAGAGGGACAGAGCACAAGAGTTAGATGGTGTCCTGGTGACCAATGTGGAGTTCATGGCCTAGAGAAAGAGGATCTTAAAACATTTAAGAGGGAAACTTGGCAGGACTTTATGAGCAGATGTGGGGCAAGGCTGTGCAGAGATGAGCAGCACATGACTGCAGTCTATTCATCTTTTCTTCTCTAGACAGCTGCATTCATCACATTTAAGACAGTAGAGTTTCTGTGTCGGTAGAAGCGATGTGGTGCATACCATATGATAGAAACCCTCATCAGTCATGTGGAGATTAGGAGGTCGTCTAGACACATCTGGAGGTTACTGCCAGGGGCCATGCACATTTCCAGTTTGTAACAGTTCTCATTTATTTGGGGCCGAGTTTTAGTAAGAAGGTTGAGTATGTCAAATTACATTCAATAAGGTTTAGAAAATCTTAAGTGGAAAAATCAAATGGACATTGGCAAAGTAGAAAGAGAGTTTCCCTACGTGGTGGAATTCATCCGTACAGAACAAGCCTTGGTGATAGTAACACCTGCTGTTCAAGGGATACTGACCTTTGGCCACATGGTGCTTCACATTCTGATAATATGTAAGCCTTACTACAGCCCCTACTCTGGGAAACAAAAGCACACAGAGCATAATTACTCATACAAGACCACCAAGTCCAGATGTGTACCAACTCCAAAGACTCCCCTCATAACAACCTCCACATAGCACCTCCCTGGGAAGCTAATGGAGTAAAAGACATGGTCATGGGATTTTCTGAGTTTTGCTGTCAATGACTAGAGCCATCCATGTGAACTAAAAGGTTTGACCCCTTATACCGGCTGTGTTAGAGGAATAGCAGAATGTTACATTAAAGAAAGAAATTAGATAATCTCAGATGCCTTGAGTTTGCAATGGGGCAATGAACTTCTGAAGCAAAATTCAAAGTAGCCTACATCCCTACTTTTCTTCCAAAAGAATCTTCTCACTAAATAACTGAATGTAAGAAAACAAAATCAATGGCCTGTAATCCAGCCATTGAGGATAGTGAGGCTGAGGGATCGTGAGTTTGAGGTCAGCCTGGGTTACGTGAAAAGACTTACAAAAAATAAACCAGAAATAAACAAAGCAAAATCAATCCAACTGAAGGTTAAATTAAATCTCTCACCTGAAATCAAACCACTATAGCTAGAAAGCAAAATGAAATGTGACATGTATTAATTCTTAAACAGTGATGTATGTTTGAAAACACAATTACTATCTTCTATGATATATGATTAAGGATATATTAGGGAAAGTTTTAATCAAGCTTTAGAGAGACTATATTCATGTTGTATTTAATAAATAAAACTGTAGACTTCATACTAAACTGAGAAATTAGACATTGTCTACGTGTGTGTATATAGTGTGTGTGTATATAATTCATTTCCACTTACCAGCCTTTGCTTCTTAGAAACATTAAGCCCCATGTTTAAACAAACAGACAAATAAACATCTTTTAATTGCTTTAGTTTGACAACCCATCATTTGCACATAAAATAAGCTTTTGTTTTGGTTTTGGTTTTGGTTTTTTGAGACAGGGTTTTTCTGTGCAGCTTTACGCCTTTCCTGGAACTCACTTGGTAGCCCAGGCTGGCCTCGAACTCACAGAGATCCGCTTGGCTCTGCCTCCCAAGTGCTGAGATTAAAGGCGTGCGCCACCACCGCCCGGCAGGAAATCTGTGGCTGTTATGTAGAACCGAATAGTAATGTAGAACTGAATAGTATTGTAAAATAAAAAGAAAAAAAATAAGCTTTTGTTTATTTACCAGTCTTCCATTCAGAATGATTATTATTTTTATTGAATAATTCTGCTCGACTTGGAATTCTTATAAAGAATTAAGGTTTCTGTCTACTTACAGATGTAGAGTAAGTTTGGGATTTGGGCTCCATTTTTTTAAAATCAGCTTTCTGTGTCCTGCCAATAACTTCATTGGAATAAACCCTCCCATCATCTCCCTATGTTTGTTTTCTTTCTCTACCTCTAGTTCCCTCATTTGCTGACTAACCCTAACAGTGGTGACTGAGACCCGTGTCGAAAGTAAGATTCCCAAAGTTCTAAACTGGAATTGAAAGTGTTACACACCAGATTTTGAGTCATCGAATGTGTTAGCCTTCATGCAAAGAAAAGTCAAGCCTTGGGCAAAAGGTCCCATAGTCAACACATTCAAGAAGAGCATGCTCAGGCCTCACTCCTGTCCCAGCTTCTGTGGCGCTCTTCGGGGATGTTCTTCATTAGATGCTTCCCTCCAACCCTAGTTAGCTTTAGCTTTCAACTTGACCAGACCTAGGTTCATCTGAGAGCAAAGCCTCAGTTGAGGAATTGTCAAAATCACATTGGCCGGTGGGCCATGTCTATGGAGTATTATTTTGACTGTTGATTGATGTAGGAGATCCCAGCCCACCATGGGTGGCACCATCCCCAGAAAGGTGGTCTTGAGCTGTATAAGAAAGTTATCTGAACATGAGCTTGTGAGCAAGCCAGCCACCGGCAGCATCCTTTATGGTTCTGTTGTACTTTCCTGACTATGAGTTCCCTAGTTGGAGGCCATGCTGTGTGGTTTCTACCTTGACTCCCCTTAACCAGGGACTGAGACCTGTAAGTTTAAAATGAAATGAACTGTGTCCTCTTCACCTTGATTTTGGTCAAAATTGTTCCAACAGCGGGAAGGGAGCTAGAACACCTCCCTTTTGGAATAGAGTACATTTCTCTTCCATTGGATTCAGAGACAGTCATGTCATTTGTCTTGCCCAGTTAAATGTGAGTGATGTCACATTTTAGCAGATGCTTTAAGATGCACATGTGCTAACTTCTGATACTGACTTTTCCGTCAGCTTGAGCATCTAAATGATGAAGTGAACAGGGCCACTCAGCTGTCTTGCCATGGGTAAGTAGTATAAGCAAGAGCATCTTCACTTTTTTTATAAATCACTGAGACTTACAGGGTTTTCACTCCAACAGAACCTGATCTGCCTCGACTATTATAATAAACATGTATCACAGACTCATAAGATGTATAACAGATGAAAATTGTTTTTAAATATTTAAAAAAATGTATGCCTCTCCCCTCCTACTTTCCATCCCTCTCCCACCCCGTGTGTGTATGTGTGTGTGTGTGTGTGTGTGTATGTGTGTGTGTGTGTGTGTGTGTGAAGAGGGCACCCTATTTCCTGAAGATAAGACAGGCAGTTGTTAGCCACACAGAGTGCATACTTGGAAACCAAGTCCTCTGCAAGATCAGTATGTGCTTTTAACTGCTGAGCCATGTCTTCAGCCCACAGATGAAAATTTCATGACACCATCTAAACACTAGTTGAAAATGATTTGATGACTTAAAATTTTAAAGGACTTTCAACATTCACTTGAAGAGGATATGCTTCGCCACCCCACCCTATTCCTACATACAGAACTATTTAACTTATCATACAATAACTTAGTGTTTATAGATCTGCATCTGCTCTGACAGGTCTTTGATCATAGGGATGTTGTCCCATTTGCTTTTAATCCTGGCAACCTGACACCACGTGTTCCATTTCATAGGCACTTAACAGTGCTATACAGATGAATGAATGGGACCAGAATAAAACCTGGCACATAGCAAGTGGTCAGTGAATATTTGGTTATTGACTATGTTTATACTTGTGGTTACACAGAGTGCCTTGCTGAAATCTCACCCCTCAGGAGCACTTCAAACCATGTTTCAAGTGCAAAGACTCAGTTGAGTGTAGATTCTTATGCTGTATTTTCTCTGCACCCCAACCTTGAAAACCTTATTTAAAGAAGTGCCGCCAGTGCAGTGCTGGCTGGAAGGATGCTGTATTTGCATATTAACTGGTTTGGAGTGGATGCTGAGCTTGCATCCCATCACCTTTCCACTGGACATTATAATTAGGGGAAATTCCAATGCTGAAACTTGGCTGCTGCTCAGCTATTGATTCAAAGTTTATTGCCTCACCAGGGATTGTGAAGAGTTTTATTTGGTTCAAAAAGTGCTTAATGCATATTATTCTGAGGTCTTGAAATATTATCAACTTGGGCCTTTTGTGAGCTCTCCTTGGTCCAGTAAAGGACCTGCCAGCCCTTATTTAATTTGTTTTCCTCAGAAACAATTCTGGTATCTGGAAAATTTATATACACAAGGCTGTTGCCATCAGGTCCTTCATACTTCCTTCTTCAAGTGTTTCCTGAATTTAAATGTTCTAAGAGAAGGGTGCCTTCCTGCATCTCTGTCCTTTGTCCAAACAGTTTACCAGATGTCCCAGTGGACCTCCCCACATTCATTTATCCATTCTCCAATGTATATGAAGAGCTTACTCTACTAGACATGCTCTAGGTCTGGTGAATATAATTTTCTTGGAACTCATATTTAATTCATTGGAATAATAGATGAAAACCAAAAAGTGAAGACATTTCGGGTGTCTATAAGTGGTCCAGACAGGTATTAAGACAGGGGAATTGTAATTGTGGTGCTAGGACGGTACTGTGTTACCAAGTAGTATAAGAAAACGAGAGCCCAGCTGACATTGCATTATCTGAACAGAAACCTAATACCTTAAAGAAGTGAAAGGAAAGCCACGAGCCCATGGAAAGGAGATGGAGGGGTTCCCAGAAGAAGAAACAGAAAATACAAAGCCATGAGACTTTCAAGGGTCACATGGTATGGAATAACCCTGGAGTGAGTTCTGCATTCCACTTGGGGCTTTCTGGTTAGGTAATTCAGCTTTTATCTTGATTAAAGTCAGAGACTCGCTTGTTTGTTTTTAACAAAAACCCATCGTTAAAAAGATGGTGTTGAAGTAATAATAGGCTATGGGTGGCTGCAACAGGGACAGCGTAACAGGTTAAGAATTTGCTGGAACAATACCGTCTTCAGGTGAAGGCACTGGTGCACAGTACTCAAGAGTTTGTTCTAAGTGGATCCCCTTCTACCTTTCCCAGCCTGGATCAATGCCACATCTCCCAAGTGCTCCTAACACATTCCCTGCTGAAATGCAGGTATGCATCTAAGTCCACACATACCTGGAGATAGACAGTGTATGTAATTGTTGGGGAGAGGCTCACTTTGAGGGTACTTGCCTAGCACCCAGTAGAGACTCAAGGTTATGTTCCCAACATAGGAAAAGTGAAGATATTTTCCAACAGCCACTACAGCAGGAGTTCTCTGAGCCAATTTTCTATTAAAATAAGGTTTACCTAAATATAATAAAAGAAGCAGGCTAATTAAAACTGTGTCGTGTATGTTATATACTCACTATAGAAATGATATATGTAGCTTAATAAAAGCATGATAATTATAGCAATTGTGTAGAATGATAGACCATATAAAGGAGGAGCATTTAACTCAGGCTTAAAATTGCCAGTGAAGGGTCTGGGGAGATGACTCAGTGGTTAAGAGCATTGGCTGCTCCTCCAGAGGACCTGAGTTCAATTCCCAGCACCTACACTGTAGCTTATAGCCATCTGTAACTCAAGTTCCAAAGGATATGATGCCATCTTTTGGCCTCCACTAGCACCAGACATGCGCCTAATGCACAGAAAAACATGCAAGCAAAATATCCATACACATAAAATAATTTTTTGAATTACCAGTAAATGGCAAAATAATAAAACAACAAACTGACTCAGGATATCTTATGACTGTTACAAAATTCTTCATTAAATACATTCTTCAGGGGCTGGAGAACTAGTTCAGTGGTTCAGAGCTCTTGCAGAGGACCCAAGTTTGGTTCCCAGCACTCATGTTGAGCAGTTCACAGCCACCTATATATAACTCCAGATCCTGGGAATTGGACACTATCTTCTGACCTCCTTGGGTTCCTGAGCTTACATTCACACAATCCCATGCAGACACACAGTAGTGAACACAATTTTTAAACATCCAAAATACCTTCTTTATGCTCTGTATCCAGGATGTATTTGTCTCACTGTCATACCCTTAGGATGTCACTGAGAGAAAGTCTTCTGTTGAAAGCACTCAACTCAAAGTGCCTTGAGCTAAAGAAAATGCTGAAGGACTGTCTAGGCGAGGATTGACCCCATGGACTCAGGGCCTTCAGATCAGCAGCACATTTCTCCAGCCTGTTCTCCTAAGTTGCCTTCCTTTGCAAGCTGCCTATTCATAGTTACAGTGAACAGTGCCTATTCTGACGATGGCTCTGCCATCGAGTGTCTGAGCTCCAGGTCTTTGCACCAAGAGTTCCTTGATATGACTGCTAATATCATATGCTTATCCTTGAAAGAACCGCAGTGGCCCAGAAGATGTAATACTTGCTCTAGCTAGACAAGGCCTGGGTCACTTACTTCTGTTTGGACTTGGGAATAAGTGAGACCATTCCATAGGAATTACATGCAAGCACAGTAGGAGAGGAGACCCCTAGGAACAACCAGGTTACTGATTGCTGAAACAGGAACACATAATGAGAAGTCACACAGTAACCATGTAATAGAAGCAAACATTTCCAAATTCTGTTCACAGCAAGTTCCCAGTTGGTAAATTAGGCATATAAGTGTGAAGTTTTCACTCTGAGATTGACTTTAGGTTTAGGTTTTCTGGAGGTATCTTATCATCAACCTCTCACACAACATCAATGCCCTCACATAGAGAAGTCCCAATTTGCCTCAGAAACTTTACTTGGTCTTATAATAGTGTGTGTGGGTGTGTTGTGGGTAGGTGTGTGGGCAGGGGTGTGTTCAGAAAAATACAAAATAATGCCTTACAAAATCAATGCTTTGTAGTCCCATTGAAGCTGTAGGGATCTCGGTCTCAGTGAGAAACAGATGGTACACTCAAATTAGGATAATTTGAGAAAAATGTAATAAAGAGATCATTTGCAAAGGTGTGGGCAGTGTATAAGGAAACTTCAGAAATGGGATGGCCTCTGAGACTAGTTACTGAGGCTCTGTTTACCTCCTCCAGGCTCACATGAGTGGAATAATGAGGGGGACATTGGCAGAGCTGGCAGGCCAGGGCCACATGGCCAGCTCCTGATGATTCCACAGGGAGGGGCCTGGGGAGTGCTGACCTGATATCTCTCTCCCTCATCGTTCTTGTCTTCCTTCGACTGTGTTCCAAACTGGTGAAATGCACAGGGCAGGGAGCCCGTTGACATGGTCTACTCTTGACGGCTCTTCGAAGGGGAGGGGGTAGTGGGAGAAGGGAAGAGAAAGATCTGGAGAGGCGTTGGACATTATCCAGAAGAGCCCAACCCCTTTGCCTGCTGATGTATGTGCTCATCTTTTAGCTAAATGAAAAGTTCCTGTCTCCTTCACAGAGAATGCAGGAAGTTCTGTTGTCCGTGGATCACTGAGGGGAGGGGTAACTATATTCCAGGTGCTCACCCTCTTCAAATCAGTAGCTAGAGAATAAAGGGACACTACAAAGCATAGTTGTTGAGGTTCTGGACTCCAGCACGCGCTGTCTACTCCAGTAGCACTCCATGGCCCCTTCACTTTTGCTAGCTCCTCAGCTATAAAGAGCTGGATAGGGTGTGTATAGGTCGGGGAGTGGCTGAGAACTTGACTCCTGGCAGTTACAGAGGCTGAAATGCATCGAGGTCTGTAGCCAACAAGCCCGGGGACCAAAGAGAACCAACAGCTAGCTTCTGTGTGAGTGCAAAGGCCTGAAAGATTGTTCAGTTCCAGTCTGAGCTTGATTCCAAGAGCAAGAGAAAACCAATGTCCTGGCTCATGTCAGGCATAGAGAACCCTTCTTCTGTATGGATCCTTGATGGTCCATTTAGTTCTTCAGTGGATTAGGTAAGATCTGCTCATACTGCTTTTGTGAGCCTACTGATTGAGACACCAACCTCACCCAGGTAAGTCCTCCTAGACACACTCAGCAAAAAGCTTAACCAAGCACCAGGCACCCTGTTGCCTAGTTAAATTGCTCCATGAATCAGCTATCATAGACCTGGCTTTGGTTTTTGCTGCATGAAGTGAAAATAGGAATTGTTACACCTGGATTCTCCAAGTCTTGTGTATTCAAACTAATCTGCAATTCCTGTGATAATTGTAGGTGAGTAGCCATGGGGATTCTAAGTCTTCCCATGCATACTGATGACCATATGTTCAGAGAGTTCAGCTTTTCATTTGTCTTCTATGTACTTGCTAGGGCTATGAGAAGAAACCAAGAAACTCAATCATCTTTATAATCATCACTGTTACCATAGCAATTAAGTGCTTGGGCCACTTACCCTCCCAGTACCTTCCTTCCCACATCCATTGCATCCTGTCCCACTACTGGTGCCAACTTGAACAACTGATGTTGTTACTTTTCCTGGGTTGCCTGTGTTCCATTTCCTCCCATCAAGGAGATTTTATTTGTATCTCTCGAATAAATGACCCATTGTTAGACCCCCCTTCGCGGTCTCAATAGAAAGCAGCATGCTGAAATCACAATGACAGCAGGGGCCAGTTCCTGGGACTTGAAGACAGATAGGGCTGTATAGAGGCTGAAGACCAGCATCAAGGTCTTCGGTTGAAGGATACCCCTGGTGCTCTACTTTTGACATGTTGCTAAATTTCATATATGAAATGCAGCAGATCCCATTTAAAATGCACCCTATTTAAAATTTCAGACAATCCTGTGACTTCCATTTTAAAAGACTGCAAAATCATTATTTCTGTTTATTTAGTTATTCTTAGCCTCTTCTATAGCTAATGGGATTTAGTTAGGTATCATTTATCGCTTCTCGGTCTTTTGGCTAAGATCAAGTGTAGGTATCATTGGCCATCTACTGAAAAGCCAAGTTGATATGGTGAGGATTCATGTGAACTTTTTATAATAGGGTATAGTCCTTGAATCAAAACTGTTTGTCATCCTATATATTTGCAGTAGTTTTTAAAAGAACTACATCCTGAGAATTTTTCAACTTTTAAATACCATTACAGCATGATTTATTTGAATCCCTTAGCCTTTTGGTCACTTTTTATCACCTATTGCTTTCATTTAAAATTTAATTAGTGTTTTAGGCTCCCTTTTTAGAATGCAGGACAATAAATAAACTTTTGTAGTACAGCTTAGTAATTTATAGTCCAGCAAATCAATACCCAGATTCTAGACATAGGAACTATTTTCTTATCTGTTCCTCAGATTGCTTTCCATATTTATGGGATGCGATTCTGTAAGTTTTATGGGTTTGGGGACTGCAGAGAAGCCCCCTTCCCCATAGGAATATTTTCAGGTGTTCTTAGGATGTGCCCTTACCCACCTGGAGAATGAGTACGTTAACCTGTCTTCAGTGCATCCTTTCTTTCTACCTGGTGTTTGGAGGTGAGAAACGGCACAGTTGCCCCTAAACATCACTGTTCCCAGGTGTGAACTGGGCCCTGGGAATCCTTCTGCCAGAGCCCTTCCTGGCAGCCTATCTCTATCCATCATGTTGCAATTACTGGGTTTTTTTTTTTCCTAATCACCTTGGGACTTTGATGAGCTGTTACTCAGAGAAAGAAGGTCATTTGTTATGCTTGTGTTGTTGAAAAGGGACAGGATGAGACAGGGGTGTTATTACCCTTCTTTGAAAGTCAGCTTCTTCACACAGTGACGTTGAGGTAAACTGCAGGCAATTATCTTTCTCCAGAGCTCTGGCCTGATGCACTCTGTTTGCCCTTCTGCTGTAGCACGAGACATCTGGTGCTTTGGAATGTGTTTTTACCAATTGTTCTCCTCTGTGCCCTGAGTGCCTTGAGATCAAGGACTGTTACTTATTTCCCATTTACACAGGGTATCTTTTCTATTCAGGGTGCTTTAACTGTGTACCACAGACCTGGTAGATTATAAATAATAGAAATTTATTTCTCATAGTTTTGGAGGATTGGAAATTCAGACTCAAGTCAATGAGAGTTGATGTATGCTAAGAATCTGCTTCCTGAATCATACATGGCTATTTTCTTTCAAAGTCCTCAAATGGTACAGTGAATGAGCAAGCTCTTTGGGGGCTCTTTTGTAAGGCCTCTAACTATTTGTTGGGGTTCTCCCCCATCACCCACTCACTTACAAAGACCCTGTATTCCAATACATGGCATTGGGAATGAAATTTTTAGCATATGACTTCTGGAAGGTCACAACTTTATAATGAAAAATTGCTTAGTGTGTAGCATTCAACTGAGTAAATTTTTAGCTGTAAACTCACCTGACATGTCTTTACATCTATCAATAATTACCACTAATAAATACAAAAGTTTTGATTGCTTAATGGTGCTATTTGCCTCATATTTACAGGAATATGACCATTGCTTTAACTGTTTCAATATTTTTTCATTTACTCATTGAACATCTATAAAGAATATATTAAATGCCATGCTCTAACTTAGCTTGAAGCCTCCGAAAATATTTTTCTGCCTTTCCATTTTTTCCATGTTTCCCTTCAGTTAGGAGAAAGACACAAAAGCAAAATGGTACTTGACAGCATTAGAGATGCCACCACAGGCAGAGTGGAAGACAAGACTGGATGTGGCACCTGAAAGTTGTAGTCCAGCCTCCTACAATCAAGAATTGTGGCCTCAAAGTCAACTCTGTATTCTGAACATTCTTAGTAAACTAATGTGGTTGGGAACATTGTTTGTGTGTCCAGGTTGCCATTTGCATAATGTTTTGTGGGGCTAAGTTGTTATGAGTTGCAGGATTAATGTGCATTTTCAGCTGAGCAGGTCATTAAAAATAAATATAAGTCCAACCCAGCAATTCTTTTAGCTTTAGCAAACTAATATATTTCAGGAAGAGCTTTCTTAATTCATAGGAAAGAGCCTCAAGAATGACCTCATTTGCACTTTAATTTATATTCAAGTAGCTGTAATTTGTTAAAAAATGGGACACACCAGCCATCTGAAAATTAGTTATGTAATTTCTATAAGTCACTGCAAGTAATTTTCATCTCAAAATCCATATGCTTCCTTAAGCTTCTATGGGATAAAAATAATATTGCAAAACTACCAGGGACTTTTCTCCCTCTACTCAGACTTAACACATACTTACTTGGAGTCAGCTATATGCCAGTAAACAACAAAACCCACAGACACTCTTTGCCTGACCACTACATGAAGTCATACAAAGCAATTTGTTACTAGGAGGGCTCAGGTGAGAACTTGAGAGTAGAGATCTTAAGTGTCACTAGCAAATGTATTGCTATGGAGCCTTGGAAGCACATGAGGTCCTTAAAGGGAGCCCAATACTGAAAAGAGGAAAAGGGTTTGAGATAGTGTTTGGGACTTCCTGTATCGGACAAACAGGAACCACAGCTGGCTTTACAGAGAGGCCACCTGTGTGGTGGCACTGGCATCCAACATGTAACAGGGTCTCATGGTTAGGACGGTAGTTTGTTATTGCAGCCTTGAAATTTCTGAGTGGTTTTAACAAGGGGTCCATATTTTCATACTTCACCAAGTTCTACAAATTATATAGCTGCTCCTATGGAGAGTTCTTCATGAAATGTAGAAAACCAAGAGTGTGTTGTCCCAAAGTCAAGGGCAAAGAAAGCCTTCAGGCAGAAAGAAGGACTGAGCAAGCAAGGGACAACTTGTGGAAGGGATTACTGGTGAGGGGACATGACACAAGGCATGAGAGTGGAGGGTGACAACAAGAGAAACCCACTGAGAGCCACCTGTACCCAACAGTGTTGTGGGCAGAAAGCTAGAAAATGGGGCCATAGTTTGAAGGGGATGCTGGGCCAAGGAATGCTTGGGAAAAGAGGAGAGAAAGTAAAGATGTTTGATTCCTTGTGTGGGTGACTTAGCAGGGTGTCTTAGTCAGGGTTTCTATTGCCATGAAGAGACACAATGATCACAGCAACACTTATCATGGAAAACATTTCATCGGGGCTGGTTTAGTCCATCATCATCATCATCATCATCATCATCATCATCATGTGGGAAGCATGGCGGCGTGCAGGCAGACATGGCATTAGAGGAGGAGCTGGGAGTCCTACATCTGGATTGTCAGGTGGCAGGAAGAGAGTGACACTGGGCCTGACTTGGACTTCTGAGACGTCAGAGCTCATCCCTACCAATGACATGCTTCCTCCAACAAAGCCACACCTACTCCAGCAAGACCACACCTCCTAATAGTGCCACTCCCTATGAGCCTTTGGGGGTCATTTTCACAGAAGTAGGAAGAGATACTGCAGAAAATAAAGGGAGGAATGGCAGGGTTGATGCCTGAAAAGGTAGGAGGCTGTGGACATAGGGGTCAGTTGTAAGAATAGGTAAATATTTATTTCGAAAGCAATGAAAGCAGGTTTCTTGACCCTATTTGCAAAGACATTGAATTCTTCCCAAAACATGTTCTTAGAAACTTCATCAAATGTTAATTGACTAAAAGTGTGTATGTTTATTCTTTGGTTCTATGGCCAGTCCTGTTGTTTCATATATTTGCTTTTGTGCCAGTACCACATTGTTTTGAACACTTGGATTTTGAAATATAATCAGATAGTGGATGACCTAGAAACAAAGACTCTTTTTGCTCAAAATTGCTATGGCTTCTTGGTATCTTTAAAAAGGAATTTTTGTCATTGATGTGTGGGAGGCCTTCCCCCATCTTTACCCAGGATACTCTTGAGGAGAGAGGGATAAGAAGTATTAAGTAGAATGATAGGCCTAGCCAACAAGAGGAAAGACAGGATAGCTTCAGGAGGACCTGGGTCAATACCCAATGGCCCAGAACTTTATTCAAAAGGGCTTTTTTATAGCAATGCCAAGGGGAGTGGCAAAAGACCTCCCCCTGCTAGATACAACCAAGTGTAGACCCTTCCAAACTCCTGTACCCAGGCCCCTGGTCCAATCATCCTCTTATGCAGTCCTGCTGGGTGAAACAATCTCAGATTTCACTAGGAAACTTCTGTGGGCTCCCACATTGATGACATGTCTGAACCTGAAGAGCATTAGGCTAGGTGGGCATTAGGATCCGAACATGGATCCCAGATATGGAAAGGCAAATACCACATAATCTTACTTAACTCTGACTCTAAAAGAGTTGAATCCATTGAAGCAGAGAACACAGTAGTGATTGGTGGAAGCCAAAGGCCCAAAGTGAAGAATGGAGAAATGATGGCCAATGACAGAGGAATACATTCTGGACCTGGGTTTCACAGCCTGTTAACTGATTTAATAATAACTTGTACGTGAAAATCTCTGGGAAGAGGCTTCAGATGTCTCGCCACACATGGAAACATATGTGCGCTTCAGGTGAGGTAACATGTACGTGAATTATCTTGAGTTAAACATTACAAATATATGCATATATATGCATTGTGTGGTGTTTTATATATATATATGTATATATATAACATATATAAAATATCACATTGTACACCATAAATACAGTTTTCATTGGTTGATTAGACTTTATGTTAAACTGGAAACAAAGAAAGCAGAGATTATGGGTTGAAGTTAAGTTGGTGATATGGAATTTTTTTTTTCTTAATGGAATATTAATTAGGTGAGGGCATTAGCTGAGGGGAGTGGGAGAGTTACAGATTGGTGAGTTATTTTAGAGACTGGAAAGGTGTGACCTTGGCCTGAGTTTCCAGGTGAAGTTTTGTGAGCATCTGCGTAGTGTGTCAAAATCCCTAGATAAGTTTTTCCCTTCAGCGTGTCTCAGCTGCCTGGTGTGACAATAGAGGAAACGGATGGATGGGTCAGTCAGTTGCCTTCATTATGGTCCCTGTACTGCTGATGGAGAGACTGGGGTTCAGAGAAGTAAGTTATTTACTTGGCAGCAATTGGCAGAATCTGGACCTAAATCTCTCCCCTAGACCCCAAACATTTTGAGAACTTGGTCAGTTTCAGACCATTCTTGCTGTCTTGGATGAATCAACATAGGTTCCACAAGTTTCCATTTCTTTCTCTAGTGTGAGCAGGCAACTGGGAAATACTGTAATTTGGATATTAACTTAGATTTTTCTGTACTGATCCCCATGTTTTTCAGCTAGACACCAAATCTGGTCTTGACTGTCACAAAGCAACAATCCTGGTGGACTGGGGGCAGAGGGGTCAAGTTTGAGTCCAGCCTCTCCTGCCAACCAACCGGCTGTGTAACACACAGTTGATAGACTCTATATCACTTTAATAAGATTTATTATTTTTATTGTGTGTGTGTGTGTGTGTTTGCCTTGTATGTGGGTGCCTAAAGAAGCCTGAAGGGTGCTTGCTTCGGCAGCACATATACTAAACTTGGAACGATACAGAGAAGATTAGCATGGCCCCTGCGCAAGGATGACACGCAAATTCATGAAGCATTCCATATTAAAAAAAAAAAAAAAAAAAAAAGAAGCCTGAAGGGCAATCAGATCTCCTGAAGCTAGACTTACAGGTTATAGACTTCCTAACGGGGGCTCCAGGATCTGAACTTGGGTGCCTTTGGGAAAACATCCAATGCTCTTAAGAGCTGGTTCATCTCCCTAAGCCTACCTAGTCCACTTTAATTGAGCATCTGAGGAGGTAGTGGTGAAGCTGACTCAGTCTTGTCCCCCAAGAAACAGCCCAGTGAACTCAATGAGACAGCACATGCTTAGTGGGATTGTGTTCAACATACAGAGACCCCAGGCACTGACAATTATTGTTGCCTCCTCTACATAGTTTGGCATCAAGAGCCAACATCTCTTAGTGAGAACTCCAACACACAGTGGGAAGTTTGTGCTGGTTTCTCAATAGATATATGCACGAATATCTGGTGTTCCCTTCCCTACCCTCAGCTGAATCAGACTCTCAGGAACCTAGAGCCGACACAGGGCTCTTGCTGAGCTGATACTGCTTGACTATTCCTAAAGCAATAGGCATGGCAGTAAGTTAGTGTGGTTGTCTCTCTGCAATGCTGGCCCAGTCTCCCTAGAGAGTACTGTTCTTTAGCTGCTGGTTGCTTTGTTTTATTGTATTTTATTTTTTAATGAGGGGAACATCTGATCTTCCTGGTTTATTGGCTTTCATTAGGGAATGAGAATTGTTTAAATAAAGTGAGCCAACAATTGATAAATCTTTGCTTTTACAGTCTCAGTGACACAGACTTTGATTTGCCGGTCAGTATTTATTTCTGGGTCTTCAGACCTTGGCAAGGTCTTTGTCATATTTGAGTTAGGGCGTTGTAAGTAACCTAGCCCTGGGGAGGAATCTTGTGGCACAAAGAAGACAGTATTTTACCCTCCTAAAGGAGAATCATCTCTCTTGCACCCCTCTATCAGGGTGTCAATCAGGGCCAGTTCGTTAAACAGACAAATGGACTCACTGTGTCGTCAAGTGGGGCGAAGCTTGCTTTGGATTAGGAAACTCAGTTAAACACCATAAATCTCCCTTTCTAACAATTTCTAGTGCAGCCACCATTTCTGTCAGTGAAGCAGGCCACTGGAACAGATCCACGTAAACACTGGATGCGTTGTTATGCAGTCAGTTTAGCCTTTTGCTGGCCATGCTTCTCCTTTACACAGCAATCATGTGACCAGGAAAGGAGTAGGAGCTGAAACTCAGGCCTGTAGGGTCATCCGCCCTGTACCGACAGAGAGGATGACTGTCATAGCCGTGGAACTCTGTGTCATTAGCATGTAATCATAAAGCCACTCTAAACGTTATGAGATTATTTTTTGGTTTATTCTTGTAACTCAATTGTGCAACTTTTGGGTGTGAATTTTGTGGACACATTATATCACCATGTCAAAAAGGTTGGGCATGTCTGTTGGAGTGTGAGTCTAATTGTGTTCTCTCTGTGAGACAGGAGTCCCTGTGGGCTGAGATTTTTGTTTGTGTTGCGTTTAGCATTCACATCAGTGCTGGTCACATCACAAATGCTAAATGGATTACTAGTTAATGCTCATTTACTCTTTGGAGGATTATCAAGAGACATTTGCCAACCAGCCAAAATGCAAGTGGAGATCTTTTTCAGTCTGTCTTGCAATCCCACATCAAGCAAGGGGTTGGCATATTCAGCAGTTGTCAACTCTTGGCATTACCCTTTGCCTTCAGCCTGCAGAAATTCGCTGAATGTCCTC
This sequence comes from Peromyscus maniculatus bairdii, assembly GCF_049852395.1. Classification (NCBI taxonomy): domain Eukaryota; kingdom Metazoa; phylum Chordata; class Mammalia; order Rodentia; family Cricetidae; genus Peromyscus; species Peromyscus maniculatus. The sequence goes on along the minus strand of NC_134869.1, from coordinate 14,456,455 downwards.
TAAGGTCCAACACTTGGGATGCATGGATGGAAGAAGACAGTCTAGCAGGTAAAGCTTCTATCTGGTTAAAATAGAGGTCTGTAAAATTTCCATGGAACAGGGAGAGGGGAGACCCCACAGGAGTCTCAGAAGGGTCTGCAGGATGGTCGATGGTCCTGAAAGGATTGAGTTCCAAAATGGCGACGGTTGAGCATCCTTTTGTAGGAATGGAGCATGCCAGAGTGAGCCAGAATCAGCACGTGGGAGCAGAATACAGACAGGAAGGATGAGATGCACGTGTTTATGGAACGGTGAAATAGCCAGCACATACTGTGTAGTGATGTAAAGTGACTTGAGGAAGGAGTGGGTAATATGGGAGAGTGATAAGCCGATCGAGAAACTGAAGATGGCATTAGGCATCATGATCAAATGAAAAGCACAGAGCAACAATAACAACCAAAAATTGGGGCGAGCGCTTTTGGAAGATGAAAATGAAATTCTTTAAGTCCTGTCTCAGTTGTGGAAGTAGCAGTGGTTAGTGTTCAGTGAGGACCATTTAAAATGTGTGAGTCATTCTGTCTTCATAATAATTATCAGGATACAGACCCTATCTTTATCCTCATTTGGCGGATAAAGGAACTGAAGCATTAGAGGTGCCCTCTGCAGGGTCCCAGAGCTGGTTAGCCAGAGTCTGCTCTTGATCAGTAGGGTTTATTGTAGTACACAAAATATATTACACTATTGCAGTTCCGTGGTGTTAATTGTAAAGCAATGAAGTTCCAGAGGCTGGAATTTAATTTTCATTTCAAGTGAATTAAGAGCATCCCGGACCACTGCTTCTGCCCTTCTGACTGTTTTAAAGGCTTATCTGCTATTGCCTTAGGTTCCCTCTGTGAGGGGAAACAAGTTTACAGTCGCTGCCCGTGAGACTCACTACCATCACACGTACGCAAGCCCTTGGTGAAAGATGTTAATGTGTTTCATACAACTTCCAGCTGGGATGGTGGCTGTGAGGGTGTTTAGCCTGTCTCATGCATAAAGGCATTCTATGTGTCCACATGCTCTGATATCCCCTCCTTCACACCCACACCTCCATGCCTACATCAGTCAAGTTCACTCTGAGGCTGTGGTTCTTGGTGAGAGCTGACTTCAAAGAATGCACTAAGCACTGGTTAACTCTATTTCTCAAACTCTCCACTATTTGATAGCAAATCCTCCATGATGCTAAAGGATTTTTACATTAACTTCCTACCATTTTGCCATAGCAATTTGTTGTGACGGGAAAGATTGAGACTGGTTCTGATTTTAGCTTTTTATTTAATCTACCACTGAAATTGTGTAGTCTTAGGACCACATATTGAACTGTGTCGTTTTTTTGATGTGCTCATCGTGGGAAATGGGAGTGGTAGCAGAGTGAACTGTGTGCTTCCTCCTCCCTGCAACAGTTCGTATTTATGAAGTCTTATAGTCGAACACAGTTCTGATGAGGGAGGAAGCACCTGTGGCCAGTGCTGTTTATTCTATACTCCTGTATCTATCTCGGTCTGGCTGTTGTCCTTGAAGACATTTGCTTCCATTATGATGTAAGGCTCCATGGTCTTCTCTTGCCTTGACAAAGACTCTGATTCCATTTCCATCAGTCAAGAACTCAGTGAATGAAACTCATTACTTAACCTCCCTTCTGTCCTGTTTGTTTATTCTTAAAGTGGCATTGTTAATAATGACCTCATAGTACGGAACTTTTGGCATCAGGTCTTATGCACAATAGAGAAAGCATTAATATGATAATACCCCTAGGGATAATAAGAAAACAGCTAATATACACTGGATACATTCTCTGATCCAGGTATTACTGAAGTGTTAACAGCCCTGTGGGTTTCCGTTAGGCCTCCCATGGCTGTGACAAGTAACTGAGAGAAACTGCCTACAGTAGAAATCATTTATTTTAAAGCATGACTTCAGAGAGTCTAATTCATGGTCAGCTGGCTTCCTTGCTTTGGCCTGAGGCCTGGCAGAACTTCACACTGGGTCATGTCAGCTTGGACACAGAGGAAGACAATAGGTCCAAAAATTTTTTAAAAATCCATAGTGGAGAGGACATGATGGACCAGGGCTGATCATGCCGTGGTAGAACCTACATCCCTGAGTTCTCCTTTTCTTGTGTTTTTCTCTCTCCAGACCTCCAGCAGACAAATGAAGCCACTTACATTCAGGAAGGGTCTTCCCTTCTTAGTCAATCTTCTCTAGAATGGCCCTCATGGACACTCCCAGAGACACTCTTGACTAATATAGTAGGTGTCTATCAAGCCAGTCATATTGACAGTCCATGTAAATGTTACTGTTATTCCCACAGTTGGGTGATGTTACCTGTCCAAAGTCACACAACTGGAAGAAGGAAGAAGCAGAGCACCAGGCACTCAGGTAGGCTAGGGCCAGGGTAGACAGCTTTAAACTCTTTATCATGGGACTGTTTTTCTCCCGTGACATTGTCACTGTATCATTGTGAATATTTTTATGCCTCTCCCTATGTAAGTGGAACTGCTCTCGCTTGAAGGTGGATGGTATCATTATCTCCACTTCTAGAGATAAGGAACTTGAATCCCCCTGGACATTGATTGAAAGCACACAGCAGGTAGCAGAAGGGGAGGACCTGAACTCATGCAGTCTGACCCCCCCAGTCACGTCCTCAGCCATGATGCCTCCATGTGAACCACTCAGTCCTGTTCACATAAGAAAGTCATTACAATGCTGCATACCAGCCCGCTAGTGAGCCTATTGTGGTGTGCTGGAATTCTGCTTGTATTCTTCCTTGTTGATACTTGTAGCAAAAGGAAAGAAAAACAAACAAGCAAACATTGCCCCCTAACTAACATTTTGCTTTGTGATCCCCTAACCTAGGGGAAAGTCTAATGATTAATGCCATTGAATTTGGGGTTTGATGCTTCTTGGAGGGTGTGTTCAAGTAAATGCAACAGCACGTGCTTATTTTCTCTGTTTCTCCCGATTTCTGGGAGTCTTGAACATGCCATCCCACATTTGCTGATGAAGTGCTTGCAAGTGACTTAGCCGACTTCCAGTGTTCACATTGCTGTGAAAATGGCATCCAATGAGACTCATCACTACATCAACATTTGAGTTTATGGACACACATTTTCCACACTGTGTGACAGCGATGACAAACCAGATTTTGAAAGAACTAATGTAGAATGAAAACATGTGAATCTATGCTTTACTTTGAGCTACTTCAAATCCCTTGCTAAATAAATAGAGGGTACATTGTAAATTATTTGAGATAAATGTCTAAGGAAAATAGAATGTGATTTCTAAAGACTAAGACATTTCACAAAAAGCTTTAAAACACAATCTTTATCTGCCGGAAGGATTTCATTCATTATTCATTATATCAGAAATTTAATTATGTGAGCATTGAGGTTAGTCAGGATCAATTTTATAACTCAAAGCACATAAATCCTCAACATTATTAATTAAAAAGTTGATTTAAATGTTGCATTTCAGACTTAAATATAATTTAATGTCCCTTTGTCACTGTTTTTCAAACATATGCCAAGCCAAGTGTCCATAGAGATACGTTACGTGGCTGAGAATTGGATGGCAATGTTATGGATGAACATAGAGCCATAATCAGTGAATAATCACTGGCTTGTACTCTAGAGTTAGTTTTGATAAATTTCTAGAAACCTGAGAAATAACATTTATATTTTTGGTTAGTTAAGTAAATGAAAAATTTATTAAGGCAGTTGGGTTGGAGCTGACTTCATCATCTCTCTCCTTTGAGGACCCCTTATGAGGCTGACCACCCCAACCTGGGGTAGACAGGATGTTGTGCTGTCTAGGGAAGCTATAAAGGAAAACCTGCAGACTTGAAATTATTTTCCATTGCTTCAGTAAGAATGGTCGCACACCAAGCTGCTTAGTGTCGGCTGCAATGTCTTGCTGTTCTGTAGATGGAAGCGAGGCACAGGTCTTACTGAACTACAAAGACCTAGCACAGCTCTATTCCTGCTGGAGAGAAGGACCTGTTGTCACCTTTGACAGCTTCTCGAGCTGCTCTGTTCTTTCTTTATGACCCACTTTCCCCTTTAAGAAGCATCTCTGAGCGCAGCCGTAAAGGTCCTTTCCTGTTAAGGTTGCATGCCCTCACATTGCTCTCTACTCTACACCCCAGGACAATCTCCTCATCTCAAAGACTTCAATTGAACCTGGAAAGTTTCTCTTGCCGTGCAAGGTGACATTCATGTCTTCTCAGAGACTAGGTCAGCATTCTAGAAGGACAAGTGTTTTGTTAATGATATGATGATGACTGCAGCGTGTTGGACCGGCTACGCTTCCTGCCATTACTGCCCCATCCTCTTAAGCCTTTTGTGTTCTGATGGCTTTGTCTACTTCAAACCTTTCTCTCCTCAGATCTCAGTGTTTTTGATTTTCCTTTAGCATGCAGTTTTATTGGCCCCTTTCTTCTGCCAAGAGCAATATTGCAGGCCAAACTACTTGGGGTCAAATTGGACTGCACAACTTAGTTGAAAAGATACTCACAATCCTCGTTCCTCAGTTTTCTCCTCTGTAAATGAGGATAAAGAATGTGTGTGCAGGATTAATGTAATGATTAAATTGGTGGACATATTTAATGCTCTCAGAGCAATGCCTGCCCCATGCTTAACACATGCTATTGTTGCTTTTCTTTTGGTCATTCTCCTTCTACTGGCCTCTAGATGTTATCTGTGAGCTTGTTTCTCTTCTCAAGGATTTCTGGCTTCTCTCAAAGCTTCAGCATTAATCTCTAGGCGAAGAAGTCTAGCCAGACACATTTCTAAGCTCCATGCCTCTATTTATGGCCATACTGGGTAAACACATTTTTCAGTTAATTAATTTTTTTCTTTCCTTGTTTTTATTGGCTTTTCACAGTTTCATAAATGTGTTTTTGTATATGTTCAATCTTTTCTCTCGACTACTCGCAGACCTATACCCCTTTTTGCTAACTACCCAACTTTGTGTCATAATCTCTTTTTTTAACTCATCAAGCACAGTTTGTGATGTCCATATATTGGGTTTGTGGTGATCCTACGGGAGCACGGGTGACCTCTCTGGGCCCACACACTTGTAGAAAACTGATTCTGTCTCACGAAATAGCTATCAGTTGTTCCTCACCTACTCACCTCCCCATTCTACACTGAAATTCTGTTGAGCTTGAGCTTGCTCAGTCTCGTGCATGCTGTTACTGCCGCCATGGGGTCATAGGTGAGACTGCCCTGTTGTTTCTGGAAAACACGGTTTCATTGAAGTTATCTAACACCTTTGGCTCTTAACATTCTTTCCACCCACCTCCACAACCATCTCTGAGCCTTGGGAGCAGAGGGTATGATATAGATGTCCCATTTGAGCCCAAACATTCCAGACTCTCTTATTCCTCGCACCCTGATCAGTTGTCTGTGTTAGTCACTATGGACTGCAAAAAGAAGCTTCTCTGATAAAGGTTGAGAGGTGCACTAAACTAGGGGTATCATAATAAGTCATCAAGAGTTGGTTTGATACTATATCCACTTATCAGAATAGTAGTAGTGGATTCTCCTCTAGGGCCTGTTACCAGTCTAGTCGCAGGTTCTTGACCCAGCAATGGTACGGAGTATGGGTTTCATCTTGTGAAATGGGCCCGATGACAACCAAAGAGTGATTGGTGACTCCCGTGATGCTCATGCCGCAGTTGCACCAGTAGGCATGTTTTGCCTACATTGTCATTGTTGTAGCTCATAAGGGTCACAGCTAGGTAAGATTGGGGATTACTTTTTTTCTTCTAGTAGCTTGCAGAGTGCCTTCCAGCACTATGAAAGCTGGCCAATAGGGATGAAGCTCCCGGGTCATTACCCGGCTGACTTCTCCGTGTTCTACAACTCAAGTGTATGGTGTCAAGAAGCTATTTCCAACTGACAGCTGCCTGTAAAGGAAGTCTCACTGGGTATATAAACCACAAATAAGGGTAGCTCCAATGCCCAGCAGTAGATGGCCAACACAAAACTAACTCAGTGGTATTTTTGTGGAATTTTTCATCTCATATTGCTTTGTTTTTTTTTCTTTGTTTTTGTTTTTGTTTTATCTCACTGGTCTTTTGCTTGTGTTGTATATTATGATTTCCAATTTTGGGGTGTGTGTGTGTATGTGTGTGTGTGTGTGTGTGTGTGTGTTGTGTGCTTTTTCTTTTCTTTTTAGTCTGGTTTGTTTTTATTTGCCTATTTATCTTCTAAAAATAAAGAAGGCATGGAGTTAGATGGGTGGGGAGGTGGGTGGATCTCAGAGGATCTGGAAGATAGAAACCATGATAGGAATATATTTATGAAAAAGTATTTTCAATGAAAAAGAAACACACACACACAAAGTATGTGGTGTCTTCAGCAAAAGGATTGTACTGTTAAGTCTGGCAGTGGAGCAGGTATGGGAGAGACAGTGGCAACCAAGAGCATCGGCAATAGCCTGTAATATTTGAGAATCTGTGGGACCTTACTGGCTAACAACTCAAAACAGGTAACCAGTTCCTGGCACTGAGCTTTTTTATCTGTAAGCCTGTGGTGCCCCACTAATAGGGTAACTCCTTTTAGACTCGTTTATTGCATGTTCATGTATGTTTCAGGAAGCTTCTCCCGGCTTCCATAAGATTGTTCAAAAGGTCTTTAGTGTAGTGTTCTCTCCTGTAGACTTTTCTCTACTGTGTTACCATTTCTATCCCATTTAACCCTTCTGCTTCTGTTATTCCCCTTAACCTTTTATACCACCACATTCTGTCCTTCCTCCCCACGGCCCCTTACTTATTTCCTGTCCTCTGTTGGCATTCCAAATGAAACAACATATCTAAAGATCTAAAAATAACATCTATAAATGAGGAAACATGTGATGTTTGTCTTTCTGGGTAAACCTCCCTCAGAATGATTGTTCTCCACCTATCCGTTCTTCTGTGAATTTTATAATTTTCTTTGTCTTTGTAGCTGGATAATATCCTGTTCATTAAATACACCACATTTTCATTATCCATTCATTAATTAATGGACATCTAGGACATTTCCATTTCTTGTCTATTGTGAACAGAGCAGCAATGAAAATAGATGAACAGGTATCTCTGTAGCAGGACTGGGTATATGCCCAAGAGCCGTACAGCTGGATCATGTGGTGTATATATTTCTAGGTAATCAGCATGGGGAAACTTTTTTATGTTTTAGGGAGCCACAGACCCAGCATATTTGAAGCGGAACTTGCCTACAAACCATTTCAACCATCTTCTTGGTTTTACGATTACCCCTGTAGTTTGGATCCTAATTGTCTCCCAAAAACCCCATGTGTTAAAGCCTTGACTCACCAGGGTAATGCAGTTAGGAATTAGTGGAACCTTTAAAATAAGGGGGATATGAAAATAAAAGGGAGGACTATTTGGGGACAAAAATGGGGCAGCAAGCTGAGGCTAGGAATCAAGAGGGTAGTGGGAGAGAGGAACAAATAGGAATAAAGTATAACGTATGTATGAAAATCCACAGTGAAACCCATTGCTTTGCAAGCTACCTTAAAATGATTAATTGAGAGAAGAGATGGAGCCTACAGGGAAGTGTCACAGTCATTTGGGGTTTGATGAGGTGACACTCCCTCGGCTCCTTGCTCATACAACTCTAGCTATCCCCATTTCCAACACATTGTGAGTTTCAGGTTCCTTTATGAACTTGTTAAAACTGTAAACATTCAATGCAGCAGACCATTAGTTTAGATCCAAACAGCCGATGTTCCTGGTAAAACATCTTCAATGTGTATGAAACTGGACACATCTTCCTTTCATGAATGAGGTCTGTTCCTTCGCAATGGCACACCTTCACTCTGGTAAACACTTGTCCTCACTTCCTGTGTCTGTGTCAACTTACCCAGCAGCCCGCTCTCCACAGCAACCCTGCTGGAAGTCTTCTCTTATGGTTTTCCCCCCAACCTTCTGAGTCAGGGGTCAGCAAACCACAGTCCTGAGACTAAATCCAGGCTACTGTTTGGTTTTACAAGTAAAACACATATTAGACCCGACCACATAGATTCATTTATATATTGAATTCATGTCTGCTTGAGGGCTACAGCAGCAGGATGAAGAAGTAGAGGCAACAGAGACATATGAACCCCCAAATCTCAAATATTTATTCTTTTCCATAAAAAAAAATGTTTAAGTACTTCTCTCCACTGGAGATCATGCAGTTTTCCAGGTTACACAGTTACACACAGAACATCTTCCTTTTGTTGGCGTTACTTCTGATAGCTTTCTTCCTTGAAAAATACTCTCTTCCTTTAGACATAAGTTCTGCCTTTACCATCCTTGTTTCTGGGGCCTGGCAGGTTGTATGCTCAGCAGTTATTGGTAGACATAGATTACTCTGTACAATAAAAACTTTTTTTTTTTTTTACTAAATGTTATGCATTTGCTTAAATGACCATCATTTTCTACAACCCTGATCTCTTTAGGGGGTTAATGCTTATTGTTTGATGTTCCTGGGAGGAAACTGTTTTGTGTTTCATTTCCAGAAAGCTTTTATTGACTGCTAAGACAAGCCATAAAGTTAAGTTCAAGGATGTTAAGGAGTAATGTTCTTATGCTCACTCGGTGATGCCATCTAATAAGTAGCTGCGCTGGAATTTAGGATCACAGTACACACCTTCTCACAAAGTGTGGTTTTCACCACATGAAGCAAAACTGCCTTGTTCCTACTTAGCTATTTTTGTTGACTACCTGAGGTTTGATAATATTTGGTTATGATACTCTCCTGTGAAACATGCTCAATGACTATACTTATTTTAGGAAACCAGATGCTTCCTTGGTTACTTAAGGAGAAACCGAGTGGCATGGCCTTTCCTTCTTTATAAACCCCGGAAGTATTGATGTCCCCCTTCACGTCACATCCAACCTGTGCTCGTTGCCAATGGTTGGGTGCTGTATCCTCTGTGAGATGGTGGGCTGCCTGAGTGCATGGACTCTCTTTCTTTCTTTCTTTTTGTTTTTCGAGACAGGGTTTCTCTGTGTAGTTTTGGTGCCTGTCTTGGATCTCGCTCTGTAGACCAGGCTGGCCTTGAACTCACAGAGATCCGCCTGCCTCTGCCTTCTGAGTGCTGGGATTAAAAGTGTGCGCCACCGCCACTGCCTGGCTTGGACTCTGTTTCTTAAAGCCTGTTTCCTGTTTCAATGGTTGGTGCTAAGAAAGCTCTTGACAGGTATTTAATGAATTAGTAAATGAACAATTGAAGACCGCACAAAGACCTGTCCCCCAAGTATTACAGCATATAATTGTCTGCGCAGTTCATATTAAATGTCATCCATGCAAATATTCTGTTTAAACTTTAGGCCTCTTCAGTACTTACAAATCAATGTTCATATGAGAAAGGCAGTCAAATATCATGGACCAAATAAATGACTAGAAGAATGAAAGACTTGCTACATTTTCCTATCTTAAGTGTTTATTTTACCAATATGTTTGGTATGTCGTGTGCAACATATAAGTGTTGAACATATTTATTCCCTACTGAGGGGAATCATTGTGAATAATACCATTATGAAATGAGTGATTGTTACAGTTATAATATCTGTGTATATAGTTTCTGTCTATCAATAGTGCTTTGCAGAGAGAGGTGTATCATCCTCAGTCCACCAAACACAGAAAAATCTCTTTATCTTCCATGAGGTGACAAGAAATCGCTATCTCCTCTTTATGTAGCCCTGAGTGAGAATGTAAAGATGGGATAAATTAACTCCCATAAAGCAAGGAAAAGGGAGAAATCCAGCATCTAGACTGGCATTTGGAACAGTTAATGGAAAAAAATAAAAAAAAATAAGCAGGACAAAGTTTTAAGATCCCATGTATTTGAGAACTTTCTAAAGCAATTTTTAGTGATTGCTTTGGTTTTTCAAGATATTGAACCATTAGTGTAGATGTAACCAAAGCCTGTATGGGTCCAGGCTGGCCTCGAACTCGTGATCCTCCTGCCTCTGCCTCCTTTAGCAAATCCTACCAGCGTGCACCACCACAACCGCTGAGTGTAGCTTGTGCCTAAGCTGGGGCTCACAAGGCTACAGGCAAACAGCTTTTTCATAAATTTGTAACACGAACGTTGAGCATAACACAAACGTTGGGCACTAGATGTAGATGTAACCAACTGTCTTATTAAATAAGAAACACAGAACCAATGTAAAAGAGAAAGCCAAGAGGTTAGAGCTCAGGGCTAAAATCTTACCTCCTGCGGTACTCCTACCTCCCCGAAAGAGAGCTACTTCCTGTGTGTCTGTCTTTAAATAGTCTTTCTGTTCTGCCTTCTCATTGGTTGTAAACCCAAACACATGACTGCCTTGTCACTGCCTGTAAGTACAGCCCTCCAGGTCTTAAAGGCGTATGTCTCCAATGCTGGCTGTATCCCTGAACACACAGAGTTCTACCTAGCTCTTCTACCAAGTGCTGGGATTAAAGGCGTGCACCACCGCCGCCGCTGCCACCACCACACTCTTGCTATGGCTCTAATAGTTCCGACCCCCGGGCAACTTTATTTATTAACATACAATGAAAATCACATTTCAGTACAAATAAAATACCACCATACATTAGGGTTAAAACCAAAGGCATAGATTTCTCATAGGCAAGGTTCAACTAGGAATCAAACTTCAAACAAATGGATATATTTTAATAAAGAGATTTCTTACTGTTGCAAAGGGGTTGCTGAGGTAAGGAAAGGAAGAAGCAATAAAACACCCAAGGGCCTAGAAACATTGGGGAGCCTTTACAATATGTAAACAGTGTACCTGAAAGTTTTCTTTTGTCCCACCCAGGCCCTGCAGTTGGGACAGATCTCTCCCACCCAAATACAGACACAACAGGCTTATATTAATTTTAACTGCTTGGCCATTAGCTCAGGCTTACTACTGACTAGCCCTTACACTTAAACTCAGCCCACTTCTGTTCATCTATATCTCACCATGTGTTCTGTGGCTTTCCCTGTGTGCCATTACATGCTGCTCCCTGGACGGCAGACTGGCGTCTCCTGACTCAGCCTTCTTCTTCCCAGAATTCTCCTTGTCTCCTTGTCCCGCCTATACTTCCTGCCTGGCTACTGGCCAATCAGTGTGTTATTTATCAACCAATCATAGCCACATATATTCACAGCATACAAAACATCCCACAGCAAAACAGTGTCCTCAGAGCCATGGGTTCTACATCTATGGTTTTATCTAACACAGGTCAAAATATTTCTTTGACATTTTTTTACTGAACACATGCAGGCATGCTTTTGTCATTACTGCCTAAAGTGTAGTAATTATTTATATTACATGAGGTATTATAAATAACCTAAAGATGATTTAAGGTACACAGGAAGATGTGTGTAGGTTAGCATGTCATTTTATATCAAGGCCTTTCGTGTCAGCATATTTTGGTATCCTGGAGGTGGCAGAGTGGGAAGGAGTTGTGGAACCACTCTCCTGTGAATAATAAAGGAGCTGAGTATGCCTAAAGAAGCGTGGTGAACGTTAGTGTTCAAGGACAGAAGGAATAATGGAAAGGGGGCCATGATCAGGAGTGGACATTGTAAAGGGCTTTGAAGTACAGACGTCTAAGAAGTGCTGAAAGAGTCAGAGGAGAACGTGGACAGTAGAACTGAGGTGGGTGGGGACCCATGTAATATGATCAGGCCCAGGGACCATCACTAACTTTTACTTTACAAATGAGGAAAGTGGGGCCTGACTTGGGGAAAATAAACACCTTAAGGATGCATTGATTTTAATTGTCACACTTTATAGATCTATATCCTTGTCAATCAATGTCTAAAACACAAAGGCAGTCAATTACCCATGATTAAATAGATGGAGAGAAGAATGAAAGAATTTTTCCATTTTCCTATCTTATGTGTATTTGTTATCAACATGTTTGATCTGCAGTGTTCCAATGTATGGATATATCATAATGTATTTAATTATTTACTTATTAACAGATCTCTATCTAGTTTCCAATATCACTATGATTAGAATAATTATTATGGCTTTAATATCCCAATGCTACAAGCACTTCTTAATGAAACTTCTTTGGATATAAATCTTAAATATACATGACAATTTTCTTGAGATAATAGATCTTAGAAGGGATAAGATTCCATTTTTCAAGTAGCGAGAAATAACATTTAGTGTTAATTTGAAATTAATTAGTATTAATACTTGCAGATAGGAACATTCTTAATTGGCAAGTCTTGCACTTTTATTGAACTGTCTAATTGTCAATTGTGAGGTAACAGTATCTGGTAACAGATATCTGCATTATCTCTCCAACAACAGCAAGCAGTATTTAAAAAAATTAATTGGTTTTATGGCAGTTTCACATTCTCAGCAAGACTGAGCAAATGTTGGCTAGAGTTTCTTACACTGGTAAACCTACATGGGAACTTCATCTGTTCAAGGCCGTATTTATGAAAGACTCAGTCTTGATGTTGCTCATTCTATGTATTTTGATGAATCTATAATCTGAATACAAAATGGTGGTATTTCACAGAAGAGTTTCACCGTCCTCGTAACTCCTCCTGCTCTGCCCATTTGCCTCTCTTTCCTCCCTTGGCAGCTACTCATCTGTTTACTGACTTCATCATTTTCATTTTCCAAGATATCATTTAGTGCTAAAATCATATAACATTTGGACTTCTCTGATTAGTTCTTTTTATGTGGCTGTACATCTGATGTGTCTGGAGGTACTAGAGGCTTTTATATTCATTTTCTTACCCCGAAGGACATCCTGATTCCTTCCAGAGTTTAGCAATTGAGAGTCAAGCTGCTATAAATTCATTTCTGGGTTTTGGTGTATACATCTTTTCAACTAATTTAAGTAAAAACAGGGAGCATGGTTGTTAGGTCGTGTGGTAAGAGTATGTTCAGTTTTGTGGAACCTCCCAAAATGTTATCAAAAATGACTGTAATGCATTGTGTTCCCACCAGCAATGAATGACAGTTCATGGTGCTCCATATCTTGCGAGCAAAGATTCCTTTCTTTTTAATGGCTAAATAATATTTCAGTATCTATCTATCTATTTATCTATCTATCTATCTATCTATCTATCTATCTATCTATCTATCTATATAATTTGATATTACTGTTGAATGTGTAATTAAATATATATTGAATATACTGAAATATTTTTATCGACTTTTTAAAAACTTTTTATTGATTCTTTGTGGATTTCACATCATGCATCCTGATCCCACTCATCTCCCCTTCCCCTCGCTTCTGCCCTCTGCCCTTGCAAACTTCCCCCAAAAACAAAACTTAAAAGTAAAACTAAAATATCAAAAACAACCAACAACAATAAATAAAAAAAATATAGCCACGTGGAGGCTATAGTGTGGTCCAGTGAATTACATAATATACCCCTTAGTTCATACATCTTTATTTGTTGGAGGCCTCTGGCTTCTGCTACACTGCCAATACTGTGCCCTCAGTCAGACCTCCTCTTGGACATCCTGTTGTTGCCTTGTGTCATGGAGAATCTGTAGCTTTGGGTCTGCAGGTCCAGCCCCTTCACATGCTCCAGCAGTTCTTAGATAGGCAGATGCTGAGGTGGGCTACTTTGTAGTCCTGGTTCTGGACCTGTATGGTAGCTAGGTTGGTCAGCCTGCCAGCTTTCCCTCATCATCACCACCCGGGCCAGCTCTCTAGCACTGCCCAGGTTAGCTCATCCAATGTAGCAGCCAGCAAGGAGAGGGACCAGTTCTTCTGCTCTCACGCCCTCAGGTCCAGTTCACCTGCATTCACACCACCAGGGCCAGCTCTACTGTGCTGCCCAGGCAAAGTGCAGGGACCACTCTCCGGATTGCTGCACTTAGTGAGGGGCAGGGCCATCTCTTCTGTTCTCATGTCCCCTGGGGCTGGCTCTCCTGCCTGTCACAGGTGGCAAGCAGGGAGGGCATATTTCCTTTACCCTTGCCACTCCGTGCATATGAGGGAGGGGCAGGAACAGCTCTCCTGCTCTCATGCCCGCAGGCCTGGCTCACCTGAGCCCTGCCATCAGGGTTTGCTCTAGTTGGCTGCCCAGGTAAGGTGTTATGCCACTTTCCCATGTGCTGCAGCTGGTGAGGGGCAGGGCCAGCTCTCCCACTCCCATGATCTAGGGGCCAACCCTCTTGCCTGTCACAGGTGGCAAGGGGTGAGGTTTATCCACAATTTTCAATCTGTTCTTCTGCTGATGGACGTTTGGGTTGAGTCCATATCTTGGCTACTGTGAAAAATGACACAGTAGACATGGGACCGCAGCTCTCACTTCTCCATACTGATTTGGTTTTTAGAGTATATATATATGCATCAGTTTTAAAAGTTCCAAATAACTCTTTATGAAGAAATATATATTCTTTATCAAGATAATTACATATATATATATAATGCATATTTATTTTTATTTATTAATTTTTGTTATTGCCTTGATTTGGGTAGACTTGTAGGGCTAGTATCTTAGTTAGAGTTTCTTTTGCTGTTCAGAGACACCATGACATGGCAACTCTTATAAAGGAAAGCAATTAATTCAGGTTGGCTTATAGTTTCAAAGGTTTAGTCCAGTATGTTCATGGTGGCAGGAAACATGACTGCGTGCAGGCAGACATGGTGCTGGAGAAGGAGCTGAGAGTTCTACATCTTGGATCTGCAGGCAACAGGAAGTGAACTGAGTGCCACACTGAGTATAGCTTGAGCATAAGAGACTTCAAAGCTCCCCTCCCCCCCACGCACACTTCCTCCAACAATGCCACACCTACTCCAACAAAGCTACACTTCGTAATAGTACCACTTCTTCTGGGGAGGGACCATTTTCTTTCAAATCACCACATTCCACTCCCTGGCACCCATAGGCTTGTAGACATACCATGCCACAATGCATTCAGTCTAACTTTAAAATCCCTGTTGTCTCATATAAAAGTCTCAAAGTTATTTAAAAATCTAAAGTTCAAAGTCTCTTCTGAGATTCATGAAATCTCTTAACTGTAATCCTCTGTATAATCAAAATAAAAAAGCAGATCACATACTTCCAACATATAATGACACAGGATATACATTACTATTCCAAAACATAGGGAAGCGGACATAATGAGGAAATATTAGACCAAAGCAAAACCCAAAACTAGGTGGGCAAACTCCAGACTCTTCATCTCCATGTCTGATGTCAAAACACTCTTCAGTTCTCCAACTCCTTTCAGCTTTGTTGACTGCAACACACTCTCTCTCTTAGGCTGTTTTGACTCTCGGTTAGTAGCTTTCCTTGGCAAGTGTCCCACAGCTCTGGCATCTCCAACATCTTGAGGTCTCCAAAGCAATCCAGGCTTCACCTTCACAGCTTCATGCAATGGCCTCTCCAGGCCTCTATTCAGGGTACCTTGACATATGTGTGGCCTCAGCAACTTTCCTTAGTCATAGAGGAAGATTCCAAAACCCCTTTCTTCTATCTTTGACTCTAAATCCAGAACCGCCTGGCTGAAGCTGCCAAGTTCTACTACTTGCTGGGCCTGGATGTGACCCCCTCATTCAATTACATTGTCACCAGCTTTCTGTTTTCCATGGTTTTCTTCACTGCCTAAGCTTTACTATCCTGAAACTGGATCTGTAGACCAGGCTGGCCTCAAAATCAGATATCTGTTAGCCTCTGCCTTCTAAGTGCTAGAATTAAAGGCATGCATCACCACACTCAGCTCTAAGCTTTTCTTTAATTCCTTTTCACAAGTTGGAAATTTAGCTGGGTGAGATCATGCCCTGAGATTACCACTTCCTTTATTCAATTTCTTAATCCATTTGTCTCCTTGAACACAGGACTTAGTGCCGTTCTACTTCCTGGTGCTCCCTTTCTTCTCAAATTGCACATTTTATATTTTTACTTTCTTGGCTTGCTCCTTTTCATTATAAATATTTTCAAGAGTGACCACTAAAAACCATATAACAGAGTCAATACGAGGCTGTTTTGAGATTTCCTCTACCAATGCAATTAATCCAAAGCTCTTTGCTTTAGCCTCAGGTAACTTCTTCAGACAAGGCCAAAAAGCAGCTACATTCTTCACCAAAATATCACAAGAATGATCTCTAGGCAACATATTAACATTCTTCTCCTCTGAAACCTCTTGAGCCAGGCTCCCACAGTTTAAATTATTCTTAGCACCACTGCCTCCCATGCTCCTACTAGTATGTCCCATTAAACAGCACTTAAAACATTCCACTGCTTTCCTAACTCAAACTCCCAAAGTCCAAATTCCTCCATACAAAAAAGCATGGTCAGGCCTAGTACAATACCCCAGTCCCTAGCTACAACTTACATCTTAGGGTGTCTATTGCAGTGAAGAGACACTATGACTACAGCAACTCTTATAAAGGAAAGCATTTGATTAGGGCTGGCTTACAGGTCAGAAGTTTAGTCCATTATCTTCATGGCATTGTGCAGGCAGACATGGTAGAAGAAGCTGAGAGTTCTGCATCTTGATCCTCAGGCAACAGGAAGTGAACTATGTACCACACCGAGCATAGCTTGAGCATAGGAGACCTCAACGCCCACTCCCACAGTTGATACACTTCCTTCAACAAGACTACACCTATGCTAACAAAGCCACATCTCCTAATAGTGCCACTACCTGTGGGGACCACTTTCTTTCAAACCACCACAGCTAGAGAGAAGAGCTGAGTTGTTCAAAGTTTCTTGATTTACCGCTTCCTCTGGCTCCTCCCTCCTATAAAGTTTCAGGTACCCTTTTTGGGATAATACAGACCACTCTTCCTTAAAAAACAGCTAAACCAGGTATGGAATTTGAGAGGACTTGTATAATTTAGTTACTTTGTTCTATACTTGAAATACCTTCCTTCTGTTCCGGTCTAGAGAAGTCTACATTAAGTCAGCCATCTTTATGTCTCTGTGATCAAGATACTTAAGAGAGGGGAGGATTTCTCTGATTGACCCTCTCAGAGGGATTTCAGTCCATCCTGGTGGGGAAGGAAGTTGGAACAGCTCCACACATGGCAGCAGGAGTGTGGAGTGGCAGCTTATTCACTTGGTGTTCGACAGGAATCAGAGAGTCCAGGCCAGCAGCAAGGCCAGACCCTTGCAAGAGCTAACTCCTGCCTTCCATGCCTCACCGACTACAGGCTCCACAACCTTTAAAATAGTACCAGAAGCTGAGAACCAAGCATTCAAGACTCAAGCCAGTGTGTGACATCCCATAGTCAAGCCATCACCACATGAGGGTTGACTGTGAATCACACATTGTGATAAGCATTAAGTAAGATGCAGAATGAGCTCTGAGTTCAGAGGAGAGAGAGGTAGGGAATCCTATTGCAGATAGATAAACTTTAATGTTGCTGTATATGTACCATGTGGCAGCAGAGTGCAGGGAAGTGTGTGTGTGTGTGTGTGTGTGTGTGTGTGTGTGTGTGTGTGTGTGTGTGTTTAGGATAGTGTGGGATGACTGCCACAGTAGGAGGTGGAGCAATGAGATTTTCTTTCAGAAATACCATGAATGTGCTGATTCTAGAATGTGTAAGATTGGGGTTCTGGTGAACACTTGGGGTAAGGAGAGTGCTTATTTTTAAATCTGCCACTCATGAGTAAGCTATCAGCATTGGAATTACTTTGTTTCTCCCTGTGTGTGCTATTTAGGGGGCCATGCTCAGTTGGTTTCTGCTGTGTATCACCCACCCCTCACCTCAGTGGTTGACACCCAGAAAATTTTGTCTTTCATTTCTTAGGGGAAGCTTGGTTACAGTCTGTGGTGAAGCCCAGTGTATTATGTGTTTCTCATTCTATGACCCATGACTACCTAAGAAATGTGTTTTTGATAGTAGTAACAGAAGCATAGGAGGCCAAGACCACACCACAGAGGCATATTTCATATGTCAGCTTTTATCATGCCCCCAACCATCTTTCTGGACAAGGCAAGTCATGATGGCCAAGTTCCATATCAAGGAGGACTCTATGCTTTTCCTCTTAACTAAGAAGAGCTGCTAAGTGACTACAAAACAGAGTGAAGGCGGGAGCTGGGAACAAAAATCTACTCTGCCACCAAATTTCCCTGAAATGAAGTCCTTCTGGTAGAATTCTGAAGCCGAGGACAATAAAGGAGCTTTGCATTTATCCCTACCATCAGGAGGAAGGTACAAAGAGGCTACAGATAGTGTAAAGGTAGATTTGAAAGAGAAAACACCAGTAATCCATCTGAGATGCTTTACTTGTATTCCAGGGATGCTAGTTCAACATTCACCAAGGCTCTCATTCTATAACTTCCTCCTGCTGACATCAAGGCAAATGTTAAACCTGGCTGCATTTTATATCCAGCCCTTAGAATTTTGCCCTCTTTTCAAAGTGTGTGAATGCCATGTCCATGTATCATCAGACATACAACTGTCCACAAAATCGCAAATCACTACATCCTAGAAAGAAGTTCTTCCTGGTTTTGATATGTTAGTACTGCCAGATCTGTGTGCCATTCCTGATGCCAAGCTGTCAAAAAAAAATCCTGGCACATATTGAGAAATGTACACACACACACACACACACACACACACACACACACACACACACACACACCAGAAGGAGGCCTGCCGGAGAACCTTGTGTGACAGAGGATGACATGGTTAGAGCAAACTCTCCCATCTAGGAAACACCCATTTTCAGGTCTCTAGAGGAACCCAGATGGCTTAGGCCTCAGACCCTCCCTAGAAGGTTCCCATTCTAGTTAACACCCAATTTGAATGGTGCTCAAAAAAACCTCCTTGGAACATGTTTGTCTTAGGTCCACTGGAGGTCACCTTGTGGAGGGGCACTGATTTGTACCCTCCATGGGAACATGCCAAAGTTAAGGTCTCACAAGCTGTTCTCTTCTAAGTATATGCCTCTGTTTTTGACCTTTTTCCTCCCTAACATCACAGGGTGTCTCGGCCTATTTTATAAACCTTGTACAAAATATTCTTTGAGCCAAATAAGAAAAGTTATTAGAAAAGTCCCAGAAAGTTAACCCAGACCCGAGAGTAAACAAAAACATCTTCACCTCAATTTTGTTTGGGGAAAGTGCTAGATTTAGTACTCTCCACTTGCTAGTTAGGGAGAAAACTAAAAATAAACAGCCCTGCTTTGCAGATTGTTATCTTTTTAAATTGGGAATAAATAAATCCTGTGTTTTGCTCCTGGGTGGTGACATTGAAAACAGAGTTTTTCTATGTTTTGAACAGTAATTTACTCGGGAAAGGACAAGGAGGGTGATGTAGCACATAGTTACCGGTGCCACAAGTTGTAAAACACTTGACAGAGACACAGCTCTTCTGAATCATGGGAATGACGTTTAGATGAAAGCAGATCGCTGCCCCAGACCCCCTCTCACCCTCAGCTCAGCCAGGAACAATGCCCCTTGGAGATGGGCCAGGAGGAGGGATCACCTGAGACTTTGATTTTATTGATGGAAAAAACCCCTTACAGTTTAGTGTATTTTCAAGTTATGAAAAGGTATGGGACCACAAAGGAAATCTGAGCCCCCACCCTTTTAAACCAATATGTAAAGCACTTACTGTGCTCCTGTAGATGCACTGGGGTTCTCAGTAATTTGATAGATACCACTTACTGAAGTTAAATCAAGATCAGATAAACAAATAGACTAATAAGTACTAAGGAAATGGAAGCATTCATTAAAAGTCTCCCAACCCAAAAAGCCCAGGGCCTGATGGTTTTTAACACAGAATTCTAGCAGACTTTCCAAGAAGAGCTAATACCAATACTCTTCAAATTATTCCACAAAATGAAAATAGAAGAATTATTCATTTTATGAGGCTACAGTCACCCTGATACCCAAACCACACAAAGATTCAATGAAGAAAAAATTGCAAACCAGTTTCCCTTATGAACATAGATTCAAAAATACTCAACAAAATACTTGCAAACTGAATCTAAGAATACACCAAAAAGATCATCCACCATGATCAAGTAGGCTTCATCCCAGAGATGCAGGGATGGTTCAACATATGAAAATCTGTAAAAGTAATCCACCATGTAAACAAACTGAAAGAAAAAACACAAGAACATCTCATTAGATGCTAAAAAGGCTTTTGACAAAATCTAATACTCCTTCATGAATAAAAATCTCGGGGAGATCAGGGATACTAATTGCCTAAAGGCAATTTACAGCAAGTCTATAGCCAACATCAAATTAAGTGGAGAGAAACTCAAAGCCTCAAAGCCATTCCACTAAAATCAGGAACAAGACATGGCTGTCCACTCTCTCCATATCTATTCAACATAGTACTTGAAGTTCTAGCTAGAGCAATAAGACAACTGAAGGAGATGAAGGGGATACAAATTGGAAGGGAAGAAGTTAAAGTATCACTATTTGCAGATGATATGATAGCATAAATAAGTGACCTTCAAAATTCAACCAGGGAGCTCCCACAGCTGATAAACAACTTCAGTGATATGGCTAGAACAAGATTAACAACCACAAAACCAGTAGCCCTCCTATATATGGATCAAGGAGGAGAGGGAAGATTGAAGCTTAGGAGCCAGAGCAAAGCAGGAGGAATGTGGGAACTGGACACACAGAGGTGCAGAGACATGAGATGCATCAGATCAGCTGGGCACCTCAGACATTACCAAGGATGTTGGAAGATGAGAACCCCAAAATCAGACCATGGGGCACGACCACTGTGGCAGACTAATAAATATATGTCCAGACCTAAATTTTTGGATTTATAATTATTCTTTGGAAAGAGTTTTTGCATATGGGATTATGTTACAGGTTTTGAGAGCAGAGATTATCAAAATTATGCAGATATCCCCTAAGCATTATCACAAATGTCTTCTAAGAGATAAACTGGACAACCATAGAAAGCTGTGTGACCACAGAGATGAGAGGTTAGCGACATATGACCACAGGGCCAGGCTCACCATAACACCAGCAGGCTGAGAAGCTGAAGGAGGCAGGGAACCTATTCCTCTCCAAAGCTTCCAGAGCAAATAAGACCCTGCCAACACCTTGATTTCAGACTTAGCAGCTTCTAGAGCTGTGAGACAATAAGCACCTATTGTTTTAGCTCACTAGTGTTGTGGCGACTGGCTACAGCATTTTAGGAACTGAGTACTCCTACCTCTAGGACCAGAAAAGGAACAAGGGTTTACAAGTAAGAGGTAGCAAAAAAGCTTAATGTCATAGAAACCAAAGCAAGAACTTAAAAACAGACCAGAGGCAATAGTGTCAGAGGCTAGGACCGAGAAACCCGACTAAGATTAGGTGGAAGCCATAGGTAAGACGAAAGGTAATGGTGGCAGCTACCTGGAACTGAGAACCTACTGTGTGCATCTGACACTGCCGTAGCACGTCACAAACATTGGCTTAATCTCATAGCAACCTTACGTTCAACCCCACTCTTTGGCGGAAAAAAAAAAAGCTTTAAAAACAGACAAAACAAAGCTATCAAATCACTTACTCTAGGTAAGTATGGCTATGATTTGAGCCCCCAAATTCTGACTCCAGCACCTGTATCTTAACTCCTGTTGTACTTACCCCCTCTTCAGCCCTAAAGATATGCGTTTCTAGAAGTTCTGTCTTTGGAGCCTTTATCAAGGTAAATGAGAGCTCTCAGATAGAAGAAGTGTTTTTCTAAATGCAGTTTCTTGTTGAAAGGAGGGAGAGAGAATAGAAAACTTACCTCATCTGGACCTCCTCTTCCTGTCTGATAGGAAAAAGAAGGTTTCTGTTGAAGCTGAGGGAGATGGCCAAGTTGTAGGTCACAGGAGTACAGAGAAGTGTCATGGTATAAATGTGAAACAGAAAATGCTTAATTAGAAATTGGCCATTTTATTGGCTAGCTTTTGCTTGTGTGTCATCTGTGACAAAGACGTGATTGCATCAAGTAGAAGGCAACATATGGAGGAGAAAGGGCTGGAAGAGGGAACCATCATCTCTCATCTGTTGTATGGGAAGTAGTTTGCTCAGAGCCGAGGAAAGAATGAAACAAGTGAAAAGCATGCTTCTTGCCAGCGGAGATTTGATCTTCTTGGAGAAACAAGCCCTTGGTGGTCCAGAAGATGAACCAGAGTTTAAGGATGTTGCATAATAAAGGGCCTGTTGAAATATTAAAGACTAGGGTACTAACTGGAGTGAACAGAGGAATTGAAATGCTTCAAAGAGAAGGGACGGAACCAGCTGGTTCTCACCATGAAGGTGTTTGAACGACAGTCAAGAACCAGAAGGGCATTTGAGCGTGATGGTGGCATGAATCAGGGGAAGACAACCAGGAGAGGATTCTAGAAGACAGTGGTTCAAAAGAAGGTCGGAATTTTATGCTTTCCTATCTCTACACAAATAGACCTCAAGCTCTTGGGACCAATGCATGCTTAAAACAGTCATGCTTTGTATTGGTATTCAGTCTGTCCTTTTACATGGCTTAGTTAAGAAGAGCAGAATCTCTCTGTGTGACCTTGGACAAGTAGCTTCTTGAGCCTCAGGTTTCCTATCTGTAAAATACAGATCCGTCTCTCTCTCTCTCTCTCTCTCTCTCTCTCTCTCTCTCTCTCTCTCTCTCTCTCTCTCTCTCTCTGTGTGTGTGTGTGTGTGTGTGTGTGTTACATTTGTGGTGAAGCATTAATGGGATAAAAATCAATGTATAGAGCAGTGGTTTTCAGCCTTCCTATGCTGTGACCCTTTAATACAGTTCCTCGTGTTGTGGTGACCCCCACCCATAAAATTATTTTCTTGCTACTTCATTACTGTAATTTTGCTACTGTTATGAATCATATAAATATCTGATATGCAAGATAACTGATGAAAGGGTCATTGGACCCTCAGAGGGGTCACAATCCACAGGTTGAGAACCACCGGTCTGGAAGAATGTCTGATATTTTGTTAGCCAGTGTCATCATTTTCTAAAGTAATTAAGAACAAATTAGGTGATGTAACTTATTGGATGATGATTCATTTCTAAAGATATGACTTTGCAATCTTTATACTTTTCAACATTTTCAAATGTTTGCAGCACATGTGTTCTTCTTGTATTAGATGTTTGTTTACATCTCTCTCATGTCAATGGACTTGGCCCTTGAGAAGGAGAGATTTAATGTGCCAAGCCTTGTTTGGCACTCTGAGGACTCCTGATTTGTAGGAGGATTAGGATGGGTTTGTTTCAGCATTGGGGATTCTTCCAAAATTCCACTGTGACATATTTCCCTTCCTCATAGCTGTGCTCTGTTGAAACTACTCATAGGTCATTTATTTTTAACATTCTCCCCATGATCTACATTATTACATTTTTAAGCACAAGATTTAACAGTTTCAAGTACCTATGCCGCTACATATCCACAGTGTGATTTTTATCCTCATTTATGTCACTTTATACTTCTTTGAGAGGTGTTATATAACATCGAGGAGTGCCATGCTGAGCCACAATCCTGTTCCCTTTACCCAGCACTCACCCATAGAAGGTATAATAAGTAGAAAGTGGCCTAGCTAATATTTTCAGCCTGAACCTCCTTGTGCTATCTAATGTTGACTGAAAAATTTCTCCTCCCGTCCCTTTTCTCTGTCATCTACAAGTTTGTATGGACTCTGCTAGAGTCTTCTGGGTCTGGAGACATCCAGGCTGTACTCTGAAAATGTGGAACTTAGAATGATATGATGGAGGAAAGTGGACGGGAAGAAAGATAGGTTGAGACCAGTGTGCCAGTTATGGCCCCAGAAAGGGACATCTTCTATTCCCTCATGTCCATACTTTGGCATCCCATCAGGGTACTGACTGACAGAGGAAACCTACCAGAATGTTCCCAAGGGGCTAGCTAGCTAGTCCAAACTTGGGTGAAACTTCAAAGGCCAATACTCAGACTCATGGTATCATGGGTTTGGAAACCAGATCTTGAGGAGAGACTCACACTAAGCAATCCATAGGGAGGTAAATGTACAGAACCCTAGGACAGAAGTTTGTTAGCTTTCCCTGAATTCCCTACCAACCATTGGATCAGAAGAAAAGTGGATGTTTCCCTCATCCTATAGTGGAAGACAAGCCCTAATCCATAGACTGTCCAGTAGACACTGCCAGGATGAGGAACTTAATGGCATAGGAACACACAACTGTGCCATGGGCCTATATGGCTATTCTGTTATCAAGAACTTTCTCTTATCAACTATTTGGCTCCCTTGAGATGTGGTTGGTACTGGAAAGACAGGATAAATATTTGCTTCTTTTACTTTGACAGGTTCCTGAATAATAACTTGGTATTTTAGCCACCTCCAATGGTAACCAATGTGTGTTTTTAAAAACTAATTTGGACCTGGAGTTTTTTATTTTTCCAGGCTGTTCCAATCACCAGTTCTGGCTTCTCTGTTAGTCCCATGAAGAATGATTGTCATTGACACTCCAGATATTCAGCATCAGTTCCTTGATCCCAAAGTGCCATAAAATGCTGTGGATGATTAATTGATAAATAATACAATGATTGGCCAGTAGCCAGGCAGGAAGTATAGGTGGGACAAAGAGAGAGGAGAAGTCTGGGAAATGGAAGGCCGGGCAGAGGAGAGGCCAGCCTGCTGTCCAGGGAGCAACATGTAAAGGCAGCAGCTAAAGCCATGGAACATGCAGTGACATATAGATTAACAGAAATGGGCTGAGTTTAAGTGTAAGAACTAGACAATGGCAGGCCTGAGCTAATGGCTGAGCAGTTTAATTAATATGAGCTTCTGAATTATTATTTTATAAGCAGTTGTGGGGTCCATGGGGCTGGGTAGGACTGGAGAAAACTCTAGCTACAATAAAATATGACGCCAGGTGGTGGTGGCACACGCCTTTAATCGGGAGGCAGAGGCAGGTGGATCTCTGTGAGTTTGAGGCCAGCCTGGACTACCAAGTGAGTTTCAGGAAAGGCACAAAGCAACACAGAGAAACTCTGTCTCAAAACACCAAAAATAAATAAATAAATAAAAAATAAAATAAAATATGAAACTATGCACAGATGTTCCCAAGAGTTTAGAAGACAGTTTGTTAAGTTTAATATATGACACAGTAATTACCATTTGTAGGATTTCTTTAATGATAACCGAGGATGTCCCCATTTAAATGAAGCACTGTCTAGTAGATAATGTTAAAAAAAAAATCACAATTCTAATGTGACTCACAAACCTTAGGAATAGTTGCTGATTTTCTTTGGAGTTCATGCCAGGACATAAATTTGTGTTTTAGCCATTCCAGAACTGACCTCTTCAGTTAATGGTGCTATTTCTCATTGCAGGTTTAAGTTTATCTATTCATGGGGCTGAAAGGCGCTTGCAAATCCATCAACGGCGAAGTGTGGCAAGCCGCCCAGGGTCACGTCGTCGCCTGCCTGTGGTCAGGCATTCCTCACTCCCACCAGGCAGAAGGTCAATAAAAATGGAGGCCAGCTCTTCTGGAATCGCTAATGGAAAAAACAAAGTTTTCCACGCAGGTAATGAATGGGCAAGTTCAACAGGGACCCACTCCATCAGCAACACCATTCACCTACATTGTGCTGTTAGTACCCTGTGCTACGCCTCCAGATGGCTTATGTTTTAAAAAGAAGTCTTATTTTTCCTCATCGCCAATCAGTGGCAAATGTCACTAGGACCAATAAGCAGAGAGATAGACAGACAGACAGACAGAAACAGACAAACAGAGAGAGAGAGAGAGAGAGAGAGAGAGAGAGAGAGAGAGAGAGAGAGAGAGAGAGAGAGAGAGGTGACAGAGGATCTTAAGGACACATTCCACCTATCCTGGCCAAATCTAAGTGAAAACCACAATGATAAACTCTCACTCGGTTCTGAAAGCCTTGAACAATTGAACAGAGTTAGCCATTTTCCTCATAATCTGCTCTAAGACAACCCAGGGAAACTTTGTTTCCGAATGTCCACTCTGAATGGGAGTGAGTTGTCTGGATTGGCTTGCTTGCATCACCCTGAGTGAGACATCGTATTAAATTTCAAGGTTTCTATGAAACATTTGTGATCTAATGCGTTAAGCCAATTCTACATTAAAACCTGTGATTTCAACTGAAAGGTTGTATGTACTTGTTTGGAAAGAGTCTCATTTAAGTAGTCATTCATGCATTAAAATTCAACAGATATGTATTGAGTTCTTGCTGTACGCTAGACATTGTTCTGGGAATACCACTGAACAAGACAATGTTCTGGTCAGTTGAAAGATGATTCAGAAGTCATTTAGAATAGGTTTTACCAAATTCCGGTTCTTCTCTGTACTGTCCTATAAATGGTGGCCAGTTGTGGAAGCCAAGCCTCCAGCTGTTGCTCAGTCACATCCTCCTCCCTCTGAACTGGTGGCTTTGTTTCCTAACCTCTTCAAGAAAACCCCCAGGCTGCTGAGAATGAATGACTAGGAACCCCTTCCCTTCTTCCATCGTCCTTTCTGTCCTATTTTCCAAGGACAAGATCTTCCCACTGACTTTGACAAGCCTGTGCCTGTGTCCTTTGGCTTGGACACCTCTCCTCTCTGGAGAAGCAATCAGAAGAGCGTACTTCCTCTTCTTCCTCTCTTTATCCCTCACATACTGCTGGCTGTTCCCTTGAGTGTATGCCAAGACTCATGCTCCGCCAGTTCTAATCATCTCCACTTCACACTGTCCCTCTCCTTTATGTCTTTTTATCACCTTTCCTTCTTCTAAGCTAAAGGTTGCAAAGAAATGACACCTTTGTTGCTCTTCTTTCATAATTCCTAGCCATTCTTTAGTTAATCCAATCGTTTCTAGCCTCCCCCACTCCCCGCTTCTTTGTGACTGTTCCTTGTTATCAACCTTCCATTACCACAGTGTGGGAGATGCCTGCTCCACTCTTCTGATGCTCCAGACTGTGCTGGACCATGCCCAGTCCCCAGACACAAATCTCCAGGCTTCCATGGCAACCCAAGTCCTCTTAGCTTTCCCTTCCCCTTGCCTGCTGTTCCAATGCATCCCGTATCTTAAATCCAGAAAGAACACCCAAGTTTCTGATCATGGGAGTCACCTTTCCCGACCTTTTCGTGAGGATGATGAGAGCAACTCCAACAGAGACAGAAGTGAGATTTTGTTGTCAAGTGGGTCAAAAGATTTTTTCCCAATGGACCAGATGTGCAATAAGAGAGGACCTAGAACTAATGAGGACTCTGAAGGTATGGGCTAGAGAAAATAGGCGTAGCATCCACTGAAATGGGGCAGGCTTCAGACATCCTCTGCTGGAGGAGAAAAATGGAATGGTGTTGGGGTTTTGATTGTAGGTGAGACAGCCTTAGAACTAGTGAGGTCTTTTGGATGGTAAAGAAATGTCTCTGGAGTTTAAGGTCTCTGGGAATGAGATTTAAAATTGACATTTGTTAGAGTAAACGTTGAATTTAAAGACAATAGATAGAGATAACCAAGAAAGAAATTCAACTGGCCATTCAAATCATGAAGCTTCACATTCTTGGTTTTTTGTTTGTTTCTTTTTTCTTTTTTTTATTATTTAAAACAATTTTAAATTGAAATATGTTTTGATAATATTCTTCCCTTCCCCAAGTCCTTCTAGGTACTCTCCCCCTCCATACTCACCTAATTTTAAGTTCTTTCTCTAAAGACAAACAAAAATCCAACACAGCAACAAAGTCTCCCTAAACCAGGAAAACAAAATAAAACCATACCCAAAAAGAATAAAAAAAAAAAAAACCACTAAACTGTAACCAAATAAAAGTATACACACACAATAAAAAAATGGAGTCCATTTTCTTTTGGTAAACTACTTCTAAACATGAGACCTGCCCTGGAATGACTAATATACCCATTGTTACTCCACTGGGAAAAAAACTGATTTTCCATATCCCAGCAGCTATAAATGATATAGGTTGAGTTGATAACCCTTATCATAGTGGCTAGGTTTTCATTGCTTAATTCATTTTTAAAAAATATAACAAAATAAACCAAAAACTATCACATCAAAGTTGGACTAGCCAAAGCAGCAGAAAGACAAGAGCCCAAGAAAAGGCACAGAAACCAGAGACCTACTCATTTGCACACTCAGGAATCCCATTGAAAACACTAAAGTAAAAACCACAATGAAAATGCAGGGAACCTGGTGCTGACCTGTGCAGGCCCTGCGCATGCTGCCTCAGTCTCTGTCAGTTCATATGAGCTTTTCTCGTGATGATTTAGAGCGCCCTGTTCTCCTGGTATCCTCCACTCCTCCTGGCTCTTACACTCTTTCTGCTTCCCCTTCCACGGGGTTCCCTGAGCTCTGAGAGGAGGGATTTGATGGCAACATCCCATTTAGGGCTGAGTGTTCCAAGGTCTGTCACTCTTTGCATAGTGTCTGTCTGTGGGTCTCTGCATCCGTTCCCATCTGCTGCAGGCGGAAGCTTCTCTGTTGATTCCTGAACAAGGTATTGTAAGTAGAGCAGAATATCATCGGGAGTCATTTTATCACTCCATTTTTCTTTCTTTTCTTTCTTTTTAGACCAGTATTTTTTGGTTTTACCCTAAGTCCCTAGGCTATCTAGTCTCAGGTCCTTGGTCACCCAAGTAGTGTTGGGTATGGATTCCATCTTGTGGAGTAGGTCTTAGGTCAAATCAGATACCAGTGGGTGACTCCCACAAGCCTTGTGCCGCCACTGCTCTAGCATGTCCTGCTGGTAGTACTTCATTGTGGATAAAGGGTCTGTGGCTGGTTTGGTGTTTACATTTCTCTCTTGATACACCATACAGAGTCTTTTCCTGTACCAAGGACACTGGAATATAGGGGTGAAAACTCTGTGTGGGCACTAGCTTGATGTGTCCACGTTCAATGAGCTGTGTGGGAGGTGTCTTCAGCAATGGGGCCTTGCTGTCAGTTTGCAGAGAATAAGCTATAGTCTTGGCAACAGCCTGGGTTACTTGGGGATTCTCACGGGGCCCCTTTGGCCAACAACTCAAGTAGATGTAACCCAATTCTGGTACTGGAAGCTTCCTTTAGTGACAACAGATGTCCAGTCTGGGTTCTCTCTCTCCAATTCTTTGGTGATTTAATTTAGATAACCTCCATATATATGTATGTATTTTAGGAAGCTTTTACTGTATTGGGGTTCCATACTGCCTTCAAATGCCCCTTAATTTTAAGCTATCTCTCCCTGTATTCCTTCCCTTGTCCCCTTTACCCCGCCCCTCCACACTTCAACCTCCCATTCCACACTCTTGGTTTTAACAAAATATAGGTCAAAAGTATCATATGTGTGTGTGTGGGAACTTGTCCTAAATATGTGTATTTCATTCCTGTCATCATTCTCTAAACAATACACTGTAACAACCATCCACATAACATTCACATTGTATTATGTATTAAAAATAATGTAAAAATGATTTAAAGTACACCGGACAGTGCATGAGTTCCGTATAAGCACTACACTCTTTCATATAGCTGAATTGAGCATAGTTCTTGAAGCCAATCTGCTGTGGATACTGAGGGGTGATGTAGGTGGAAAGGGGGAGGGGTTCAGCAGCTAAGAACTGAGCACTGTCAATCAGCAGTTAGGGATATAAGCCACTAATGAAGGCCAGGAAAGAACAGACGACAGCCACAGAGGGAAATGATTTGAAATGAATTATCAAGAAGAGGAGAGTGATTATCTAGGGGAGACGCTGAAAGTCGAGTGACATGAGGTCTGAGAATCGGCCACCGATTGCCGCAGCCGTCTGTGAGGAGTTTGATATGAGCAGTTTTAGTGAGGCGGTGGCGGTGAAACTCCATCTGAGGTGGATGTGAAAGAGAACGAGAGGAAACAGACTAGATGCTGGGGTACCAGACAACGTTTGAGAAGTCTTAGAATGAAAGACGCTGAAGAACCAGGGAAACAGTTGCAGAAGTGAGGCAGGAGAGCTTCTTTCCCCAGTTCCACATCCAGAGCCCCAGTTCCACATCCAGAGCAGAGGATGGTCAGAAGAAGGGAGAAGTTTCGGTGGTAGAGATGAGCACTCTGTACGGTAGAGTCAAGGGTGGTGTCTGTGATGACAGGTAACACGGAGGAAGGGGACTATTTGGATTTTTAGCTGGTGTAATGAAGTTCCTTTCCCATGGTGTCAGGCTCATCTTTGCTGTAAAGAAGCAAGATCATAACTAAGAAGGATAATGGAGCTGAGGAAGAGAAAGATAATGGTCCAAATAGGGAGTTTGCTTGACATTCCACAGTACTGGATAGTGAGACTCAGCCATGAAACAACTATCATAACTGTATTCTCTTTAACCTTATTGAAGTATGTGAGTATGTAGAGTCAGATGAGAATCCTTTGACCAGGATTATGATGTTGCTAAGGCAGTAGGAAAAGAGACTAAAGACATTGACAAGACATAGAAGGGATATAATGAGTATAATGATCTAAGCTTGATAAATCAGGAGAGTAAAGATATCCAGGGAATAACAGTGGTGAACATAGGATCAGAGTTCCCAGAGGGGACAGGGAAGTGTAACAAAGATGATATGGAATATTAAACAAGGATACTCTAAGAAGGGAGTACATGGTGGTAATATTGTAGAGGAGGGTACTGTTACTGGTAACAGCAAACAAGATCTATACCAGGGCATGAAGAAAAGAGACTGTAATAAATTGGAAGACAAGATCATTGAAGAATTTACAAGCACCATCAGGAGTCAGAGGCAGCCTGATCTTTGAGTCTGAGGCCAATATGGTCTACAGACTGAGCTCCATAACAAAGAACCCTGTCTCAAAAAAAAAAAAAAACAATAAAAAAAGAGAAAAAATATTACTCACAAGATCTCCTACAGTCCTATAGTATGGGAACAACTATATACATAGTTGGCTTCCTGTATTCAGAGGCTCTGTTCTGCATCTGTAAATTTGTAAATCTGTAACAAATGGTGAATCAAAAATGTTTGGAAAAAACTATGTCTATACTGAGCAGGTCTTCTAGTGGTCGACCACATAAGCAATGTAGCATGTCAACTGTATATTGTTTACAGTGTGTTAGGTATTGTAAATAGTCTTGAGATAATTTAAAGCACACAGGGAGATATTGTTAGCCTAGATGTAGACGCAATGCATTTGGTGTAAGGAACTGAGTAGCTGCACAGTTGGGTATCATCAGAAAGCCTAGAGCCAGACTTCCGTGAACTTAGAGGGCTGAGTTTACACTGAAGTGGTCGAAAACTGAGTCATTTCAGAGCATGTGGAAAGCCAGGTTAATGTCTAAAGAAGTGACTAAATGTGACCCGGAAGTAGCAGGTAGAAGTAAGATGAAAAAAGGTGACAGGATATAATAACATGAGATTAAAGGATTGGGGACCTGGGGAGAAGAGAAGGGAAGTAGAACGAAGGTGTCTTTGAGACTCAAGAGCGACACCTGCTCTCCGTCCTTATCTGCTGTGGGACAAGAATGCTGCCATGTCAGAGCTTGTGGATTGATCTCATCAACTTTTTCATTACTTCCCATTTATCAAGCTTCCAGGGGGAAGCTGTGGCCTGGAAGAATATCTGTGTTTCAATTAGAGCCAGATGGACGGAACCCTCTAAAAAGAGATTGATTAATTGGTGACTGATTGATTGATAATCAACAGAATTCTGCAGGGCCCAGTAGAAGGATTTGGAAATTGTGTTATTAACTGCAATGGCTCTATCTAGCTTCCCACATCACCCTGGAGTCTTGATTTGAAGAGGGTCAATGGCAGTCCTCCTCTTGAAATTTCTCATGACCATCTAGAAGGAAGTGTTGACTTAGAAACTAGTTTCCAGGTCCTCTGTAGTTCAGTCTTTCCAGACTTAACCTCCTTTGATATACCTCCTCTCAGCTTCATTCTGCTTTGACCATTTTTTAATAAAGTACCTCAGTTGGGCTTTTACTGTGCCATTTCTTGGATTCCTGTGTCAGTTTGGAAGGCTCTTTGCCCCAATCTTACACTTTCTTACACTTTCCTACTTTTATGGCATTTACATCTCTCTTCCTCCAAGAAACCTTTTATGGTCTAACTGATCGGAATGGAGGTGCATTTTCCCCAGCTCATAGGAGTCAGAAGCCCTGTTATAGACCCATTTGTTTTAGGATTTATGATTCTGCTGCTAGGGACAGCACTCGATTCCTTTTTATATCTGCTGTTCCTCCCAACTCTAGGCATTATTTTGGAGTATGTTTTAAATAAACAATTATTTGTTGTTTGTTAAATTATATCTACCTGCCAGATATAGGTTTTTATTCAGAAGTCATACATACTAAATATGATTTTACTTTCATATGATCTTTCAGCTGTTAAAAAACTCATCTCTCAAGCTATTTTCCAATTGAACTATTTCCTAGTTTCCACATGGTTTATTTAAAGATTGACATTCATGTTCTTTACCATCCATCCACCCTGACTTTAGAAACAATCATTTCATTATTGCCTTTTTAGGAAGTACAGAGCCTAAAGCTGGATACAGTATCCTCCTCTAACGCAAGCTGAGTATCATCAGCCAGTTTTTCCTTTAGTTGATAATCTGTGTTGACACTAACATAACAACAATTAAAGAGATTTTATTAAGATATTTCTTAAAAGTATAACATAAACCAGGTGTAATTTAGCAAATCTCAAGTTGCTGTCTTCACTTTTAAAAACACATCTCTATGTTTATCCAACATTCAATGGTAGGTTCTTAAAGCCTGTGTATAGGGACTCTTGAAGCTATGAATAAAGTCAATCCTTTAGCACCAAATGCTCTGAAAAAAAATTCTATTAAGCAAATTATTCTAAGAAACCCATTTAAAAATACATATTTAAAGCATGAATTGTTTTGGCCAGGTGACATGTGACTTTAGTTGGTCCTCTTTATTTTTAGTGTACCGACACCAATGCATCATAGCTCCTATTGGGAGAAGAACCCTCACATCGCAGTTCTTATGTCTGGTGAGTCATCGATCGTAGAAGCACATGGACATTTTAGTCATCTTGAGACCCATTAAGTCATCTAGCTGCCCTTTACACAGTTAGTGATTCCAGTTCCCTAAGTGAGCTCTAAAAGCCACCTCAGACTGGTCATTCAGTATGAAGAGAAGGGCCGAAGATTCCTCTAGCCCTTTTATGCTCTAACCTGAACATTTTGTTTGTGTATCCTACCTTTGAGGTTACAAACATTTCAGAGTGCCTACTGCGTACTGGCAAGTATTTATTTGGAAGACACCTTGCTCAGAGTTAAGGTGGAGCAGAACTATATAAAACATGGGTCTTTGCAATTTACAATCATGTGCAAGGGATGACTTTTCAGGGCTCTTTGTTAATGACAAGAAGAACTAGTTATTAACTACTGTGGACCTGCTGCATCCTGGTTCGGGTCCTGAGAGAGGGAAGGGGTGTCAACAAGAAGAAATGAATTGTCAGACCGCCAGATGAGTTTCACACAAGTGCCTGGCCCTGAATAGCTCAAGCTATTTATACTTCAAAATAAACATGCTTTTCCATCATACCAACAAACTTGTTTTTATCCACCCTCCAATATTAACCTCCAGCCAAATAAATACCAAATAAGTTTTTTCCCAACTTTTACATCAAAACATTTTTAAACGAAAAACAACACTTACCATTTTGCTAGCTTGGCCAAATATAGAAAAGCTAAAAGGTGATCAACATAGGCACACATTTTCAAGAACAATATCATTCAAAACTTAATAAATCATATTTACAAAAGTAGGGGTGATCTGCCTCTGATCCTATCAGCACTGAATCAGGTCAGCTGTCAGAGTCTAGAGTGGCAGCTGGCATCCCCAGACAGGAAACCTGAGATGCATCAGTTCCTAAAGAATTTTAGGGGAAAATATTTGAGAAAAAATGAGGTTTCTTGGAATGATCACCTCTGTCCCATGTGCCACTGACAAAGTGACACTAAAAACCACCAAGAGAACCATAATTATTATGAGAGGGTAGAGAGTGTGCAGGTCATGCAGTTCCAGCAGTATTCGGTGCTGTCCTGAAGTCCACTGGTCCTTGCCATGAGAGACTGTCCCCGTGAGCTTTGCCTCATCTGGAGACCTGTTGGATGATCACTCATATACTGGTCTGAAACTAGGCTGCACAACTCCCAACAATTAACCAAGCTAGTGAATTTAAATTTGAATGACATATATGGAAAACTAGAGAATCAGCCTTGAAAAAGGAATCAAGAAGTGAACTATTGGACTATCTTGAGTAGGTGAAGTCTTACCATGTCCCCCTTGTGTGATTTAATTTGAGATTTTGTAAAGAAAGTCCAACTGTTCATGCACCTTCCCCTTTGTTGGGTAGAGAGTGATAGACAGAAGGACACCTCTTCCTTCAACTTTCTTTATGGGTGGGCAAGTGTGCTGGGTAGTTATATGTCAACTTGATACAAGCTAAAGTCATCTGAAAGAAGCAAACCTCAATTAAGAAACTGACTCCATAAAATCAGGTTGTGGGCAGGCCTTTAAGATACTTTATTAATTAGTGATTGATGGGAAAGGGCCCAGCACATTGTGGGTGGTGCTGTCCTAGGGCTGGTAGTCCTGGGTTCTATGAGAAAGCAGAGTGAGCAAGCTGCGGAGAGCAAGCCAGTAAACAATACCCATCCATGGCCTCTGCATCAGCTCCTGCCTCTAGGTTCCTGCCCTGTTTGAGTTCCTGCCTTGACTTCTTTCAATGATGGATTATGATGTGGAAGTATAAGGCAAACAAACCCTTTTCTCTCCAATTTGCATTTGGTCATGGTATTTTATTACAGCGATAATACACTTAACTAGGACAGCAGGATTCCTTAGTGTCCCTGCCTACCTATACTATTAACACTGAGGGAGGGACCCATGCCTCATAGGGAATAGAAGTCACATGAGGAATGAGGAATGTGTGCAGACAATGCCCACTGTGGCAGATGTTCTGAGACTGCTGTGGGAGAAGTAAAACTACATCAATTTAGGATCAGGGGTAAATTAAATTATAGGAGTATTGTTACTAGGGAATGTCAATGGGAAGAGATGGCCTTTCACATAGAGAAAGGAGCCTGATACTACAAATACTAATAACTACAAAACCCTGAATGACTTACTTAACTTGTCTCCATGTCAGTTTCCTCATTAATAAAGTAAGGCTGTTAATGTCCCTTCTTGCTATGTTAATGTTGCCAGGTTAAACATAGCCTATCTAGTTAAATGTAAAACCAAATAAGTACTTTTGTCTTTATTTTTGAAAATTTCATACATAGATATAATAAAACATAATTGTATCTGCCTCGCTTCCCCCATCCAGTTTCCACCATATCCTCCCTAACATGCCCCCTCCAAATTCAGTGTCCTTTTTTTTTGTATTTGCTTTGTTTTGTTTTGATAACCCACCAAACCCATTTAATGCTGCTCATATGTGCATGGGTGTGGGGCCATCCATTGCAGCATGAGAAGCATGCTAGTGACCATATCCTCAATAAGGAGTAGGTTTCCCTCCCCCCAGCAATTACCAACTGCCAGTAGCTCTTTGGTCGGGGCTGGAACCTGGTGATCATCTATCTCACCTATGCCAGAATTGTGGCCGCCTTGGGCTTGTGCAGGTCTTGTACAGGTAGCCATAGCTGCTATGAGATCATGAGTGCGGTAGCCATAATGTGTCCGGAAGACAGCACCAAACAGCCCTCCTCCCCATCTTTCTGTCCTTACATGCTTTCCATTTCATCTTCCATAATGTTCTCTGAGCCTTGGTGGGAATGGGATAATATAAACGTCCCATTTATGGCTGAGTACTTGGTCTCTTATTCTCAGCACTTTGACCAATAAGGCATCTCTTGACTGACTGCTGCTCACTGCACTGAGAAGCTTCTTTGACCAGGGTCACAAGTAGCCCACATCTATGGATATAAGCATAAATATTTAGAAAGGAATTTGACAGCATGCTCATTTATCAAAATAATAACAGGCTGTACCCTAGGGCCTATGACTTTCCCAGTCATGGGCTTTTGACCAGAATTATAGTACCAATAATGAAATTCTTTCCTATGAAGCCAGTCCCTAATCCAATCAGAAAGTGGTTACTCACTCACAATAGTGGTAAAACTATTTCCTGGCAATCAGTATTACAGCATGCAGGAATGGACAAGGTATTTTATTAAGGTGTTTTCTCCAACAGAAGTACTTTTCAACATATACCTTGACTGTGGCGTAGGGTATACTTGTAATAAAATCAAGATGCTTATTTGCAAGTCAAGTTTAGCTGGACATTTCATGCTATTGTATTCTATTTGGCGGTCTTTTGTAGTTTTGGTGGCAATTAAATAAATTAATTCATGTAAAATGCCCAGCATGATGCCAAGGACAAGTGGTCCATGTGAATAAGGATAGTCTTATAAAAACAAAATTTGGAAGTCTGAAGGTACATCTACCCTGGAATCATCTTATGCTTCATCACCATACTATAAAGCAGCATCCTAGTTAAGATGTGAACAAATCAGTAGGATGAGTTTTCCCCATGCTGTGCTGACAAAAAAAACCATTCTGTCATCTTTTACAGTTTTCTTTTCCTTCTGTTTTTGGTATTTGTGTAATCAATTTCATTTGACTTAACCATTTAGCCATTCATAATTGATGAATATTATTTTCTTCTTTCCTTTATAGCCACTAGTCCAAGTACTACTATGAGTTTGGGACTATGACTCAGGAGGCAAGAGCAGAATGCACTAAAGCCTTGATTTCAATTCTTTGAGTTTGAAGCTGTAAAGCAGAGTGGGTAGATCCAATTCTTAGCCTAATGATGCTACCATACAAAATAGAGCTAGTAGCTTACTACACTATTTCTTTATCTATTTCATTATATGTTAAGCACATCATCTAGCCACAGAAAAGTGTCATTAGTCACATGCAATACCCTTTGTTCTTCTTTTGAGTTTGTGAAATGACACTTCGCTGTTAATGATTCATTACTTTCTTTCCCAAGTGATTTCTAGCACATCTTTTATCTCACTTTTAAGAACCTAAGTGGTCCTTTCCCATTTATACATAATCATTTCTCTTTCCATGGAGATGGTGTTTGATACCAGTTGTATTGATTTCATCAGAGAGAAGCTTTTATTGTGTCCAGTGAACTAGAGTGATCCCCATGCTCTGAATGTATCAGTATTAAGTGTGCAATTTGATAACAACACAGTTACAACTATGATTTATTAAGCAACCTATGTATCATCTACCTCAAGAACTGTTATCTGCATTCAATATCTCATTTAATTTCCATTGCATCCTCATTCTGTTATCCTTATTTTGTGGCTGAGGAAAACAAGGCCCAAGGAAGGGTAATATATGGCCAAGAAATGGCAAGGGCAAGATTCCAGTTGTAGAGACCCAATTTTCTCATTCACATGACTTAGTTACAATATTTCTAGAAAGTCAGTTTTAGACATAAACCTGAAATAGTTCAATTTTCGGTATAAGAAACTCAAACAGGGGTTAGATAGGACCAGCTAGATTCTGTTGAGCACACTGTCGCCTCCTTAATGGCGTAAGATAGGACCAGCTAGATTCTGCTGAGAAGACCGTAGTTTCCTTAATGGCGTACCACTGTTTATTCCCACATTCATGTCATCATACTTTGTAGCATCTCCTTTATGTTCTGTTTTACACTTTTTTTTAAATCCTCCCACTCTCTGGCCGTAATATAAAATGTATTCATGTTTCCCTGCATTCTGTGTTTACTTCCCAAATGAACATTAAGTCCTGGTCCTAAATCAACAGATTCAGTAAGTACCTTCTAAGGTGCTTTTTTTTAATCTAAGAAGGAAGAAATAGGGAAAAGGTAAATGCTTGGTTAATCCTTAGAATGATCATTATTGTGATACCACAACATTATGTTGGGACAATGTTCTGTTGTTTCCAAATGTTCACTTCAGTGAGTTGACACAGCAGTCCTAAAGGATAGGTTTACACTTGGCTGTGATTTGGAAAATAAAATGACTTTCCTAAAAGTAAAAATGTGATCACTGACAACCCAACAAGAACCTTACATCTTAATTTCTTATGTTTTTCCTGTTCTGTCATCTTTGTTTTTTTTTTCCTAGATGAGAGTGGTTTAAGTATGAAATTGTGTTTTTTCATCCCCCTTTCCCTGAAAACTGGCATTTTCTTGAGAAGTTGGGCTTGTTTCTGAACCCAAGGCAATCCCTTTTAACAGATCTGAAATTTGTACAAAATTATCCAACCATTTTTCTATTTGAAGGATGGATCTTTGATGGGGAAAAAAGGTCCACATGACTTTACACTGTATGGAAGAAAAGACACAGGGCTACTTTGGGCTTAGATTCCATTTGTCTTTGCATGGAAGGTTGGTTTGGTGCCTTTCAGAGCAGCTGGTGCTGTGGGTGGTAATAACACTAATCATCCTTCATTTGAATCTCTTCCTCTGTAAGTGGATTTTGTAGAGGTATGACGTGAATTCAAGAAATAAGGTATGCTTAAGAAAATAATCCATGTGGATTTTGGTAAGCACAGGTATCAGTGCTCCTGAATTTCGTTTGCTGAGAAATGAGATTGTGCTTCCTAAAAAAATTCACACTCAGTTCTTCTCTTATTTACATTTTCTTTTTCCTTTGCCAAGAAATGCAGACACATATTTTGACCTATAGAATACATTCAGGTAGGATTTTCTGAATCATCTTTGTTGCATTCAAAGTCAATGAAGAAAGGCTAAGAAAATGCAGCCTCAGAGAAAACCCAAATGATCACTCTCTAGGGAGGCCATCATGCTTATAGAATTTGAAACTGCTTCTTATACCCAAGGCTTTTGGTGAGTTTTATTTTTAAGAAGTTTGAAGAGATCTAAGTGTACAACTCACGAGAATAAAGCAAGTAGGGCTGGACCTTCAAAGCATATGCCCTTAACCATAGTATGTGATCAGATGATGAAAACGTCTTCTTGTGCCTATTTAAGAGCTGAACAGCCGATGTGCAAGGTGCCAAGTTCTGGCTCCTATGAGGCATGCTGTGTGAGTGGCAGGTTCCTCCCACTCTATCCCTTTCTGAATATCAACAGTTGTCATTCATACTGGAAGAGTAAACAACATGTTAGTAATGCTGAAAATCTCGGACTTTCTGTTCTCCAACCTCTCCAGATCTTGAATTCTCACTTCTGCTCATAAGCACTAGACCACACCATCCAGGAGACTACAGAACACCAAGGAGACCTCTCTTTGGGACTCACAAGAATCTCTTGATGTTTATAGCTTTTGGTATAAAGATGTGTTATAATTTAGGACATGACCATCCTGCTAATCCTAGGAAAGATCAAGGCAAATTTCTTGAAGGTGACCCATTAGGCTGAAGGCTTCAGATGGTTTGTTACATCTGTACATGAGAGACCTTTCTCATGATTAGCCAAATGCCATTCTCCAGTATGTCCCAAGTCCATATTGATTGTATGGTCCACTCAAGTGTTGATAACATTCCAGATTGTGGCACATTAAATGATTTTGCTAGAAATGAAGGTAGAAATGAGGAGGATGGAAGGTGTTTATAGGACCAGATATATCCCTACACGTGTCTAGTTTCTGATTCCAGACCCTCCAGAAGATTTGAATTCATTTCATTTCTTCCTTCTTCTAAGATTTCCCCTGAGCTACGGCTGATGTAAATGACCAGGTAAAAGGACAGAATTCCCTTGTTTTATTCTCCATGCTGCTCTCCTCCAACTTTATACTGCTATAAGAATAGTTAACTCACCTGTGGAGGCTCAGATCCAATTTCTCAATCTAAAATGTGGCATCTTTGCTCCCTCTTACATTCAAAACTATTCCATGTAAGGATTTATTTTAGAGTCTAAGTTTCAATTTTGAAATATCACTGTTCACCTAATTCTGTAAAAAAAAAAATCCATTCTTAGAGATTTCTGTTGAATATACTTCTGACATCAACTACCAATTTTATCTTTAGATTATAAAAATGACAAAAGGACAGCCCAGATCCAGTTTTATTTGTTATGTAGAAATTATCATAGAAAATGCCATTTATTCTCTCCCACTTTGCTTCCTTTACGTATTGCTTATCATTTGTGTTGCACAGAGAAGGTAGCATTTGATTTGTGAGACTTTATTTCACTTTTAATATGAACTATTCTTTCTATTTGATTAAGGACTATTATGCCATAAAAGCCTTTAGCAATATCTTAAATTAAATGTAATTAGAAAAGTAAATCTTCTATTGTAGAGAATGTGCATCGTGACCAATTTTCAATACTTTCCTCTTTATGAGCAAGGAAATTATTATTTTGTTTTTATTATTAGCATGCACTTATTACATAAGATGACAGCTTTGTGATGGCCTCTCGATACGGGTCTATCATGTACCTTTATTATCTTCACCCGCTTGTTACTCTCACTTGCCCTGTTCTCATACTTCCCAGGGGTGTCCTTTCTTATCCAAAATATCTCTTTCTATTTTCACATACTATAAAATCTAGAATCTTCGTATGAGAGGAAACAATGTGATATTTGCCTTCTGAGTCCGGAGCATTTCACTTTGCACGATAACCTCCAGTTTCAGCCATTTTCCTATAAATGATGTGGTTTCATTTGTGTTGAGTGTATTCGCCATGCAATTGCTATTGTTTTCTGGTCTGTTGGGATATCTTATAAAGTCCTTACCCGTGCCTAGATCTTGAGGTGTTTTCCCTTTGTTTTCCCTTGGCAGAGGATAGGCATGGTGGTAATACCTATAAGGATTTTATTCAGGAAACAGAGGCAAGAATTGTTACAGGTCAAGGCCAGCATGGTCTACCCAGTGAGTTCAGACTGATCGGGCAGAGATAGTGTGAGACTGTATCAACAAGAGAAACAAAGCAAAACAAAAAGTCAGACTGTCTTTCTTCAAGAAAACAAGGGACAGGAAATGCTGAAAAGGGTTTGAGGGAATGTGAACTCTTATTCACTGCTGTAATTATAGACTGGTGTAGCCATTATGGAAACTGGTTTGGCTGTTTCTCAAAAAACTAAAAATAGAACTACCACCTAATCAAACTGTACTACTCCTAGGCATATGCTCAAAAAAAAACTCTATAGCTTACCGCAAGGATTCTGGCTCGTCCTTGTTATTGTTGCTCTATGAACAACTGCAAGGAAATATAATCAGTCTAGATGTCCATCAACGGATGGAAGGATAACAAAAATATGGGAGATATACACAGTGGAATTATATTCCTAAACATGAAATCATGGCAGTTGAAGAAAATGGATGCACTGGAGAATATGATATTAAGTGAGGTAACCCAGGTTATGAAGAAAACCACCCATGTTCTCTTTCATATGCATACCTTAGCTTTTAGTTCTTGTAGTTTTGTATTTGCGTAAGAGTGAGTGGAAACTAGACAGGAATCTATGAGAGCATAAAAAAGAGGCTCCAAGGGAGAAGGGTAGAAGGGTCATAGAATATATGGGATATAGAATTAAAAGGAGACTTTCAGTAGAAGACAGGCTTAAGCAGGATTGGGGTCAGAGAGATAAGGGACAGGAGAGGATTGGGGGAAAGTCAATTAAAATTATATATGAAAATGTTATCAAGAAACCTGTTACTTTAAAGATGAAAGTCCAGCAGTTCTCAGAAAAGGCCAACTTTGACCTTTGTGATTTCACTCTATTGTAAAATTATTCATAAATATGTCACTAATTACAAAAAGAAAAAAAGCAACAATGGTGTGTGTGTGTGTGTATGTGTGTATGTGTGTGTGCATATGTGTGTATGCATATATGTGTGTATGTGTGTGTGTGTGTGTGTGTGTGTGTGTGTGTGTGTGTGTGTGTGTGTAAATAGCCAATTGAAACTCACAGATGGTGATTTGAAGGGAAGAAGGCTGGGATTGCAGAAAAGGCAGCAACTGGTTTTCACTGTAAACCACTTGGCCCTTTGAAATTGTAGTTATTACTTGATGAAATTTAGCCTTAGTAAAGGCTACTAAAGCAATCCTGAACAAAAACAATATGGGACTAAGTGTCACCACACCTGACTTTAAGCAATATTACAGATCTGTAATAATAAGAACAGCATGGTACTGGTGCATAAAAACAGACACGTAGAATTGGGGGCCCACAAAGAAGTCCAAGCAACATAGTCACTTGAATTCTGAGAAAGATGCCCAAAATGCACATTAAAAAAAAAAGGATAGCATCCTCAACAAATGGTACTGGGAAAACTGGATTTCAACATGAGGACTACCAGGTCCCATTCTGTCACTACACATAATACTCAACTCTAAGTGAACCAAAGATTTCAGCATAAGACCCAGTACCTTGAAATTAACAAAAGAAAGAGTAGGGTGCACACTTCAACTTGTAGGAACAAGTAAAGGCTGTCAGAATGACTCGGTAGCACAGGAAGTAAGACCAACATTGGGCAAATGTGGTCTAATGAATTTTAAAAGCTCTGTACAACAAAAGAAACTGTTAAGTGGGCGAATAGACGGCCCACAGAATGGAGAAAATCTTTGCTAGCTATTCATCTGACAGAAGATTGGTGTCTAGAATACAGAAAGAATTTTTTTAAAAAAACCCCAAACATTAAGAAAATAAACAACTCAATTGAAACTGGACTGTGGAACTGAAGTGAAAATTCTCCAAAGAATAAATGCAGATGGCTAGGAAACATTTTACAAAGTTCCCAGCATCCTTGGAACTGCAGATTAAAATTACTCTAAAATTCTACCTCAGGCTCTCAGTATTCTTTAGTTTTCAGTAGGATTGAGACTTCATGGGCTTTCCTCATCCACGTTGTCCTTGTTCAGCTTATGTTTAGGCAGCCACGCCGTTGAGACTTCATGCGTGTAACTTCTGACATTCCTAGGAGACTCAGTCTCACAGGAAACTCCCTGACCCTTGGTCATTAACATCTTTCCAACCCCTCTTCTTCAATATTGCCTGAGCCTGAGGTAGGGGAGTTGTACTGTAGATGTATCCATCAGGACTGGGTTCACAACTCTCCATTTGATTGGCTGTGGTTTTCTGTAATGGGATCCCCTGATACAGAGAGAAGTTTCCCTGGTAAGGGGTGAATATCTGTTTGTTTTGGGGTATTTTATTTTGTGTATGTAGCTGTTGTGAATGGGATTGTTCTCCAAGTTTCTTCTTCGGTTTGCTTGTCACTGAGAAACAGGAAGACTCCTAATTATTGTCTGATAATTTTGAATCTTGTCACACCAAACGGTCAGCCCTGAAAGCACATATATAGGTAACATTATACAGACTGAGAAGGTTGTATTTATATATTTATGAATATGTGTATGCATGCATGAGAGTGTGCATGTGCGTGTGTGTATACGTGCGTGCATGCATGTGTGTGTGTGTGTGTGTGTGTGTGTGTGTGTGTGTGTGT
This sequence comes from Peromyscus maniculatus bairdii, assembly GCF_049852395.1. Lineage (NCBI taxonomy): Eukaryota > Metazoa > Chordata > Mammalia > Rodentia > Cricetidae > Peromyscus > Peromyscus maniculatus. The sequence continues at coordinate 14,413,185 of NC_134869.1, read as the reverse complement.
AAAACAACTAATGAGAAAAGAGGCCATGAATTTTGAAAGAAAGCAAGGAGGGGTTTATGGAAGAGTTTGGAGGGAGGGAGGGAAGAGAAGGGGAAATTTTTATTGTAGTCTTAAAAAAAGAAATAAATTCACAGCATCATTTTTATTTTTCTATTAAGATAATATTTTTTATTCATTTTACATAACAATCACAGATCCCCCCACCCTTCCAACCTCCCTACCAACCCACCCCCATTCCGTCCTACAAGAAGGTAAGGCCTCCCATGGGGAGTAAGCAGAGCCTGGTACATTCAGTAGAAGCATTTTTAGAGTTAATAACTAACTAGGTATCTTTGGTGTGATTGTTGTAGGAGCCTGTTGCTTGGTAAACCAGAGTATTTTCAAAGACTTACATTTAATCTTCACTAATATAATAATGCTATTACTAGAATTTATATATTTAGGAATATGTGTGTGTGCAGGGGGTGTAAAAACAATGAAAAAACATGCAAACTGAAAAGTTGTATTTAGGTATTTAGGGGTGTGTGTGTGTGTGTGTTTGTGTGTTTGTGTGTGTGTGTGCATATATGTGTGAAACAGCATCCTTTCTTTACCAGTTATCAGTATAAAATTTATACTCATTATTATCCAAACTCAAGTGTTAGTATTGGGCCCTTGTTAAAACTAGACATTGAAATGCACAGTGTGTAACACTTTTTTAAGCACCTTTTATACCTTATTTTTTAAAGTAAAGTTGAACTGACAAACACTATAAGCAAACATGTTCAAAAGAATGAGGTGCCAAATAATAATATGCTAAAAAATAGATTCTACCTCACCTCAGTCAAAGCAGCTATCATCAAGAACACAAACAAGACAAATTCTGTCATGGATATGTTGAAAAGAAAACACTTACAATGTATTGGTCAAAGAACAAACTAGTATAGACACTTTGAAAGCCAGTCTGGAAGTTTCTTACAAACTAAAAATAGAATTGCCATGTGACCCAGATAATCCGCTCCTTGACGTATAGCCACAAGACTTTTTATCCTCCTATAGAGACGCTTACATGTCCATATTCATTGCTCCACTATTCATAATAGCTAGAAATGGAATAAGGTAGATGCCCACCAACAGATGCATGGATTAGAAAAGCATGGCCCGTATACATAATTGGATGCTACTCAGCTGCAGAGAAAAGCGAACTCATGGAATTTTCAGGTAAATTGATGGAACTGGAAGCAGTTACACTGAGTGAGGTAACTCGGGCCCAGAAAGACAAATGTCGTCTTTTCCCGCTCATACACAGATCCCAGATGTAAATCTCTTGTTTCATGTAGTTAACTTGGGACACAAGTGGAAACCAGGGAAGTAGAATGGGACTTTTGAAAGGGGGAGAGGACAGGACATGGTGAGGGAGGACAGTAGTGAGGTGGAATACCGGGGAGGGGAATCTTCAGCAGAGAAGGGAGTGGGGATATGGGGAAAACAGGGGGTGAGTGGATTATGAAAAGCCATATGGAAGCTACTATCTCACAACTCAACTTAAAAAAAAGCTGAAGGATAATAGAAGACACGTGAAAAGCAAAAGGAGGGAGAATATTAAGGATTAAAGGATTAAGTAGGGATGGAGATTGTGAGGTAAGGGAGAGAAGAGGGTAATGGGTGGGTTAACCAAAATTGAGGATGTATGGGAAAACCTTATGGAAACATTAATCAACATTATATCCACCACCACCAAGACTCAGAGAGCAGGGAGCTGGAAGAATAGGGAGGAATGCTGTGAAATGCTGTCTCCTGATACAATATGGCCGGCACACTTATGACCTCACAGCATCTGTGGCTACTGCACAGAATCAGGCCAACCCCAAATCCCGGCATATATGGGATAGAAGGCCTCCAGGCCCGCCCCTTACTGAGGAGTTACTGACAATAGATAGCAACCAAGGAAGGGAGAATCATTCCTTATTGAGGATGTGGCCACTGGTACCTTTTGTTTTCCATGCCGGGGTGAATGACATGACACCCACGCACATACAGTACTGACCATTCTTAGCGTGTTTACAAATAAATAAATAAGTAATAAGATATGCAGTTCAGAGAGGGGTGTGTTGAAGTGCATCTGCAAAATTTGAGTAAGGAATTGGGGCGCGTAGATATGGACATTGTGGGGGGGGTTGTGGGTTTGTGTATTTCAAAAAAAATGAAAAAGGAGATTTTACAAAGTGAAAACAAATGCTTTTTATATGTCCGTCACAGCTATCTATCAAGATACCTTCTCTTCTCCCCACCCCCACTTTCTTTTTAGGTAGCAGGCTTCCTTAATGGCGTTTTCTTACATCTTGTGGATTAGGTAGGGATAGGAAAACCAGAGCATTTTGTAGCCTGTAACTGTTACTACCACTAATGAGGTAAAATCACAGTTAAAAGGCCTCAGCTGAGCAATGGCTGTAGTCAACGCCTTGTTCCGGGTATTGCAGGAGATAAAGGGTGGACCCAGTTGTGCCCTGGAGCTGCACTGCATTACAGTTCCATTGAGGATGCTACCCGTAATGTAACATCTATATGAAGAAAAGTAGTATTCCCCCATATACCCTAGTTTCTGCATTCTGTGCTATAGACCTTAATTTTATGGCAAAAAATACATTAGAGAAAATATAAAGAATAAATAGCTTCATGGGCTCAATAGAAGGAAACATTGTATTCACATATCAGGACCAAAAGAAAAAAAAATCTTTGTGAAACGGAGAGGGTGAGGGGGCCTTGACAGTAGAGAGGAGATGGCTGCCTTTAGTCAGGTGTGAAATGGGACCCTTGCTCAATTGGCTGTTCACTAACTGAGAAAGACATGTTTGAGGTTCAGTTTTTGTTCTTCTTGTATATAAGCATTTAGCTAAAATCCAAGCTAGATCCAAATAGGAAGTGAATTTTTAACACGTTGTTTGCCCAGCTGAAGACCTTTTATTAAATGTAAATGCCACTACAGAGTTTCTTTTGTTGGCTCTGTGTTCAACCTTATTCAGGCAGAAGAGCCATAATGAAGAGCTGAGGTTTAACCACGTCTATCCACTACGCATGTGAAGAGTAAAAACCCAAATTTGGAGAACTTTCAGACTTTATAGTTGGTTAAAATTGTTCCGTTTTTTCACGTCTTTGAGGAATATTTTTAGTTTCTCTCTTTAATTTAGTCTCCATAGTTTTATATACGGTTGCATGTTTATTATAATTTTTAAACACACTTCATTTGAGGAGCTGGAGAGAGGGTTCAGCTAGCAGTTAAAGAGCACTGAGAGAGGACTCGGTTCCATTGCCAGCACTCACATGCCAGCTTACATCCATCTGTAACTCCTGTCCCCAATGCCCTCTTCTGACCTCCTCAGGCCCCAGGCACACACATGGTTCACAGACATGCAAGCAAAACAACCACTCATACATATAAAACAATCATTTGAAAAATGTTTGCTTGAATCTGTCTCTTCTTCCCATCTTGCCTAGTAGGCACTTCCATGCTCTGTTAGTTTAATCCAAGTTAAAGGTACTAGTGATCATGAGGAGGGTCTCAGATTTTTAACTTTGTAGTAATCATATCAAAACCACAAGAGTAATAACAAATAATCAAATAAACAAATAAGCACAAAGTAAACATGTTATATTTTATATATTAAAGCCATTGGCTGTCAGTTAGGCAATGTATGCTAAAACTGAAAATGTTCCCTTTCAAGAATTTCTTGGAAAGCGTCCTGGTGCTCTGGTCTCTCTTTATTGTGAAGTCTTTGTCATTTGGGGTGGCGTGAGTAGGTTGCTGTTGAAGGTTCCACGTTGTCATTTTATACTGTGTGTGTTCCAGAGTAGAGGGGGAAAGATGCCTTATGTCTTAAGGGTTCCAAGTCTGATTGTAAGTTACACTATGAAGAGAATGTTAACTCCTGCGATTTGGAGTCATTTTATGCATACATTTTAAAAATTGCATTAATTTAGAGTCTTTTTTTTCAATTGAATAATACCTATAATTTAGCATTAATAGTTTATGCTGTGAGTCTGAATTCTGAAGTTAGTTATCACCTTTCACTGGACCAGTCCAAAAAATGTAAATGTCTATATGTATATCACATGTTTGTTGTGAGAAGCAGAACACTAAGACTAAAATTTAATGATTTAACTTTTTGTAGCTAACTTCTGTACTTGTTGGCCTGTTTTGTTCCTGCCCTTCTCAATCATATTAATGTGTGCTCTTCTTTATTATACTTGAGATATTTTATCTATACCTGCATTCTTGGTGGTCTCCATGGCCAATAGGCAGTACTGAATTGTTATTTTTCTATCTCTAGTGTGTGTCGGGGGATGGGAGTGTTTGTCCATGAATAGAACAAAGTAGAGATTGAAAAGCATGAGAACTTTTCTCTGACCATTTGAAGTAGCTGACCATGGAAGGAAAAGATAAACGTGTTGTTTTCATTATGGGATCGCAGGAAGAATGTTTATTTGTCCTGAGAAGCTGTCCCACGGGTAACTTCAGATATTGCAACGAAGCAATTGTGTGCACGAATCTGAAAAGTTCGTTGCGGTGTCTATCGTATCAGACAGCATTCCCGGACAGCTACAGGAGTGCTCACTAGGCTCCCTGCTGTTCAGTGTGGAGAAAGACTTTGCATAGATAACACTGTAGCCTTAATGAATTACTATGGATGATAACACAAATGGCCTCCTTTACTATTGACTGTGACAGCTAAGAGCTTTTCTGTAACAGTCCCTTTAACCCTCCTGCGACATTATTAGGCCGTATTCATCAACCCTTGTTTTCACACAAGGAAACTAAGAACTAGAAAGGTTTAGTGTGACCTAATCACAATTTCGATGCTGGCATTTAGCTTTGCTTTTGCTCCACTGTGTCTCATAATCACTTCACAGGCTCATTCATTCATCCAACTCACGCTCACTGAGGGCAGGCCCTGCATGAGGCACTGTTGGAAGAGCTGGGGCCACAACATGCAGAGTCACCTTCCTCCTAAGGCTTCCCTACCTTCTGCTGTATGAAGTAACTAGTGAACATTCTGTAAGACATAGGCTATGATTTCTTATTATAGAGTTTTTGGAATGTAACTGAAATTTTATGTGAGACTAAATATACAGAGTAAGTATCTATCTATCTATCTATCTATCTATCTATCTATCTATCTATCTATCTATATCTACACATATAAAAAGATTATTTCTTTAAAACGCATGCATACACACTGCATGCTATGGCATACTCATTTTATTCATCATGTTACCTATATATTTTAAACTTTGTAGATTCTGAAAAGTGTTCTTACCAAGAAATGTTTGATTGAGAGCCTAGCCTTTAATGGCTAAGCTGACTCTCCCTCCTGGTCTCTTTTGGGTCCCTCCCCTCAGAGCTCTGGAAACCTCACAGAAGAGCAGGGGGAGGAATTGTGGGAGCCAGAGGGGTTGAGGACATGGGAGAGCATGAGAAGGAGGGGGGATAGAATGACCTGCCTGCCGAAATCAACTAAGCAGGAATCATGGAGGTTCATGGGGATTGAAGCAACCATCAGAGAGCCTGCATGGGTGTGTGCTAGGTCCTCTGTGTATATGGGATGGCTGTTGGCTTGGTGTCCTAACAGTGGGAGTGGGGGCATTTCTGACTCTTTTGCTTGAGCTTGGGACCCCTTTCCTCCTGCTGGGTTCCCTCGCCCAGCCTTACTGTGAGGTTTGTGCCTGGTCTGATGGTATCTTGTTGTGCCATGTTCAGTTGATGTCACTGGGAGGCCTGCTCTTTTTCTGGGAGGAGATGGGTGGGGGAAGTGGATCTGGGGGAGACGGGAGATAGGAGAGGTCTTGGGAGGAGTGGAGGGAGGGGAAGCTCTGGTCAGGATGTTTGGTAAGAGAGAAGAATAATTTTTTTTTTAAATTGTTAGTGATAAAACTGCTTTCTGGTGTCCTGTTTTCTTAGGCCTAAGTGTTCTGTGGGTGTGTGGAGCATCAGAGAAAATCCTTCTCTCTTTAGAACACACTCACATGATTGCACAAACCTCCTGCAAGAGGCTTAATTATTTTGTAATATAGACTGAAGGATCCTGCCATAGTTAGGATAAATGTTGTAGCTGAGAAATCTCATTGTGAGTAGTAAAATATTGATACCTTGTTTTCAATCATATTCTGAATAACAAATCCTGAATAGCAAGAATGAATTAGTATAATTTTGAAGAGAATCACATCATAGAGTGTTTTGTTAAATGCCACATTTTATCTACATAGAGAAGATGAGAATAATTTTAAGTTTCCATGATTGGAAGCTACGATTTTGTTTTAGCTGGGAAAAATGCCAGTAAACACTATGAAAGCATGTTGCATTTTTTAAGTAGTTGTTTTATTTTTCAGTGGGAACATTTTTGATACATAGAGAGTGAGGAGATGTGTGTCTTTCTCTTTTTCCATTGTGAAGTCAGTTGTCTAAGAGGAGTGATCACTGGCAAGCCAACTAGCTGTTCACTTTAGATGTTGATGTCACTTCTCAGGGCCTTAATGCTGGGCCCTGCTATAACCAGTGCAAACTCCATGGGTATCTTTCATTTCTCTAGAAGGTGGAGTGGATTTACAAGGCCACCAGCTGGATATGCAAATCCTGCCCGACGGCCCAAAGAGTGACGTGGACTTTTCAGAGATTCTTAATGCAATACAAGAAAGTAAGTTTTCACTCAAATTTTAAATTCACAAGAGGAAAAAGTTTTATAATATTGGGCAAGGGTTAAAGAACCAGCAGCTTAGCTGTTTCAAAACTCAAAAGAATAATCAATCCATGTGGTCAAAAAAATACTGTACAAAACAATTTTGAGACAAGAAGAGACACTGTAATTGGGGTTAATTTGTGAAGCTGAACCATAAGATATTGGGATCTTTGGAGAATTCTGTGTGTTTACAATAATACGGTATTTTAAAAATATTTAAAATGTTTTAGGTTCAGAACAATTATAACCAAAGAAAAAAATCATTTTTAACAAATCCAAATCTTGTTCCTCTCCTGAAACACAAGAAGTAAGAACTACACGTTGACCCACTGAGACCAAATCAGAACCAGACTGTCTAAAACCAATATGTGGCGTTGTCAGTGAAGGGCCATGTCCCAGAAATGAGGCTCTCCTTTCCGCACATACTGACTCTCAGCGAGAGGACTCTCCTTACACCGTTTTGTCTTCTGTAACTGTCACTCAGAATCCTATTTTTTTTTTTTTTTTTTTTTTTTGAGACAGGGTTTCTCTGTGTAGCTTTGCGCCTTTCCTGGGACTCACTTGGTAGCCCAGGCTGGCCTCGAACTCACAGAGATCCACCTGGCTCTGCCTCCCGAGTGCTGGGATTAAAGGCGTGCGCCACCACCGCCCGGCCAGAATCCTATTTTGATCAACACAGTTGCTCAATTATAGATGGAGCAGTGAGCAAGTGATGGTCACTGCCGTCATCAACAGCGGACTCTAGACGATCACATCAGTTGCTATCACACGATGCTGAGCTTGAAGCACTTATAAATGAAGAGCATTTCAGGAAAAACAAGTGCATTTTTTTCTACTTTAAATTACATTTTTTGTACCAATTTCTCTTTGTGTACGTAGCTCTGGGAATTGGACGCAGGGCTTTGAGAATACCAGGCAAGTGCTGTGCTTCTGACCTCATCATGCTCAATTCTTATGACTATTTCTCGTCAGTTTTCTACTCCTTTCTCCCACCATTGCGCTGTTTTCTTGATTTTATAAGATAATGACGGGTTTAGTGTTTTTCTGCGGGGTAAACAAAGATGGGAAAATTAGCAAAGAATTCAGACAGCCGTTGGAGGTCAGATTAGAACAGAGACGGCTGTAGCCTTTGTTTATTCCCTCATTCAGAATGAGTTCTGGTCTGAATTTAAACATACTGAGATGAAGGTGAAGCTATGTTTGAAAGAAGTGGTTTTAATTAATAATATATGAGGACCAGTTATTGGTTCCGGATGGTCAATCCTTCATGTTAGTTAGGGAGTATAAAAGGAAACATTTCCCCAGGAGGATGAAAACTCAAATGAATAGACAGGGGACAGAAAGTTATAAAAGTATGTAATTATTTCATCTGCTGTGAAGGATGACAAATTGTATAGTTCTCAAAGGATTAAAAATAATGTCTCCACTGACAAAATCCGGCTCCATATAAATGCTGGAGATGAACTTAATCAATGTGCTTTTAGATCTGAATTAACCTCTATCAAAGTGAAGTAGTAGTTTATAAGGAAATATTTTTTGTAGCCATTGGTCATTAGTAGACCTCAGTTAAAGGTGTCTTTGTCTCTTGCTTCTGTTTGCTAGATTAAAATGATTATATCTCTATAAATATCTCTTATGAATAGAGGAATGCAAATTTGTGGGTATTTTATAAAGTTCAAAATAAGATCATGGCGTGGTGCTAGAGAGATGGCTCAGCGGTTAAAAGCACTTGGTACTGTTACAGAGAAGCTGAGTGTGGTTCCCAGCACCTGCATGGTGGCTCACAACTGTCATGACTCCAGTTCCGGAAGGTCCATGTCCTCTTCCTGAGACAGCAGGCAGATCCCTTGAATTCCTGTGTCAGCAGACTTTCCTGTCATCTAATGTTGCTAACAGTTTCTCTCTGAGAGCAGGAGCTTCTAAGGGCTTAATGTTTACATAGAAGAACCAGAGAGGAAAGACGAACTTCCTGATACCTCCCCCTCAGTCTTCTGCAGATGCTGTGGGCAAAATGATAAGGAGACAGTTTCGCTCAACGGTGGCCTCCTGGCCCTTCTGTGTGCCCCGTTCCCGCTTAGTGCAGAAGAGCCTTAATCTCTAATTCTAAAAAGCTGATATTTTAAAACAGCATCACTAAGATAATTAGAAGAAGGAAAATGTCTTCCCTACATGAAGAGGGGTGGTCAGCATGAAAACCCCACTCACAGCTGAAGAACTATTGGCAGTTGTTAGCAGCTGGGAAAGGAGGAGTCCGTTTTCTCTAAGATGGTAGCCTCGGGTCTGTCGACTCTCCTCCAGTGAGGGGAGCACACCCAAGGATATATCGGCAGTACTTCTTGGGCTTAATGGGTTAAAAAAAACAGAAGAGGACACAAATGAAGTGGATGGGGGAGGGGGGTAGATCTGGAGGGAACTGGCGTGTGAATATGTAAAACATGTACAAAATTCTCAAAGAACGAATACATATGTGTATAACTATCGATATACTGACAATTAGCTGATTTTTTTAAATGTTGAGATGAATATTGAGTGTCTCCTATATTCTAGCTTCTATGTCAGCCTTCCATATAACAGAAAACGGTGCAGACATAAAAACGGATTTATTATAAACAGTCTGGTGTTAAAATTGAGACATAAACCATCTTTATATGTATGTATGTGTGTACGTACATACCGAGTTGCTCCAAGACGTGTCCTTTTTTATGCTTCCTAGTGGTGCTTTGAGGTCGGTGTGCAGTGCTTTCAGAATCCCGTGTTTCAGATGTAATAATCTGCAATTTATGACAAAAATAGCATAACGAACTGGCACTCTGCAGAACAAATATAGACAGCAGGATTATGCCTCTCATGTCTTCCACTGTGACCTATAATTTCACCTTGTTTTGTGTCCAACGCAAAGTACTAAGACTAAAGAACTCACGTACTGCGCTGACAACATGAGGTTATCCTGATGCATTTGGAAAATTAAAGAGCAATGAATCAAGTTCTTTGATTTTTTTTAAACCCCCTACTCCCTTTCAGACTATTTCTCAAACACATTTACTGTTCCTTGTTGCTTTTAAACATTGACTCTATAGCATTGCCTCCCGATGTCTCTCTTGCCTGGAAAGTGTAAGGAAAGGCTTCCATTCATGCCTCCTCTACCACCTAACACTAAACGCTGGCTCAACAAACACATGGCTCATAACTCATAATTAGTTAATCTGATTATTATCCTTGCGATCTCTTTTCCTTAGAGAATTAATAATCACTAACGCCTAACACCCCAGATGATTTCCCCTAGAGAAGCAGTTAAAGTAATTATAAATATTTGATGAGTGGAATCATTAGTTTTTTTCATCACATAAAGACAGCCTTGGTCTTCCCTATGAAAGGACCAGGATATCCCTGGTCCTCTGGTTTCTCTCCTTTGTCCTTGTCCTGGCTTGGAACAGAAAGAAAGCTTAATTTTTTTTTTGTGCTGAGTGGGATATTTGACTCAGATCCCATAGCTGGTGTATGGTTTCCCAGGCAATTTGAGCTCTTGACTCTTGCTCAGTTATTGTATGTGAGTCTCTGATGTTCTGTTTCTACCGCCCCCCCCCCCAGCTGTGTTCCTAATTTCTGAAACAGAGAGTCTTCCAGTATCTCCCTTGCTCCTCACATGGACTGAGCCCACCTGCGCTCACTCTCCTTGCTGTCCAGGTCTGTTCACTCAGCTCTTGCTCAGTTGGACTCTGCTGCGGATCCCGGACTCGGATTCCATGTGATGGTTGCTCTCCCCCTCCCTCTTGTTCTTTGTAATTGATTCCCCAGAGCATTTTGGCTCTCTTCCTCACGTAATGAGCCTCAGAGCAGAATTCTACTATGTAGATAATTATCAAATATGTTCCGTTTGAGGGAAAAAAATTAAGGGAGGTGATGAAATCCATTATCAAATGATCTTATATGAATACATGGCATCTCTGTGAGGTTCAGGCCATGGATAGAGAAGCCTTACTCTCCACTCTGGATGGACAGTGAGCTCTCTAAGGCAAGGATCCATGCCCATGATGTCCAGTACCTTACCCCCAATCCCTAGCCTAATACAGTGTCGAGACATAGTAGATATTTAAAATATTAGTTGAACAAATAGATTTTTAAAAAACTCATTGGTTTACTTTGTAACCTAAGGCTTGATTTTCTCCTTCAGGAGATAACATAAGTTTGTATATAAGAATATTGTACTTCATTCCTAAAACCTACCCAGTAGTTAAAGATGAAGAGACCAGGAGCAATGTTGACATACTGCAAAGCCTCCTTCTCTTTCTCTTTGGAAAAGAAGAGAAACACCTGTGTTCTACTGATGACTTCTTAGCTGCTCATGCTCTGAGAAGGAATTTAATGTCTGCTAAAACTATGGAGGGTTTTACAGGTGATAAAGATGATTAAATTAAATATTCCTTATCCCCCCCAAAAAAATAATGGATTTCTGTGGCATACTGACTTCTCTGAACATCCCCCCACTGACAGCAGCCCCTTGGTGACTTCAGACAGGGAAGGTGAAGGGCTCCCTCCGTTCCTCATCAGCTGTTTCCATTAGTGTCAATGAGTTGGAGCCTTAATGCAGAGTAGGGTTTCTCAGCCTAATACCACAGTAGTCCTCTGTTGTTCGTGGGATGTTCACTCCAAGATCTGGAACTGCAGAGTGCCAACCCCTTTGTGGGATATTCTCTGGGTGAACGACAGGCAGGTAGCACACACCCCTAAGTGTGTCTGAGTGTATTTTCAGAGACGACTAGCTGAGAAGAAAAGACTCACTCTGAATGTGACCATCCGTGGTTGGTGACTCAGACAGAACAAGAGGGGGAAGGAAACAGAGCAGCATGGGTCTCCCACTGCTTTCTGTCTGCCTCTGCAATGGGACCAGCCACCAACCTCACACCAAGACTGGAGCCCTGGCTCTGTGCTCCTCTCCCTGCGAACAGTGATCTAAAACAAGTCTTTCTTCCTCCAAGTTGATTTTTCCAGATGTTTGATCGTCACAATGAGAAATTGACTCCTCGAAGCCACCTGTCCATCTAGTTAATGCCCATTTTACTTTTTTGTACCGGTAAAATGAAGACTTAAATGTCTGAAAGTCTGCAGTTGACAACTCACATTTCTGGTCTCCACACGTCACTATGCAAACAGCATGCCCATTGTCCCCTTTAATCTCTCTAGCCACTGTATCAGGACCCAGCATCTGAAATTGCCTCCAGGCATATTTCGGATTATCCAGGTGCAATGCTCTTAGCATCTTCTCAGCATTCTAATATCTTTAGCAATTGCACCCATTTCGGCTGCACCTTTAGACATAAATTCTCCAAATATTTTTGCTCTTTCACTTTGTTCACAATTGTCAATGTAAATTTGGCTAGAATCTGCCAGTGATACCCAGACTACTTCATTGACACTTGGCTGGTAAACTTGTCATTCATCTTCAAGCTCAGCCTCCTATACAGTCTCAGGGTATGGGCACAGTCCGTGCAAATTCCTTATACAGACACAAAGGTGGTCTTTTCTCCAGTTCCCATAGAGTCGTCATATCCCTTTGAAAACTCATGCTCGCAGCTTCTACCGTTCTACCATTAGCGTTCAGACCTTTTGAACCCTCATCAGATCACCAGCTAAACGCCGCTTGCAGAATTCTAGGCTTTTAGCCTTCTTCAAATGCTTCTGTGTTTCTCCTGAAAGCCAGTTCCAAAAGCTAGTCCATAGCAACACCTCTGCTTCTCAGTGCTCACTTTCCAGGATTCATTCCTGTGATAGCGTTCTGTGATTGCAACCAATACCCAAGACAATCAATTTACAAACAGAAAAGGCTTGTTGGGGCTCCCAGTTTGGGAGACTTCAGTACATGGTTGACTGATCCTATTGCTTTTGGTCCAGTCCTAATGCTATGTCCTAGCAGCTAGTGGGTGACAGAGCAAGGCCTCTAGACCCTTGGCTACAATTTAAAAAGAAAAGAAAATTCAGCCGGGCGGTGGAGGTGGCGCACGCCTTTAATCCCAGCACTCGAAAGGCAGAGGCAGGCGGATCTCTGTGAGTTCGAGGCCAGCCTGGTCTCCAAAGCAAGTTCCAGGAAAGGTGCAAAGCTACACAGAGAAACCCTGTCTCGAAAAAAAATGAAAAAAACAAAAAAAAAAAAAAGAAAAAGAAAAAAAAAGAAAAGAAAATTCTCCCAGTGACTAGAAGACCTCCTGCTGGGTCAAGCATATTAAAGTTTCTGTAACTTCTCAACAGTGCTAGCTTCGAGATGAAGCCTTTAAAACATGGCCCTTTAATATCCAAAGAATGATAAGGAGTCTAAAAGATTTCTACCTTGTTCTGCAAAGAAGCACAAATTTATACAACTAAGTAAGTGTTTGCAATAGCCAGCAGGCCTTTGACTTTGTTAAAATGACATTTTGTCCTATGGCTCAAACCTAATCAATAACTACCTGTAATTTCATCACTGTCTACTTAAAAATGTGAATTCCCGGCTCAACCATAAAAATCATGAGTGGAGTCCTAGGCTCGATGATATTCGAGGAAAGAGATTCTCCTATGGCACTAGACCACAGTCCACACCATCTAACAGGCTCCACCATGTCTTTTAACAAGTATGTGTTGAGGACTGACTCTGTGCCAGGTTCTCTGTAGAGCTGTCAAAACTGGCCAAGTCACTGCCCTGCATTCTGATAAGGAAGACCACTCATGCATCCGTAAACATGAATAAAGAAGGTAATTACAGACTGTGTGGGAAAGACGTAAAAGGAGTATGACCATGGAAGGGGGAGCGTCTCTACCCAGGGTGGTCAGACAATCTGTCCTTGAAACACTGCACATATTGTGTCTTCAAAAGCATCCACTCCTTCAGCTCCTCTCTTTGAGCCAGCTATGTGGAGAGACCACGAGGTTTTCTTTTCTGTAGTCTTTGTGGTCTAAATACCAATGGTGACTACATTCATCAGCACTGGTGTGAACTGAAATACACACACTTGGTATCGTCAAACAATGCATCTGATGAGCTGATGCTCTGGAGGTCACACCCTGAGATCAAGGTGTTGGTACCTGCATTCCCGCTGGAGGCGGTGTGGGACAGTCTGCTTTGTGGGTGTTGCTCTCTTCTGGAGGCCACCTACTCGCTGTGGTCCATGGCTCTGCCCTCACTTCAGAGCCAGCAGCATAAGCATTTCCACTTCCTCTCTCTAACTCTGACCGTCCTGTGATTTCATGGAGCTTACCAAGTAACCCAGGAGAAGTGGCCCCCGCATGTGACCCTTAATAGAAACACATCTAGAAGCCTTTATTGATGTAAAGTACTATATCCACAGGCTCTGGGAATTTGGTCACACGTGGAGGAGAATAATGATTGAGCCTGTCTCAGTAAGCCACGAGTGTTACTCATATTTTCATCCGTTTTGCGTTGCAGGTGAAAGACTTGAAAAGACAGGAGAATTGGATAAAGTCACATACTTGGCTTTAGTTTTAGAATCTGGACACCCTAACTACACAGATTATCTCTCCTCTGTACCCGACTCTGTTCTTTCTTTTTAAACTACTCATTGTTTGCACTTGTTTGATCTATTTCCTTTTTCCACAAAGGCAAAGAGCCACATCACTTTCAGTCACCAGAATATGCCTACCCCACAGCTGTACACTTGGCACACAATGTGAACATGTCTAAAACATTTATGAACGAAAAGAACGACTGCTCAAATCCAGTCTGCCACAAGTCATTTTATGCAACAGCTTCTGGCCAGTTATAGACCCTTGGACACTTTTAAAGCATCAAAATAAAAAAATAATTGTGATGTCGGGACATAATTTAAGGTGGTGAAGAAGAGACCCCTGCCTGGATGACCAGTCATTGGGGGTGTTCCTTCATAGTGTGCCCCGCAAGGTGCATTTGAACTTTGTGATCTCCCCAAGAACCCTGTTGTACAGCTCTTTGGATTGTTGTGTCATTAATATAGTCTATAGGAGGATCCTCTGAATGGCTCATTCCTTTCAATTCATCGTTAGAGGAAGAAAGAAGACAGGAAACCTAACTGTATGTTTCATTCTTGAATTTATTAGAGAGATTATAAAGGAAGAAATGAAGAAATAAATAAATGCCACTAAGCCATGCACGTGGCACTTTTATGGGCTGCCTTGTCAAGCTCTATGGCTCTTAAGTAAGGAAATATAGCATTAAAAAGCACAGCTCACCTTCCCAACCTGGGGGATGAATTCTTAGTAGTTTTAAATGAAAGTACCTTTCTCAAAACAGCTATATAAAGGCAATCTGAATAAATCACCCTTTGTTATTCTGGAAGACAAATTAGGTTTATGACATGAAGGTGTTTTACCTGCTTTTTCTTGACTAATGTCACCTGTTTGGTCAAACAGATTTTACATCTGACATCTTTTCTCTTAGGGAGGTGTTGTTGAAACAGTGTGTGCATAGGAAGCCAAAGGGGGACACCCCCTCTCACTGTGCTGATGTCCTGCCCAGCTTCTTAGCCCGCTTTAACGTATGTGCTTTGCTTCTAGTGGCCAAGGATGTCAATATTCTTTTTGATGAATTAGAGGCTGTCAACAGCCCTTGCAAAGATGACGATTCCCTCCTTCACCCTGGAAACCTGACCAGTACTTCAGAGGATGCCAGCAGACTAGAGGCAGGGGGAGAGGTAAGAGTTTGCACGACTTCCTGAAAGAGAAATGCTTCAGGTGGGATCCCATAAGGCATTCCAGCAGTCTGTTCTGGGGTAAATCCCATCACACCGGAGGCTCCTGGGAAGCATAGGCAGGTTTTATATGTCTGTGCTGCTCCATGGCTCTAGTGCATCTCAAGGACCTGAAATGGACATGTGCTCAAAACTGAAATGTTGATCACGTACTTGCGTTCTGACATCTAGAGATGTTTAATGTATACAGAGGAAGATTTTCCCTGACTGCCCATCATTCTATGATGCAGCCTAAGTGTTCTTAACTAATGGAAAGGAACTTGACAAGGGTGAACTTCCTAGTATAAACCCCCGAGCCTATGAACTAGCGACATAAAACACACCAGCTTTTCAGGACACTGTTGTCTGAAGCTTCTGAGTTTTCTTTTGCCTCTTCTATGAGTGGGAGACTTCACTGTGGTTGTAAATAGACCCATCTAGGGGAGGAAAAGTATTTTGTGGGGATGTCCACTGTTGCTCAGGCCATATCTCAATGAGGTTCAAGATTTCTTTTGCTGTATGCCACACAGAAGTGGCAGGTATACAGAGGCAAAGTCAGCCATTGACTGCCCCTACCTTCACGTTCCCAGATACTTACCCATTGAAAAGATGGCACCGTAAATTAGTAACATCTACCAAGCTTCACAGACCCCTCCCACAAATATCACAGTCTCTCTCTTTCCCTCCTGTTTTTCTTTAAGAAAAAAAATTGTCATCTCTACACACTTTGGATGCTGTATAGTAGTAACTTCATGAAGGGACATTGAAAGGACCCCAAACAGCAACGAATTCATTTCCCTTCCAGAGAAGTGGCAGTTTCAGTAAGTTCAGGGCTCTGCTGGAAGGAGAACAGGTCACCCGCTCAGTCAGAGCCAGGCTTCCTCCCAGCGCTCTTGAGGAAAGCCCTGCTGTTGTCTGCCATGTTGTTGTTGTGTGGATTGTAGCATTTGGAATTGAACCCAGGACCTTGTGGTCCTAAGCAGCGCCCTATCACTGAACTGTATCCCCACCATAAAGCCCTGCGTTTGAAGGCTGATGCTGGTTTCCATTTGGTGAATAACTGTTCATAGGTGCCTCTTCAGGCTGACTTCCAAGTGTGTGGTACAGGAAGAGCCAAACAGTGGTTACAGGTTGAAAATGTCAGTGCTGAAATGTGGGGCACGGGCCTTCCGTTCCTCCTGGCTGAGGATGAGGTTGCATGCATACATAGTACTTGAGCATGGATGTGATGCTAGCGTGGTGTCAGAGGGCTAACATGTTTTCCAACTTTATACGGTTTTTGAAGAGTGATGCATTCTGTGGTTGAGAAAAGACAGGTTTCCCATTTCCACTTGGCTGGGTTTGCAGACTCAATTGGGAGATCTATTAGCCTGAGACACTTGGCTCCAGCTTGAGCAGCACAGACTCAATGTTCTCCT
Source organism: Peromyscus maniculatus bairdii (assembly GCF_049852395.1). Classification (NCBI taxonomy): domain Eukaryota; kingdom Metazoa; phylum Chordata; class Mammalia; order Rodentia; family Cricetidae; genus Peromyscus; species Peromyscus maniculatus. The sequence continues at coordinate 14,396,367 of NC_134869.1, read as the reverse complement.
TCAAGGTCTTACATTAATACACTCTAAGGAGCCTGTGTGAAAAGTCGACCCATCCGCCCACTTCTTCAGTTTCTTGACTGTTATAAAATAATGTGCATGACTTCTTTATGAGTTTAATAATAAAATAAACATCAATTGAACTATCATCCAGTTTAGGAATTAGAAAGACACTTTTCAAGTTATGCCTTATCAGGGTTGCTAACTTGTGATTGCTTTTAATGTAATGGAACATCCATATCAGAGTGTATGAAGATAGAAGAATGCATATTGTTTTGTCTTAGTTGTTTTGTATACATGTATTTACATATACAGAAAGATAAGAAAATAAAGTATTTTTCTTCTCTTTCTCTTTACTTTCTTTGAGACAGAGTCTGTACAGCCCTGAGTGGCCTAGAACTTGCCACATAGACCAGACTGGCCTTGAATTTATAGAGATCTCCCTGCCTGTGCCTCCTGAGCACTGGGATTAAAAATGCTTGTCATCACATCCAGCCTTTAAAATATTTTTTATTTGTGTGTTTGTTTTGTTTTTACTGTGGGCAAACTATCTTGAAAAACCATAACTAGAATATTGCTAGAACCATTGCAGCTACTTGTGATCCTTTTACCATTCCAGGGGCCCCATCCTCCCAATGTTCTTGTTTTCTTTTTCATTTTCTAGCTCTAAAAGTTTTACTACATATAGTGTAGACTTAGAAATTTATTTTATTTTATGATTTATAGAAAATCATGTTATGAAGCCTTCCTTGACTTGCTATTTCCCTGTAAAAAGTTATTCTTCTGCAATACGACTTAGTTTGTTCATTTTCGTTGCTGTATAGTATTTCACTGAATGTATATCCAGTCTATAATGTATATATCTGAGTGTGATCTAATTTTAAGTTTTTCTACTATTCTGAACAACTCTGTGATAAATATTTATCTACATCCCTTAGTTGCCTTGCCAAGAATTTCTCTAGGGTTTTATGACATGCAAGTGTTCAGTTTTACAAGATAATGACAATATGTTTTCCAAAGGTACTACTTCAGTTTTCACTCTCACCAGTAGAATATAATGATTCTCCATTGCCCCATCTCCCTGTCAACACTTGCTACTTTCCAATGTCTTGCATTTTGCCCCTTTTATATCATGCATCTTCAGTTTTTATTTTGTTTCTTCTTTTTTCTGTATTTCATTTTATGAACATGAAATTTTATTGAAAGCGTGGAAATTTCATTTAGTTTTAGTTCTCCTCTTAGGTTACTCACCTGAAGCTCAGGCTCACGGATGGCTTGAACCACTCTCTTTGTCTTTGTACACAGACAGTGCGAGAACGAAGCAAAGCCAATGGACTTTACTTTAGAGACGGCAGGTGTCGAATTGACTACATTCTTGTGTACAGAAAATCCAACCCTCAGACTGAAAAAAGAGAAGTATTTGAGAGAAATATTAGAGCAGAAGGACTGCAGATGGAGAAAGAGGTAAATGGTTTTCTTGCATGGGAACACACACATGTGCATGCATGCACATGCACACGCACATGTATACACACCAAGAATTAGATTTTTCTTTACTAAGATAATTTTTATTCATTTTACATACCAACCACAGATTCCCCCTCCTCTCTTCCCTCCTCCTGCTCCCTTCCAAGCCTCCCCTGCAACCCACCCCCATTCCCTCCTCCAAAAAAGTAAGGACTCCCATAGCGAGTCAGCAGAGCCTGGTCCTTTCAGTAGAGGCAGGTCCAAGCCCCTCCCTCTGCATGAAGGCTGTGCAAGGTGTCCCACCATAGGTAGTGAGCTCCAAAAAGCCATGTCATGCTCCAGCAATGGATCCTGATACTACTCCCAGGGGTACCCTTAAACAGACCAAGCTACACAACTGTCTCTCTTATGCAGAGGGCCTATACAAGAATTAGACTTTTAAGTGAGGCTTTGACATACTAAACAGGACATTTTATTTAACTACTTTCCCTATTTTCAGTATTTGGGAGATGTGCCGTGTATTGGGCCTTTGAAGCACATTTTGTCCTTTAGAGTATTTTAGCGTCAAATGACTTCATGACAAAGTATTTTGTTCCAATTAACTGGGTTGTTTTAAGCTACGATGACTTATCTGACTTCCCACATCTGCTGTGTTCTGTATCTGTAACGGGGGACTCTAGTTACCCATGGTAAAGTACACTTCGAAGGAAATGTAATCAGCCCCCTCTGGAGGCCGTGGTTACATTTCACGAGCTATAATGAACGTGGGCATCCTTGCCCACCAGAGGAGATTGGCTATTTGGGGGAGGGGGAGAAACCACTCATCTAAAATATATTAAAACGACTTCCGTTTTAAAAAAACATTCAGATTGTTTCTTAACAGGTTCCCAGCTCAACCCTTAGCTTGTCTCCACTCCCGCCCCCTCCTGTCTTCTCTGCATGGAGAGTTTTTCAGAACTAAATAAACAGGAGACCCTGCCAAGCCTCTGATGATAATCCCTGGGAGGCTGGTTGTGCACCCGGCACTGTGTGTGTGTGTGTGTGTGTGTGTGTGTGTGTTCCTGTTAGCTGAGTTATGTAACTCTCAGAGTCCCCTAAACATTGTGTGAAGCTCATATGATCAATAAGAAAAACACCCTGACAAATTAATATGTCTCTTCTGCCGCTCAAGGCTGAGTGATAGATCACTGAAGTCAGACTGCCAGGTTTTCATTGCTTGGAGGCATCAAATATTGGAGGCATTTTACACCCACACTGGTTATGTTCGTCTTGGGAGACAGGATGAATGGGACTTTCCCAGGCTTGGTAGACTGACCTCATCCCTTGAACATTTTCAGTACATAAGCAGTATTTTTCTGGAATGTCTCCAACAAGAAACTGAGAAAATGATGAGATGAATGTTGCCTAAGGAGAATCGGTTCTTACCCTGGGAGACTGGGTCAGTTTGTTCAAAAGCTCTTCAGATTGTGTTTTTCCCTGGCATGGCAAACAGAATTAAATGTCTTTTCATTGTCTTTGTGGGGTTCCCAGAAAGCTTTCCTATGCTGACCAACTGAGCGTAGCACATTATATTTTTTCTTAAAAGGCCTTGCTTTGTCCTGTAGTCTCACTTCTAAGTGGCAGGATTTTTATATGAAAAAAAAAGATGAAGATTATAACATCTGCAGAGTCTGAAATAATGAAAATCCCTTCGGACTTTGTCAAAATTTTGATTCCTATCAAAATAGAGAGCCCTGTGCAATTAATGAAAGATTGGTATTTTAAGCTTCATGACTATTCTCCCCATTCCCGGGGCTTCCTCTGCATAGCTCATTTCAAAATCATTTCATGAGTTATTCATTCAAGCTAGAGAAAAGCCTAATCCTTTTTCAGAGAGTATGTATTACTAAACCACACGCCAGCCTTCCACGTGTCTCCAAACACAGGCGCCGCAGTATGTAGCTGCTGGTAGTGGACCTGCGGCTGAGGCTTGCTTAACCTGCTCTACAGTGTGGCATGTTGTGATGTGTGCCCATGGCATGACAGGTGCCCTGCTTATGTGATTTGGGTTGTACACTAGTTCATTTGTGTGTTATTGCTTTCAAATATGTTCATAGCTAGGTGTTCGTTTCAATGTGCATCAGGACAAAAAGAGGTGGGAAAAGTATTACCGCACGCCAAAACTCAAAAGCGAAGCCCCCTCAGCCTTTTCCTCACTGCCTGTTCTACAGCTTCCTTACTTGTCATTTTCCTCACAGTCCTCTGTACACTGCCGGCAGACAGACAGGCCTCTTCGGGGAACTGTTTTCCCAAGCAGACTCTGGCTTCAGTCTTGCCCCAGCTCCAACAGTCTGCATAAGTGATACAGCATGCCTCTGATGTATTATCTCTTTACTCTCTGCATCCTGTGTCCTCAGCATCGGTGGTACAGCGTGTTTCTAACGCAGCATCTCTGCATCCTCATGTCCTCAGCATCGGTGGTACAGCGTGTCTCTAATGCAGCATCTCTGCATCCCTGTGTCCTCAGCATCGGTGGTACAGCATGTCTCTAATGCAGCATCTCTGCTCTCTCTGCATCCCTGTGTCCTCAGCATCGGTGGTACAGCATGTCTCTAATGCAGCATTTCTGCTCTCTCTGCATCCCTGTGTCCTCAGCATTGGTGGTACAGCATGTCTCTAATGCAGCATCTCTGCTCTCTCTGCATCCTGTGTCCTCAGCATCGGTGGTACAGCGTGTCTCTAATGCAGCATCTCTGCTCTCTCTGCATCCTGTGTCCTCAGCATCGGTGGTACAGCGTGTCTCTAATGCAGCATCTCTGCTCTCTCTGCATCCCCATGTCCTTAGCATTGGTGGTACAGCGTGTTTCTAATGCAGCATCTCTGCATCCCCATGTTCTCAGCATCGGTGATACAGCATGTCTCTAATGCAGCATCTCTGCTCTCTCTGCATCCTGTGTCCTCAGCCAGTTCAGAGAGAAAAGAGTTGTTTGCAGGGGAGTAAGAAGTCATAACTGAAGTCAGATATCCCTTGGGGGCATCTGTATTTGTGTTGTGTTATTAGACATGGAAGCTGTCAGAAGCACTCTTCTAGAAATCAAGTGCTTTCCCAACAGTCCCAGCAGAGAGACAAACGTTTTAACAGTAATTTCAGCTCCCAAGAGTTACTTCAACCTATTAAAAGACACAAAGCAAAGAATGAAAAAGAAAAGTAAAAGAACCTCAAGGAACTTCCCATGAATCCGTGCACAAAGAATTATTAGTATTATTAGGATCTTTGTCCTACAATATCCAAAATTATGGGAAAGCTACTTTGCAGAATGGGGTTTGAGTATCCAAATGGCTGAAGACGGCCTCTTTACTTCAGTTTAATATAAGAATCTCTATCTCTGTTAAGGTCGGATGTCTAGAAACATAGGAGAATCCTTGGAGCTGGCGCAAGTGTTTGCCATGCAGGCATGGGGACCTGAGTTCGGATCCCCAGCAGTCACGTAAAAAGCTGGGCATGACTGTGCATCTGTAACCCCAATGCTGATGGGGGAAAGAGCAGAGACAAGCGTATCCCCAGAGCTTGCTGGCCAGCTAATCTAGCCAATAGCTAATTGGTGGGCTGGAAGAGACCCTGTCTCAAAAAATACAGTGGAGAGTGACTGAACATACACCAACATTGACCATGTCCACATGCATATGTACACACATGTAAACACACCAAACAAGTGAGCATCTTTAATTCATGATACATGTGATGATATATTATAAAAATGTAATCTTTAAACTTTTGTCAAGGTCTGCACACCCTGGGTCTTCAATATTCAGTAACTATAACCTCATATTATCTAGAGTAAGCACTTTATAGCAACATTCGCAACATCAGAGAAAGTCCAAGTTAATTTATTTTTGTATCTGTCTATTTAAAGTTACTCCCTTTTTAAAAATCTGCTCATATTATTAATTTATAGTTTTTCATGTTTAATTCTATTTCTTATTGATCCTTTGCTATGTCTTTGAATCATCGTTTTTAAGGACACATCTTTTCCCTTATTGCTTGACTTGTGGATACCTTGAAATCCTTAGAACATGTAAGCAACAGTTGTATTCATGAAACATGCCCCCTCTTCTGGCCCCATTAGTCATGTGGGACCTGAGAGAAGACCCCTATCATTAAAATAATTATAAAATAATTCTAATTGTATAAATCAAAGCATCTGGGAAATACTGATTCAACAAACATTGTTTGTACACCCACCATGTGACAGGCCCTGCTGTGAGTACTGGGAACTCAGCAATGAATAAAGATAAGAGTCCTTGCTTATGGGAGAATCAAACACAGAGTAAATAAGCAAATACGTGAAATACTTGCCAGGGAAGGAAAGAAGGATATGTTGGGAAGGGCTTGAAATTTTTCAGAAGTTGCCAAAGGTGAGCCTTTCTTGCAGACAGGCAGAAGAGTAAGTGAAAAGGCCCTGAGACAGGAACATGTCTGATACGTTGAGAAAACTGCGATGAAGCCACTATGACTGGAGTTAATTGAGCAAGGCAAAAGATGGAAACCCAGCGACATTAGAACCTAGCAGCGGTGGGGGAAATTGAGCTTTTATCTGAGTGACATGGGAGGTCTTAGAAACCTTTTATCAGAAGAATGTAGAGCTCTGTTTTCTGTTTCGGAACTCACTCTGAAAAACCTTTTATCAGAAGAATATAGAGTTCTGTTTTCTGTTTCTGAACTCACTCTGGCTGGCTGCCTGCTCAGATGAGGATGGGGGCGGGCAGGGTGGCATGGTGGGGAATCTAGAAGATTTGTTGTAAAAATCTAAGAAAGAGATAATGGTTTCTTGGCCAAGCATTTACCAGAGATCATAGTGAGACGGCTCGAAAGTAGAGCTGCTGAAAATGCAGACAGATTGAATAAACAGTTTGAGAAAAGTCAGCCAGGCGTGGTAGCAAACGCCTTTAATCTCAGCACTTAGGAGGGAGAGGCGGTTGGATCTCTGTGATTTCAAGGTCAGCCTGGCCTACATGATGTGTTCTAGGCTATCCAGACATATGTAGGGAGACCCTGTTGATATATCATTCATACATATACATATACATATACATATACATATACATATACATATACATATACATATGGAGAGGGGGCACTCAGTCTTATGCTACATTCTGTTTGTGAAATCAGAAGAAAGGTTTTGCCATTTACAGGGATGCAGGAAAGAGTAGATCTCACTATACAAGTCTGTAACCTTATTAAGTCTGTGACATTCCAGTGGAGACATCGGATAGAAGAGCCTAGAGTTTGACAAGAAGTCCAGGCTAGAAGTGTATACTTGGAAAAGGTCCCCAAAAAGAATGACTGCAAAGAGAGACCAGGCCCAAAAATGAAGCACAGGATACAGCAGTGTTTCAAATGTGGACAATAAAGAGGAGCCAGAGACAAAAAGTAAGGAGTCTAAAGAGAATTAGACTGAAAACCTAGTGGCTGTGGTGCCTGGGAATAAATATTTCAGAAGGGAGTTAGGAATAGACGCTGTTTATCCTGTTGGAATAAAGATCAAAGTGGAATGCCAGCCATTGGGTTATTGGTGTAGGGTCTAAGTGAACCAAAAAAGACATTTCACTGGAGAAATGGAGGTGAGATTATCGTTGAAGGATTTTCAGGTCCTAGCTGCTTTGACAGCTGCAGATAACTCCTCAGACATCGCCAGACCTGAGAAGTACAACACATACAACCAGTCTCCAAAATGGCATCAAGACATTTGAGTTACCAAGATAGGACTCTCTTAAGGGACCTGACTCCAAGGTTCTGAGGAGCCTGCATTTTTCCAAGAACCACAACAGGAAGGACATACACGTGTGTCTGCACGCGCGCACGCACACACACACACACATACACACACACACACACACACACACACACACACACACACACACACACATATGCACGCACACACGCACACTCAAACAATTCAAAGGCAATGAGTGTGTATGCCAAGCTTATCAAGGCCCTCGTAAAGCGTGTGGAGGTTAAGCCCAGGATGCTAAAGGAACCCAACCACAGACTCTTCTGATTTGCTTTCATAGCCTACCCCAAGCTTGGGAAGCAGATTTGTGCTGTATGGCCAAGGGCTATATGCTGCCAACCAAAGGCCAAGGACTAAACCAAGGCTGAGGCTGCAGCTCCAGCTCAGGCTGGAGGTTAACAGAGACAACAGATAGAAGCAGCTGTTTCCAGGAGGTCTTTCATGCTAGTGTATAGCAGAGAAATCTAATCAAGGAAAAGTTCTTTTTTTATTTAAGATGGCAGAAATAAGTGCTGCCTTCATGCTAATCTGTGTGTCCATTTGCAAGGGGATGTTGGCGTATGGGAAGAATGAAGAGACGTATGGAGATGTGTGTTTGAAGTAATAGGCAAAGAATGACCGCAAGCTCCTCCCACAGCACCGCCCTTCCCTGTATGTGCACACGGATACTATATTCTGGGAACCTAAGGATGTCCTCTCTGTGCTCATAGCTAGCCACCCCTTCACTTCCTGCACAATACCCTATCCTCAGAGTCACACTCAAATATATTACCCTCCATATTGATGAGCATAGTAAGCCTTTTGAACTAAAATGCATGCCAGTGAGCTGACTTAGAGGCTGAAGGTATCTACCTGAGTTCAATCCCTAGAACACACAACATTTTGTAGGAGAGAACCAGCTTCCACAAATCTTGTCTTCTGACCTGCATGTGCAAGCCAAGGCATTCTCTCTCTCTCTCTCTTCCTCTCTCCCCCTCTCCCCCACACACGAGAAAATAATAACAATAAATATAATAATAACCTTAAAAGTTAAAATCTAAAATACACAAAATAAAGAAACTGGTTAAGACAGTTTTTGAGCTTGCCAGTCTCTCAGAATAAAAATATCTGGCTGCAATAAATAAAGGAATACATGCACATTCAGGACTGAGTATATTATATATTTCTCCTTGAAATGATAATAGAAATACTATTATTGAGATTTTCACACATTTGTAAGCACAGACTATCATACCCTCTATTAGTCGAGATGATTCAGAACAAATGGTAACCTTCCTCAGGATAGGAAGAGACAAACTCTTATGTTCCCTGTCAAGGTCAAGGAGGTTAGGAGGCTGTCTGAGAAGACAGCTGGGGTTACAGGCAGAAAGGGAACCAAGGAAATTAGAGTGCACAGCAATGCCAGGAACCCTCCAGACTGTACATCATGTGCATTTTTGGCCTCTAGTAGTTCTGGCTTTGTCTCCATGGTGCAGTCGAGGCAGAGCTGACTGGTAGTGGACAACTAAGCTATGCAGACTTTCTGAGTCTCAGTTTCACACATTTGATAATGAAGGTAGGATAATACTTCCTTGTAGTGGGTAGCTGTTCTTGACATGCCCTGAAGCACCGCCCCTAGTGAGGTCGCAGGTAACTGTTGCACCTGCCTATGGCCTGGAGGTACATGTCCCTGGGGCATGGCCACTGGGACACTTAAGACCTGGGATGCATGTACAAGGCTCTCTCTTTGCTACCTCGTGGTTTTGGATGCTGGGACAGACCAGGGCAGAGCTCTCCGAGAACAGCACTGGACCATGCCTCACCCTTCCAGGATCCTGCGACAAATTTCTTTACTCTGTCTTGTGAGTTCCTAATAAATTCATTTTCCCCTAAAATAGACTCTGTGGATTTCTCCCATTACTCCAAGAAATGATAAGAGGATTAAGTGACCCCCACATATGGGATACACGATAGCATGTCTTCAATTATTTTCATACTTATTTTTCCTCTAGTTTTTATCCTAAAACATTAGGTTCCTCCCCCCCCCCCCCCGCTCCACCAGGATGTTTTTTTAATTGACTTATGCTTATGGGAAATGATATTGATTTTTAATTCATAAATATCATAGAGTGATACATGAAATTATAATTTCATAGATGATATAGACATTTTTAGGACTCATGGCAGACACACCTGAAGATCTATGATTCTTGCTTCCTTTTCACACCTTTACATAATTCCTGCCCCCTGAGTGCTGGGGCAGGGCCCATGGTATATTCCTAACTAATAGAAAATGACAATGCCATAACAGGCTATGGCCAATGTCATTGTTACAGTTACATTGTGACATATGAGATTCTATCTCAGCAGGCTATTACTATTACTATTCTATTACTGTAAAGAGACACCATGATCAAGGCAGCTCTTATAAAAGAAAGCATTTAATTGGGGGCTTGCTTACAGTTTCAGAAGGTGAGTCTATTATGGCAGGGAGCATGGCAGCATGCAGGCAGGCACTGAAGCATTATCATGGTCCTCATGATCCATATGCAGAGAGAGAAAGAGACTCTGGGCTTGGCATGAGTTTTTGAAACCTCAAAGCCCACCCAGGTGACATACTTCCTCCAACAAGGCTAGGGCACCTCCTAATCCGTTTAATCCTTTCAAATAGTGCCACTCCCTGGCAACTAAGCATTCAAATAAAGGAGTCTCTGGGTGTCATCCTTATTCAAACCACAAGGAGTAAGACACCATGTTGTGATATGGCTCATGAAGAGCCCTGTGATGAAGGAAGGTGGGTTATCTTTAGAAACTTGCCAAAGCTGTTGGTTATTGGAACAGTCTCTAAAGGAGAGAAAAGATGAACCATGTAGGGTTTCAACTGGACATGGACTTCCACCTGATCCAATAAGGAAGCTGTAAGAAAGTGTACAAAAGACCTGGGGCACTTTTAAGGCAAGAGTTCCATTGGCAGTCACTGGATGACAGATGTGGAGGTGGTGGGTGCTGCTCGTTTTTCCAACCCTTCTGGGCAGCGCACCTAAAACAACTGTTACCACTGGTATTGACACCAGAACTGTCAAATCCATAGTATCTGGACAACCTGTGTAGCAGTCTTAACAACTGCATAACTCAAGGGATCTTAGCTGAACATAAGGAGAACAGGAGCAATGGAGATGGGCATGGATTCAGTTTTAATCTGCTAATTTTTTCTCCTACATTGAGAATACTACACTTTAGAGTTAAGGACCCCATATGGCTTATGCAATTTCTTTAAGAGAAAATTCTAACTTACTGGGTTTTTTATCTTAGAGACTTACTCTAGTGCTTAGCTGTGGAAGTTTGAATTTGGTACAAAATATTATGGATAGCTGATTTCTATTTATTTACTTTTCAGATTTGTTTATTTTACTTTATGCGTGTGAATGATGTGTCTGCATGTATGTATGTGCACCACATTTTTACCTGGTGCTAGCAGAGGTCAGAAAAGGGTGTTAGATACCCTGGAACTGGAATTACAGATGGTTGTGAGCCACTCTGTAGGTTCTGGGAATTGAACCCTAGTCTTCTGTAAGAGCAGCATGTACTCTAAGTCACTGAACCATGCTGTGGGATGTCTTTCTGTATGCTATGTCTTTCTGTATGCTGTGAATATGTGTTGCTCTGATTGGTTGATAAAAAAAAATGCTGATTGGCCAGTAGCCAGGCAGGCAGTATAGGTGGGGTGAGCAGATGAGGAGAATGCTGGGAAGAGGAAGGCTGAGTCAGGAGTCACCAGTCAGACACAGAGGAAGCAAGATGACAAGGCAGAACTGATTTCCGGTTTAATTTCTGAGTTCAGTTTAAAGTTCTCAGGACCTCAACTGCTTTTGTTTATTTAGGGGGAAAAAAGTTGAATCAAAACATTTCCATTGCCAGGTCAAGATGACCAGAACAAAGTTACCTTGAACTGATTTACTCCAAAGATGCCCTTAAATCAATACATAGTTTCACATGACTCATTCGTATCCTTTTAACATAAAAAAGCCCAACTAAATGGAGAATAATGTCCATTTTCCAAGTCATAGTAGAGGATTCAAAACTGTATAATGTGCTTCCCAGAAGAAGAAACACAATCGGAAGAATCCCCTCAGAGCTCTGAACTGACTTATAAGGGATAAAGCACATTTTCCATTGGTGTATGTTTACCACATGGGAGCATCATATTGCTGCATCCAAAAGGAACTGAAGTCTTCCTTTTGTGGAATCCTTTTGTTCCTCTTTTTCTTTAATTACATCTTAGGTTAAACTGCCGAAAACTGTACAAAGTATACCAATTATTGACACCAATTATTTATGAATGAACAGAGAGAGACAGAAAAGCTTTGAAGCAGTCTGGAGAACTGTCCATCCGTGGTCTTGCTTATCATTCTTCAAAAGTAGAAAATTTAAAGAGAAGCTTCATTACTTAAGCCTGATAAGTCTTAATTGCAAAAGTGGTAACTTTTGGGAGGATGGGGGGTGGGGGTCAAGGCTTAGCTCAAGAGAAGACAACGGCATCTGATGACTGTGGTTTTGGATGGAATCATTCATTCACTTTTCCATTCATCAACTACCTCTCTAATGTCCACTATTATTGAGGATAGTGAAATATGAAACAAGACGTTGTATCAGGTAGGGTGAAGCTACAGAGAAACATACAGAACTATGAGGAAGTAGCATTTCATTTGGGAGTTCAAGGCAAGTCTTTATGATAATGGGGAATTGCACACACAGAGGATGGAAAGTCTCATCTATAAACCTGACTCTCGAAGGCAGCTATTGAGATTGCTCTGTTCTTGTGTTTCCCTAACATACGAATGTAGGAAGAACCAGTAGAGCTGGACTGGGGAGGAGGGCTTAGATAGAGAAGCTAACTGGATTTGGCTGGAATCTGGGAGACTGGGAGAACTCTTGCAGGGCACAGAGCAAGAGACAAATCAAGTTCTTGAGCAGTGTTGGAGCCTTTGGAGAGGCTCCACCCGGGTGCAGTCTCACCCTCACCTGCCCTTTGCTGACACATCGCTTAATTGCCAATGTGTAAATTACTCCTTCACTTCTGCTTGGCCGTGTACCCCGTGTCCTTTCTGAAATTCTCCCCTAGTGCCTCTTACAGTTAAAAGTATTTGGGAAAGTTGGCTATTCTGTCTTCCAGTAACAAAGCGTTTTGTGCAGATGCTGCAACACTGAGTAGAAGACCAGGACCCAAGTCAGGGAGGCCGCATCCGGCCCTTCAGCCTGAAACCTAGTGTCAGGGAGTCTGATGATACTTCAGATCTGAGTGTCTGTCACAGGGTGCATGAGTCCCAGACACCTACTGGGGATGCTTTGAGCCTCACATTAGCCTGTACAACTGAATCCCACTAGGTGTAGAAAGAGCTTTCCTGTTCCAGCTTCCAAATCCTGCCTGAGTGCTTGTCACTGTAGACTCTAACTCTAACCAAGAACCTCATGAAGAAGGAGATTCTTAGAAATAGGACCCTGGTTTCTCCCCAGTAAAGCCAAGAGGGCTCATCTGGGGGGGGGGGCAGGAGACATGCCAAGATAGCAGCAGACATCATAGAGATGCCACAAGCCCTCCTCCTAACAGAACTGACTGGGGAGATGTCCCTTCACCTGAGGCTGTACCAGAGCCATCTCTGGAAAACCCCAATATTTCACACTACGACCTATGAACTCTAGCATCTCGCTTTGAGATGATTAAGAGGGCCATCTCGTTCTGGGTCTCTGCCTGGACACACTGGGTAAGTCGCCCTCAGAGCGCCTCCTGACACCCACACCGTTGTTCTGACGCCAACCTTAGTTAATTGTCTCTGTCCAGAGCAGAGCTTAGTTTCCTCAGCACCAGCCTTCAACTTGGGAATTGGCAGCAGTCATAAGTCTGTATAAGGAAACATCTGGAATTGTCCACTCACGGAGGGGGGGGGGGCAGACAGACAAGGTGACAGTTCTGTGCCCCACAGAATGAAATCGAGTTCCCTTCACCCCTCCCAGCTGCTCCTACAGTGTTAGAGTAGCAGTCTTTATGAATGCATGTTTCAAATCTGTTCTATTCCAGGCCCTCTGCCAGGCACTGGAGACTCAAAAATGAGTAAATGCCCCAGTTATCTCTTGTTGCATAAAAACAAATCCAAGATATGTGGGTTGAAACAACAGGCATTTGTTCTGCTCACAGATCTGCAGCTGAGCAGGGATAAGCAGGGATGGTTTCTCTTGGCTTCACTGGACACAACCTGGATCAGCCCCACTAGGTCCTAGAGTGGTCCCTGGCCAGGCACTAATGTGAGCTGAACTCTCAGCCAGGACGGCCGGCTGTGTGTATTGTTTTCTTCCCATGCATGCGTCTCACAGGCCGCTGGGCTTCCTTGTCACATGGCGGCTGCATCCCAAGGTTGATGCTCATTCTGGCAGCATGTTGCCAGAGCCGTTTCTCTGACTGTACTGGTTGAGGCAGAATCCAGAGGGAAGAGCGTAGTTTCCACCTCTTGATGGAGCGCAGGAAGATTGCAGATGAGTGAGATGACATGCAAACCACTGTCGGAAAGTGCAGCCTGCACAGTGTGTTTGCAAAGCTCTTGCTACAACAAAGAAACAAAGGATAATGTAATATGAAGTCTTTAATTTTTTTTTCCTCCTGAAAACACTAAGGGAATTACACAGTTTCCAGAAGCTAAAAGAATGTGCCGTGGGTCTTAACAGAAGAACATTACTAACCTTCTTGGATTGGGATTCCAGAGGGGAAACACATTAGACTTGGCACAATTAGCTTGAGATTTAGTCATCCTGGCTCAGGGCTGCATCTCTCTTCCTAGTGGGACTATGAGTCCCAGGAAGACCACACAGGTTTCCCACCGTCCCTATATCATTCCTTCTTGACTGTCACATCATTTATGCTCACTCAGCATTTTCCTGTGATGATAATGCAGGTCAGATAGAGTTGTTCTTCCAAGTCCCAGGTCAGATACAGTTGTTCTTCCAAGTCCCAGTGAGAGAACCAGGCAAACACAAGTTTTCACTCGTTTCCTCTAAGTGTTCTTTACAAATAAAGCCCATTCTGTTTACTACAATTTAAATAAAAAAAAATCATCTCGAGAGCTTTATTTCAGGCTAAGAGTTTGACTAAACTACCCATACAGGAATCCTGACTTGAATGGTCTTCAGGGAATATGATGTTTATTGCCCAGTGGAGTCTTTTGCTTTTCAGTTCCATTTTCCATTCTCATTTTTTGCTAGACATGTTGAAATTAAAAAGAGCTTCATAGAAGGCCAGGACAACAGTAGATGAAAGAAAGAAACTATGCTGCCCGTGATTCCCCTGACCTTAGCAGGCCGGCTGGCAGGAAAGAAAATTACACATGGTGAGACCTTGTGCCCATTAGTGTTTCAGAATCGCAGTATGTTGTGCCTGGGGGCCCCCCGTCCTCCGTCTGAAGGCTCCTGGTGCAGCTAGGATATTATTTTGGATTGTGCAGCTGTAAATCACTTCAGCATTCATTTGAGGCTGCCTAGATTCAGTTTCTTAGACTCTAATCAGTGCCCGTGGGTCTTCTGAAATCTACTTCTTCATTCAGTGACTTGTGGACAACACTATAGCTCTAAAAGGGTATAAACCGTTTGAGTCATTACTACTGCCCGATTGCCTGAAGCTGTCTCTTACCCTAAGTTCTCGGTGCAAACTCCGCTTGAATGAATAACTCCCAGTCTTGATTCTGTCTGTCTCAGGGTGCTGTACTTGGTTGGCAAAGCAAGCAGCGGGTAGGCGCTGAATGTTAGTTCATGGTTTACCATTTTCTTCTTCCACCTGAAGCCTCTGTGCAGCAATGCAATACATCACGTTTAGGAAACCAAGCATTATAACTAAACTCGGTAATACTGGGAGCTAGTACTTGGAGCTGAAAACTTGCTTTGTGTGAGCTTAAATATTCTAAGAGTCATTGGGAAGTAAACTGGATATGATAACGAGCCTATTGGCGAATGATTCTGAACATTTTGAAAGCATCATTTTGTTTCCCTGGTTACTGAGGTGCAGTTCCATTGTTCATCATTGAGCCTGCTCACATGTAAGCCCTGAACGCTCATACTGCTTTGTTGCTTTGGCTTCTTTGCCTGGGAAAGCCTTGACTAAATTTGATTAAGCGTCACCTTCTTTGCCTGTATCTGATGCTAAAGTGTGGCTGAATGTGTGTGTGTGTATATATATATATATATATATATATATATATATATATATATATATGTGTGTGTGTGTGTGTGTGTGTGTGTGTGTGTGTATACATATATATATACATATATATATATACATATATATATATATATATATATATATATATATATATATATATATATATATATACCAGCTGCTTCACTTTAAATCATGACTCTAGCCTCAGCTGGCACCAAGAATGCTTGGGGAGCCTCATAGTTTTGCTTTTCCTCCTGCACAACTGAATAACTTTATGTCTCACTATTTCCCTCTTTCCCTGGCCCCCTCCATCCTGCTCTTCATGTCTTCCTTCCTTCCTTCTTCTGCTCATCTACTTGTTCGTGTGAGTTATTCAGTAAATACATAGCATTTGGCATGATTGTAGACACTTGGGACATGTCGGTGAACACCAAAAGCCTCACCCTTGCTCACAGGCAAGCGAGTGTGACAGTGGGCAATAGACTGTGTGACACACCAGTGGTGTGGTGTGTGAGAGGGTGATAAATAATACGGCAAAATTAAAACAGAGTGTGGATGGGAGTACTGGAGAAGGGATAGGCATTTTAAAGAGAATCTTGTGTGGCAGATATTTTTCCTTAGGTGGCATGTGACTGGTCTGGATATGCTGGGGATAGAATGTAGTAGCCGGCTCTTATTTCATGTAGTCCACTGACCTCTTTAATCTTCTTACCTTATGCTCTGCATCCTTAGCTGAAGTTCTGCTGAGAGCCTTGCCTGTACTGGGATAAAAAAAAAAATGAACATAATCAGACAGGAGCTTTGGTAACTCCCCTGTACCCTTCGTCTCCCCTCGTCCTGCTGTGTATGAATGTCTGCCCATAATTCCAGAACCCCCACTGTGACTCCCCAATCCCTTCTCCTCTCACCTTCTCGAGGACTTTCCTCCTGTACTTGTCTCCTCTTTCTCCTGCATCCTCATGGTGGCTTCTCGATCCAGTCATTAAGAATGTGCTCCTGATGCTTCTACATTAGGAATAAAAATCTCATAACCGCATAATCTAATGACCATTCTATTTCTCTCCTACAATGCACAGAAAAAAATGTCTTGAAAGATGTGTCTAGTGTCCTGTGTCTGTTTCATTCTCCTTCAATATTCCTTAGAGGTTACCTCTGTCCAGGTCATGTAGCCAGGCTCCACGGTCCATCCCTTTCACTTTGCTTTCCTCCAACAGAAGCTTACCTCCTCTTGAAAAGCCTCAAGTCTGGGTCATGGAGACAGCACATGCTCTTATGTGTGTCTCTTCTCTTCTCTGCATATTTCTTAAATTTCTCCTTCATCACCTTCTTCTATTTAATATCTAAATATTATGATATCTTTGAACCTGACCTTGGGTCCCCTTTCCTTATCTCCATTTCTCTGTGACCTCACCCAGACCCATAGATGTATACAAAGTCTGTATGTGTCAGTTCAAGGCTTTGTTATCCCAAGCTTCAGGAAGAAGTCACTGCTTGATTTCAGGGTGATAGAATGGATTGTAGGTGCTGTTCTTTGTTGCTCCCTGAGACCGGAGATGATGGAAACTTCATTCAGGCACCTTTGTCTGCAACAGGGTAATAAAACTTACACAGGATTCTTGCAGGTTCTCTCAAAGCACATTGCCTGGAACTCAGGCCCATGTAGCTAGCTGGAAAGTTATGTTTCCATATGAACCAAGGAAAAAGAGAGCCAGATTCCAAGTCCACTAGTACACCCCATGGTTTCAAATCTATTCTATATTTCAGATTAATGTGGTATTGCATATTATTTATACATCCTCTGTGAACTAGGTAAACATAGCTATATTCATTATGCCAATGAAAAATGAGTTAATGTAAATTGAGTTATAATTATCAGTTAGATAGCTCTGTAAAGAAAAATCATAGAAGCCCCATTTCATAACAGTTTTCTCATAGCTTTTAGGTAAAAATAGTTGGTAAAAATATACGACATGCTCTGTAGTGTCCTGTGGTTTAGAGCAATATCCCACTGAGAGGTAGAAGCACAAGAGAGTTGACAGCTCCCACATCCTCAGTAAGAATTTCCAGATTTAAACTGCTTCCTCAGTAGTGGCGGATGCCAGTTTTCCTGTCCTTTCTGGGTCTTGCTTGTTTCACAGCTGTTCATTACTCCCATTCACAGAAAACATAATAGCACATGGGCTATTGATTGGAACCTAACTGTGAAGGCTAATCAGTAGGTTTGTTATTTGTGATAACATAAAACACAAACATGATATAGTTTTCCCCAAATACGTGTGTACACACTATTTCCAAAATTAAGAGTGTACTTTTCACAGACACCATAACTGAAATATGGATTACCTGTTGTTCAAGTCTGTGGTTAATGTTACCTTATTG
Organism: Peromyscus maniculatus bairdii; assembly: GCF_049852395.1. Classification (NCBI taxonomy): domain Eukaryota; kingdom Metazoa; phylum Chordata; class Mammalia; order Rodentia; family Cricetidae; genus Peromyscus; species Peromyscus maniculatus. The sequence continues at coordinate 14,378,571 of NC_134869.1, read as the reverse complement.
ACAATTCTACCACTTCTACTCAGTGACAGCCAGGGGGTTATTTGTTACTATGGCAAAACTCAGCCAGCCACATATTGATTGTCTCAGGTACCTAATGCTCTATTTCCTAGTTGGATGTGGAGGGCCATCAGGGTTGATGCAGTGACTATATTGTATCCTATCCTACAGAGAACCTTTGATGATAAAACTAAAGCATTATCCTTACCCCCTCAGCACTGGAAACTTCTTGGTTGTCACCTAGAGGAGAGTTTATCTTAATTACCCATAAATTCAACCACCTTGAAACCTTTGTGATATCAAGAAAATCAATATTTTTCTAATAATAGTGTTTTAGCAAGGTAGTCAATAGTATGGGAAAACTACCAGACATATAGATTCCAAACTGTTCATAAATTAATTTAACAATTGTCCTCAGTAAGCACTTGCTTAGAAACATTCATATACTGCCAGTATCACTTGGGCAAAGCTGCACACAATAGTATCATTGATATAACAGTGAAGTGTATTATTATAGCAATAATTTGCCAAAATGTGTGTTGGTTTTATATCACCATAGAAGAGATTATTTCAGTCCTAGAATCTTGAGGCAGCCTATGTTTATGCTCCCATAGTTTGCAAAGGTCAGGAGTCTGGGTGCAACTAGGTACATCCTCTAATCAAGATCCCTATAATGACATCCTGAGGATGTCAGTTAGATTGCATCCCTTTCTGGAATTCAAGATCCTCTTATGCGGTCATTTAGTTCCTTTTGGTTGTTGGACTAATGCTTCATTTTCTTGTAGGCTGTCAGCCAGGCACTTTTTTCAGCTTCCAGAGGCTACTCAGAATCTCTTGTCCTCCTAGGCCTCCTCACAACATGGAAACACTTTGTTTCAAGGCCCGTAGGAGACACTTTCTTACATCTGAACTCTCTTGTGAGGATTTATCTGACTAGTGCAGGGTAATTTGGAAGAATCTCCCTTTTGGTGAGCCCATGGTCAAGTGTTGGGTATCCTAGCCACAGGAGTGGTATTCCTTCTATCCACAGTACCCATCCACACTCAAGAGGCTGGGTGCCATCATTCAGGTTTTGCTGTCTTAGACGGCTGCCTACCCTACAACTCGAGACCTAAAAACCAAGAATTTATCAGACAAAGAGTTTCTATATGAGACTGTTAGAAGCTTGGCAGTTTGGAAATCGGAAGAAAGAAATCCACTGTGGCAGGGCCCAGAGACAGAGGGAGGTGGCGCAAGATAAGGAGTGGCCAGAGCAGGTATTGGCCACATGATGATTTTTCCAGAGGGACCCGGGAAACGATGATCGCAATGCATTTTTGTTTTTTAACCACCGAAGTCCAACCAATGAGTTTTATGGGATGACATGCAGGAATATGAGTGAGAGGTTACCTGCAGGAGCAGAAATGACTCAAAGGCCACCCCATATGGGTGACAGTTTTGCAAAAACTAGGAACCTGGAGCAGCATAGTGTGCAGCCTACAGGCAGCTCAACAGTTTCCAGACTCTATGCCTGCAAGATTTGATGGAGGAGGCAGAGGCAGGAGGATCACAATGCATTTTAAAAGACGTCTTTGATGTCAGTGACAATTTAGGCAAGGATGGATGAGAGAACTCATCTATAAGGCTGCTGCAGTACTTAAGAAGAAAGCAGATTGATGGTGACTTGGAGGACGGTGGCAACATCTGTAAAGAGAAGTAGATAGATTCAGGGTAGTAAAGAGATAAAATCGATAAGACTTGGTGATGAAATGGCTGTGTCATGAGTTATAAATGGGTACAGGGTGACTGCTGAACTTGAACCGCTAAGTGGGTAACTGTGACATCAGTGAGAAGAAGTGGGTCTAGGTAAGTATCTTGAGTCAGACATGCCAGCAAGACAGCCAAGAGCAGACATTATGTAAGCCTTGGCTAAGGTGATCTGGAACTTGGACAAGTACTCTGGTCCAAATATATGCATCTCGGAGATATCAGATGATATCGGATGCTATTGGGAAGACATGAGATCATCCAGGGAGAATCAGGAAAATGAGACTAGAGCTGAATGGAGTCCTTGGGGAATCCCATTTAACAGTCTGTTAAAGGCTATTTCCTATGGCAGATGCTAATGTCATCTTCAGGGAATGAGTGCTTTGGTCATTTAGAACCATATAATAGTACTACCAAAGCTTCTTTCCCTTGGGAGTCTGTCTGTCTCTGTCTCTGTCTCTGTCTCTCTGTCTCTGTCTCTGTCTCTGTCTCTGTCTCTGTCTCTCTCTGTGTGTGTGTGTGTGTGTGTGTGCGCGCGCGCGCGCGCGCGCGTGCGCGCGCCTATGCACACACAGTAGGAAGGAATTACATCAGCCAACTCCATCAGAATCAGCCAAAAAACCTCTTCAAACTACACCCAAACTCTGATGTGTCTCTAAGAAAATCAAGAATAACAGGCACAAAAACAGTCTCCTTAGAGACACATGCCCTCATTTTTCAGAGAAAACCGAAGCTCAGAAAAGAGCAAGTCATTTGCCCGGTGGCACACAGCTGGTTAGATAGCAGCCCCCTGGGAGGAGCTGAGATTGCTTGGTGATTTCCCTCAGATCTCTAACCCTCCAGGAATGTATATTCCTCCATCAGTTTCACAGCTTATAGGCACAACGAGACACTCTAGCACCAGTTGGTTTTTAGTGTCCGGATGCCAGCCAAACATTTAGTAAGCATGGGAGGAAGAAGGGAATACTCCCTTGTCAGACTTATTTCTGTCCAGTCACATATTAGCCTTAGAGGAGCCCTGCAAAATGTGCATGCAAGTTAACGAATGTTTCCAGAAACACACAAGGGAGTGAGTGGCAGAACTAGCCTGCAAGCTGGCTCTAACTATTGGCTTTATGTCAATCACAAGATATTTAGAGCGATCCCTACACACTATCCTCAGGGTTTTCAAATATAACTTATCATTCTATAAAATAATAATGGGAACCAATAGATAATTAAGGATACCTATATGAGCCCTAGCTACCCTCTTTTGAACTTCATGGGCAGGCGCGCACGCACACACACACACACACACACACACACACACACACACACACACACACATGCACGCACATGCACAAACTTCTTTGTGAGACAGAAGAATCACTTGTGTTAGGTTATGGTATAGGGCTTCTTTTATTTACTTTCTCCTCCTATGGCTGTATTTAACACTGACTTATGAAATTCTTATATCCCAAGGTAAGGACTGTGATTTGCATACTTTTTTATTCCTAGAATCTAGTACTTAGAAGAGATTAAATATATTCCTGTTGAATAAAAGAAAGAAATGAATATTTTATCTATTTCTATTACAGGTAGTTCCTATGCTACTTGATAACTTCTCCAGTTGTTTGCCTGAGCACATGTGTCCAAATGTCACTAAACCATCATTTTCCCTTTCACCAAGGTTCTACCCTAAGGAACGTTTATTGCAATATTTTAATGACATAACCCATTTTCACTTCTGTTCACCCTGACACTTGCACATTTGGGTTTTTGTGGCAAGGGACACTTAATAACATGGAAAGATCTGTTTTAAATGGCAGCGTAATCATTCAGCAGTAGAGAAAAGAGTGATGTATGAACTGTATAATTACCAGTCATCTATTTCACATTTATTATTCAGAGATGGAGCTCAGAAAGTATTCTGTATAGGTCAGCGTTAGTTACTGCTTGAATAGTTGAACACAAATAATAAACCACATACACTAAATTTTCCCCATGATCATGTAAAAGGGGCACACTTAGACACACAAGAAAACACACAGAACCCACAAACAAGTATTTATCATTATTCTTGGAAATTGGTCAACATTTTTCTCAAGACAATGAAAATAAATGTGACATCCCCCAGTCCAACTTGGTTCATTGGTAGCTTAAGTTTTCTTTCTTTTTTTTTTTTTTTGTTGTTTGTTTTTTTGTTTTTTCGAGACAGGGTTTCTCTGTGTAGCTTTGTGCCTTTCCTGGAACTCACTCTGTAGCCTAGGCTGGTCTTGAACTCACAGAGATCCTCCTGGCTCTGCTTCCTGAGTGCTAGGATTAAAGGTGTGAGCCACCACTGCCACGTGATGTTCTTTATTGCTATAATTCTGTTGCTTTTATTTCTAAAGTAGAATGTTCTTTCAAGATTATCCTGTGTAAGGCAATAGAAGGACAATTCAGAGAATGTGCACCTTAAGAAACCACGAGATAAAGTTCACAAAGGTACCCAGAGCTGTGGGCACAGGATCAGCTACATCTGGGACAGAACTTCTGTGTGTTCATGAGTCAGCCAATCTGCCTCTCTCTTCTCCAAACCACCCAGGAAAGCCTCTCTCCTAAGCTTTGGTGGGGATAAAATGAGGTAACACATAAAAGTACTTTGACAGCAGAAAGCACTGTGAATAAAAGTTATTTAAATGTCAAGGAAAATAAGTAAAAATAAGCTACGGTTTCCTGAAAAACATCATGGGCTTACCATGTTGGAATTTTAGTGAAAAAAGCAAACAAATGTTCAGGTAGAGAACTTGGCTTTTTCACTCCCCAAAGCATGGCGTTGATGATGATCTTTGAGTGGGATGATTTCATGTATTTTTCCTTCCTGTTTCCGTGCATTTATATAGATCCCAGTGTGGTTGTTTTCCCATGGGCTGGTTTATTCTGTGCAAATTAGCCATCACAGCAAAAACATGGAGAAAATAGACTCTAAACATATATTATGCTCTAAATAAAAGTTTGTCTGTTTGGGTGAGTTTCTCAGATTATGCAAATCAATCACATTCCTGTGTGTTGTGTTCCTGCGTTTTCATAATTTTACTCTTTTATAGGAAGGTGGAAAAATAATCTTACAGGAAACCTAATGCCAACACATGAGAGCCTTATACACATGGGAGCCTTCAACACATGGGCTTTGGGGAGGCATTCAAGATGCAACTATATATATAAAGAATCCCACTATTAAAATTAAAATCTCCATGTGATAAAGGCATGATGGTACTTACCTGTAACTCTAGCCCTCAGAAAACTGAGACAGGAAGATCTCAAGTTCAAGCCTAGCCTAGGCCGCTAAGGAAGTTTGGGACCAGCTATATAGCAACACACACACACACACACACACACACACACACACACACACACACACACACACACACACCAAGTGAGGATGTCACAAAATCATCCTGGACTCAGAACTGTATCTTTAATATAAACAAAAGATGACATTTTAGGAAATCCCATGATTCAGATAAGATCTTCCATGTGCGTTACGACTTTGAAAATATACTGTGCATTGGAAAGCAAAACACAGTCTTTTCAAAAGCCTAAAATGTTGAAATGCTCTTGATTAGCATAAATGCAACTGCAATCATGCATGGATCAGGCCGTGGAGGAGGAAAGAGAAAAAGAGGGAGGGGGAGGGGGAAGGTTGGAGGGAGAATATGAATGTGCATACATACTTCTGTCTGTCCTAAACGGACACCACAATTCATGAGTCCATTCATATTCCTCTGACTATTTAGCTTGCAGGTTTTCACAAGGAGAATAGTGTCATGGATCACTGGCTTGCCATACTTTGACTCCTTATTTAAGGTGACTAGCTATGACAGCTTTAAAGGCCCCTTCATTGATGGTGACTTCCAACTTCCCAGGACTCTACATTCTTCTGCACTGGTCCATCTGCTCACAGTTTGCAGAAAACCTTTGTGTCTCACAAATATGGGGGCATGTGCCCCCTCTATACCAAGCACTGCTGCAGGCTCAGAGGAACAGAAATGTTCCTTGTCCCCAGAAGGTCCAAACTCAGGACCCTACTTGTCCCAAGTTAGAAAATAAAACCTCTCCTTAGTCCAAATGTCCAGAAAGTTTGATTTCTCAGGTGCCCCCTCCTCCCACTATGGACATGGGTACTGCCCTTCTCTCTTGGGAGTTTCAGCATTGTTCTGAAGGTCCCGAGAATACTGCCATTCGCATAGCATACAACCATTTACAATTCCAGTTCCAAGAGATCGATGCCCTTTCCTGGGCTCTGTACGCACCACACATGTATATGCTACACAGACTTACACATAGTCAAAACACTCCATACACATAGTAAATTAATAAAAAATGTAATTCCCTGGAGTGAAGATTTACCACAGAGAGAACATAAAGTTGAGCTTTTATCAACTACCCAAAAATTAAAGTTGACGTTTTTTTAAAACATTCTTACATTTGAGAATTTCATATACATATGAAATATGATCATATTCACATGCCATTTCCCTTTCTAATTCCCCCATATTCTACTCAGCATGCCCCTCCACACTTCATGTCTTGTTTGTTTGTTTGTTTGTTTGGGGGGATATAGCCCTGGCTGTCCTAGAACTCATTCTGTAGACCAGGCTGGCCTTGAACTCAAAGATCCACCTGCCTCTGCCTCCTGAGTGCTGGGATCAAAGGTCTGCACCACCACCACAATGCCTTCTTTTTTTTAAATAACCCAGTAAATTGGTGCTGCCCATGCGTGCTAAGTGCAGGGCCGTCTACTGGAGCACGGGAAGACTTTCAGTGGGTTCAGGAAACGATGGTTGTCAACCCCCCAGCTACTTTCACTGCCAACAATTCCTCAGAATGGGGTGGGGTCTAAAGGCATCTACCCACTGATGCCACCATTTGGGCTGGCTTAATCTAATGTCGGTCTTGTGCAGGTATCGACAGCTGCTATGAGTTATTGATTGCGATAGCCTTGTCATGTTCTGAAGACAGTGTTTCACAGCACATCCCCATGTCCTTCGGCTCCTAACATTCTTTCTGCCTCCTCTTTCCTAGGATTCCCCCAGCCTTGGTAGTGTTGGGATAATATAGATGTCCCATTTAGGGCTGAGCCCCCAGGGCCTTCTTCTCAGCATTTTGACCAGTTATCTCTACGGACTGCTATCCACTGCAGAAAGAGTCTTCTCTGACCACAGTTGAGGGCAGCACGGGAGCATATACACATAAATATTTAGAAGACAATTTGACGACATGGCCATTTAACAATGTAACAATAACAGGTTCTCCTCTAGGACCTATGACCTTCCCAGCTATGAGTTTTGGACCAGTATTACAGTGCCAGACATGAAATTCTGTCCTGTGGAGAGTCTCAAATTCGATCAAAATCAGTTAGTTATCCCATAAGAGTCATACCTAGTGCACCAGCAGGTACATCTTACCTGCAGGTCTGTATGGTAGCATAGTTCAGGACTAGACAGGACCACTGACAGATTTTCTCTCCCAGCATAGCCCCTTTTAGTACTATGAAAGTTTACAAGTACAGAGGACGTTTTCTGATCGGCTTGATGTTTCTGTCTCCTATTTAGCCAAAGTGTGTGTTGTTTTCAGTACAGGGTCTTACTGTGTCCTTCTGGTGGTAACCAAGGGCAATGGCAATAACTGGTGTTGTTTTGGAGACCTCTGGGCCTCCCTAGCCAATAGCTAATAGCCCCCATGCCTTGTACTGTGACTTTCATTTAATAACCCACGCCTTCTGGAAGTGACATTGTCCACCCATGCAGGCCAATTCTGTTCGAATTCTTTTTTTAAGTTGTATTTTGAAATTAGCTTGTTAGCTGGTCTGTTTCAGTAGGCTTTTTAATATATCCTTGATTTTGGTTAAGCCACTCATCACCTTCTGCTTTCCCTCTCTACCTCAATCCCTTCTTGATCTGCTAAACCTCGGCATTCCCTCCCCCTACTACATTTTTTTAAATTGGGCTATAGGACAGTATGATTCCATATTTCTATACTCCCTTCCTCTGGGTTACATCTCCACCCTACTCCCTGATTGCCCCCTGCCCCACAGTCCCCTCCCCTCCCTGCTGGAGCATTTCCGTCCTCAGCATGCCTCACTCCTTTCTTTTCGCCTGTAATGTTCTTTCCTCCCCTCTTGACATGCCCCTCCATGGAAGGTTCCTTTCTGCTCCCCTGCCTTCTCCTTCTTCTCTGAATTAACCACACAAAACAAAAGATTGGAAGCTGGGATCTGTTGTTGTTTGTTTTTACTCTTTTCTTGAATGGACCTGTCACCCAGCTCCCAAATAAATCACACACAGTGACTTCTTCTTAATTATCAATGCCCGACCTTAGCTTTGCTTAGTTTCTTTCCAGCTTTCCTTAACTTATTCTTAATTATAAATGTTCAGCCTTAGCTTGGCTTGTTTCTAGCCAGTTTTCCTTAACTTTAGTTATCCCATCTACCTTTTGCCTCTAGACTTTTCCCATTCTTTTACTTTTGTAAATCTTACTCTTACTCTGGGGCTCGCTGTGTAGCTGAGTGGCTGGCCCCTGGAGTCCTTCTCCTTCTCTGACTCCTACCTCTCTCCTCCCAGGTTTCTCCTTCTATATATTCTCTCTGCCTGCCAGCCCCGACTATCCTTTCTTCTGCCTTGCTATTGCCCAGTTCTTTATTAGACCATCAGGTATTTTATACAGGCACCGTCACACAGCTTCACAGAGTTAAACAAATGCAACATAAGCAAAAGTTACATACCTTAAAATAATATTCTACTATAGGGATCTACATGTGGAATTTGCCCTTTTGGGCAAGAATGACCTTACACAGTGTATTGTTTTCCAAGTTCTATCCATTTACCTATAAATTTCATTTTTCTGTAGAGATGAATAATCCTCCATTTGTATATGCGCCACATTTTCTTATCCATTTATATGTTGATGGAATGTATTTGTTGAGTTCATTCCCTAGCTATTGCACATGAAGCAGTAATGAGCATGGATGTCCAGGTATCTCCATGGTAGGATGTAAGTCTGGGGAAGTGGAATAGTCCTACAGCAGTTCTGTTTCTAAATTTTGTTTTTTAGAGACCTTGTGTCTGATTTCCGAAGTTTGTAAAGTTTGTAGTCCCACTGACAGTGTGTAAGACTTTCCCCTTTTGTCAGATTCATGGCAGTATTTATTGTTATTGTATTCCTGATGATGGACATTCTAACTGGGGTGACATAGCATCTTAACATAGGTCAGTTTAACTTGCATTCTCCGGATGGCTAAGGATGCTGAATACTTTTTGAAGTGTTTCCTAGTCATGTTCGTTTCTTTTTTAAAGAATTTTCCATTCGGTTCCATACATCATTTTTAATTGGGTTGTTTATTTTCTTAATGCTTAGTTTTGAGGATTCTTTGTGTATTCTAGACACTGGTGTATTCTGTCATAAATAGCTGAAAAATATGGCTTTCTTATTCTGTGGACTGCCTATTAATTCACATCACAGTTTCCTTTGCTGTATTGAACCTTTTGAGTTTCATGAGATCCTATCTGTTGGTCATTGGTCTTATTTCCTGGGCTACTGGAGTCTTTTTCAGTCCTCATCTGTGAGTTTTTCCTTGGTGTCTCCTGACTAGTTTGGGTTTGAAGTCTGTTTTTGTCAGATATTAGGATAGACAGGCCTGCTTGTTTCCTGGTTCCATTTGCTTGGAGTACTTTTTCCAACCCCTTCACCCTAAGATTGTTGTCTGTTGTTGATGGTGAGGGGTTATCTCTTGGAGGTGGGAAAAAGATGGATCCTGTCTTCTGACCCAATCAACTTCTGTGTTTTTATTTGGGGAATAGAGGCCATTGATATTCAGAGTTACTACTGAAAAATGTTTATTTAATTCCTATCGTTTTGTTGATTTTGTAGTGTTATCTTAGATCTCTTTTGATTAACTGTCCTGGCATTTATTTATTCCTTATGACCTCTTTGGTGTGTTTATCTTTTTCTTCGGACTGAAGTATACCAGTATCCCATGTTGATCTGGCTTAACGGTCATAAATTCCTTTAATCTGTTTTTATCTCTCCTTCAATTTTAATAGATGGGCTTGCTGGTATAATATCTGAGTTGACAGTTGTGATCTTTTAGGGCATGAAATACTTCTTTCCAGGTCTGTCTGGCTTAAAAAAGTTTCTGTTGGGTAATCAGGTATTATTTTGTGGGGCCTGAGAGGCTTGGCCTTTTCCTCTTGTAGCTTTCAATATCCTTCCTCTGTCCTTTATTTTCGGTGCTTTAATTACATTATGTCATGGGATATTCTTTTCTGGTTCTGTGGGCAGAACCTAGGTACATATGTACCTAGGTGGCAATCTGTCTCTCTAAGTGTAGTAGTTTTTCTCCTTGATTTTACTGAAAGTCTGATATATGCCTTTGACATGATATCCTCTCCTTTGTCTGTGCTCATAATCCAAAAGGTTATATCTTTTCTTGATTTCTCAAAGCTCTTCCAACTTTTGTATGTGGATTTTTATAAATTTGTCACTGACTTTACTGAGTGGTTCAAAGCCTCTACCTTGTCTTCCAGTCCTGATACCTGTCCTCCACAGGATCCATTCTATTGGTGGGGCTTTCTTCACACTGAGGGTTTTATTTGGATTTTTGAGTTTTTCATTTCTAGCATAATTTCAGTTTGGTTTTTCTTCAGTAATTCTTTCAATTGGTTTCTGTTCTCATAGCTTGTGCTGACATCCTCATTTATCCATGCCTTAGACTCTAACTTCTTTTAGTTGTTTGAATGTAGTTATTATCATTCTTTTGAACTCTGTCTAGAAGTTCTTCCAGGTCATTCTCATTGGGGTCTATTATTACTGGATTGATAATTTTTGGAGATGACACATCTTGGATTCTCAAGCTGTTTCTAGTTTTGCCCTGGAATTTGCACATTTTTAGTTAGTTGAATAGAAACCTAGGGCTGGTGGTCTGGAGACTGCTTACCAGTTAGCACCGGGAGTTAGGGAAACTGAGGAAGGGTGGGAAAGGAATTTAGGAACCAAGGAGCTCTTACTTATCAGCACCAGGAGCTGGGCAGACGAGGGAAGTTTGGGCAGAGTGGTCAGGGCCTGGGTGGGGTATAAGGGCTTAGCTATCAGCAGAGAGAATTGGGAGGAGCTGATAAAGTTAACATTCTTGACTTATAAAAAACAAAACAAAACAGTGTAAATGGCAAGCCGCATGCATAGGAAGGATCTGGGTAAACCTTATATGTTTAGACTTTTTGGATTACTCTCTACTTCTTCCTATTACTCTCTTCTCCCTATGGGAGGCAAAGTCCAAAGAAAGATTTTGCAGTTGGTCATTCACATCCTTCTTCCCATAGGCAAAGACCAAAATCTGTAGGGAGCTTATCAGGGTGTGAAGGTCTAGTTTACTTCCCTATCCGAGTAATTCGTCAATTTAAAAGCCCCCAAAGACACAATGCAGGCCTTGGGAAAAGCTGCCTGGTACCAGCCCAGCTTCAGATCTCTTGTCTCATTGGTGCCTCCGTCTCTGTATCCTTTGCCAACTTGTTTTCATCTTGTCGGCTGCGAGTATTTCTTCTTTTCTTTATTCTTTTGGGGAGGGGGTATGAGTGTGTGATGTATGCACATGTTTGTATGAGTGTTTGCATGTGTGTGGGTTCACATGTGTGGGCATGTGCAAAGACTAAAGGTTGCTATCAGGTACACTCCATGATAGCTTTCTACTTTGTATGAATTCCTTGATAACTTTCCATGTTTGTATGAGTGTTTGCATGTGTGTGGGTTCACATGTGTGGGCATGTGCAAAGACTATAAAGGTTGTGAACAAGTATCCTCCTCGATAGCTTTCCATTTCATTTACTCAGGCAGGGTCTCTTGATGAGCCTCGACCTCACAGACTCACCTCTGCCTCCACAGTGCTGGGATTACAGCAGGGTCATACCTACCTGGCTTTTATATGGGTTCTGGGCACATGAATTTCAGTCATCATGCTTGTATGGCAAGAGCTTTATCCACTGAACCATCTCCTGACTCTCTTTCTCTCCTTTCAGTAAATCTCTCTCTTATAATTTTTTTCTCCACTAAGAAGCCACGGTGATCTCTGGGCACTGAAATCAAGATGGCTTCCCTATGTTCTAACAGTGAGACCCAACAGCCTAGGAAGTGCCCTACAGTACACTCTCTTCTGCTCACTTTCTCGGCCTCTAATGTCCCTCCTCTACTTCACCTCAGCCACTCCTCCTTCCCTTGAACACACCAAGCAATTTCTCACCTTGTCCCACGCCTCCCACACTCTACCCAGCAGGTTCCTGTGCCTCCTTCAGGTCTCAGCTCAGGCCACCCCAGAGAGGCCTTCGCTTGACCCCTTGTCTAAAGTCATGTGTGCCTTCTCCACACAACCCTTTCCCAGTATCTCATCTTCACAGTGTTCACCACTACCTGAATTTATCCCCCTCTTTTAAACTTGTTTCCACATATGTCCCTTTTAAATATTTATGGATAATGTAAACATCCCTCTTCTTTTATTCACAGCTGTGTCCCCGGTGCGTGGAACAGGGGCATATTTGTTAAATGGCTATGTGCACACTTTAAGGGACTGGCTTATTGCCAAAGAATGCCCCACATTATAAACTCCAAGTTCAAACACTCCCAGTTCCAGCTGCACTGAAACTGGAGGAAATTTTGATATACTTTTCAATTTAGTTTCTTTTCTCTGTTTCAGTCCTCTCTAATAAATAGTGACATTATCTTTGTGAAGTTGCATGCCCCATGGGAAGTCCTTGGAAGATATGCAGAGCAAATGAATGTAAGGATGCCTTTCAGGTAGGTGTGAATGTGTCTCCCTGCTGCTCTCTCTCTCTCTCTCTCTCTGCCGCTTCATGGTAAACCTAATGACATTGTTTCTTGGAACAAATAAAAGCATAGTACAGGCTGGAAAAGTCATTAAAGCAGAAAATTTTCCTAATGTTCAGAAAATGCAAATAAATCTCCTGCCTGCTATCAAGTAGCATTTCCAAGTAGCATTTGCATTTTGAAAATGCCATTTCTAGAATCTCTGTGTAATGCCTTGAACAGCTAGACACCATATACCATGGTCTTTACTGAGCAGTACCTTCCACAAAAAAATTAAAAATCAGTTTTTTCCAAGAAATAAGTTTAAGAAATTTCATAAAATATGACTTTTAAAAAATAATCTATTTTTAAAATTAAGACGTCATAAATTTTATATAAGTACAAATAATTGTTAATTGTTCCAAGGTGGTGAATAAAGATACTTTATATGGATTGCTAGGTTACCTAAAAGGATAAATTTTCCTTTGTCTCAAAGTGTCTATTCTTATTTCATTATAGGTTAAGGAGATGTGATTTTTCCTTTGTTAGATTAAAAACAAAATGAGATAGTAAACCTGAAATTACAAGTGCAGAGATGTGTGTGGAAGAGTGGGGTGGGGGTGGGGGGAATCACCAATAGAATCTGCTAAAAGGCAAAGGGATTTAGCGCCAAGGACAGTTCAAAAATGACTTGTGAGAGGTACTTTGGGTTTTCAGCTTGCCTATAAGACCAAGATAAATGGCAAGAATTAGGTGAGATGGTATCGACTCTCAAAATGCTTCTTAGTGGGCTGTTAAAATTACAGAAACCAGTGGTCTGCTAAACTCAGAAGGGGTAGTGGGGTGGGGGGGAGAGAGAGAGATTTACAGGTTTACAGATTTACAGAAGGCCAATTTCCATTCATAAGCCTGTAATATATCTCTCAGGACATTTTATTTTCTTTATTGGTCTCTATGTCCTAATATCAAGTCAACATATAGGCTAAGGTTTCCAGCATCTGTTTTCCTGGAGGCAAAATTCTCAAAATAGATAAGCATAGTCCTGGTCTTATGATTTATTTCTGTGTTTAAAATGTTGAAAAGGAAAGCTGAGAACTCAAGGGCAAACACACACACACACACACACACACACACACACACACACACACACGTAAATAAACAATAAGAAGGAAAGAAAAACCATGGTTTGTGCTGAAAGAGGCTATGCTAAAATAATTAAATCCTGTTACTTGATGATATAATAATTATGTAATGTAGACTAATACCGTATCATGCTTAAGAACAAAGGGGAAAGAAAGCACTCTAAATTACATTTAGACAGAAATTAATAACCCTTCCTCAGTCTAAAAACTTACAACCCCTCTAGCAAGAACACATCTCTATAATAAAGAACCTAAGGAAACAGAAACCTGAATGATGCTAATACAAAGCCAACTCTCTTAGTACTTGGAAGGATTTCACATCTGAAGGGCCTGACCTCACATGATAGAAAATATATTGCATGTACATTTCATGGCAGAGAAGTTCTGCCTCGAGTAGCATGAATAGTTTTATAATGCAACACTAATAGACCAGGATGCAAGCAGTAAACTGAAAGTGAATTTGAATAATAATCTACTCTCAGATGCAGGAATTCCTACAGGAAAGCAGTTTGAAGAGAAAATGCTGTCATATGTGAGAGTAATTGGCCTCACTAATATTGATATGGTTTTACCTGAGCTTAGCATCACCTGTTACGACCCGATGCATGCAAACCTTCATGAGCATATATTGTCCTTGGTTTTACGTGTGGTTCTAGCCTGAGGCACATGTAGTTCCAAAGGAGGAATTTCCCGACCATACCATTTTAGGAACATGTACAGATATCAATTTAGCTAAACTCAAATGTTCCAAAGTATCTTACATGATTTGTTTCTTTCAGTAAGACAGTGCTTCTAAATCTCAGGTTTAGTTTTCTTCCTTTTTAACTCTACAGTTAATAAAAAGAAATGTAAAAATAGCTTTTTGTGGGAGATTTCTAATAAACTTGTTTCTGAAGTACCTCTATGTCCATAAATTTGTGGTTTAAAAATGATAGACTGTTTTTTGAGCATTTTTAGGGTTAGAGAAAATTGGGCCGATATCACAGTGTGTCCCACATCCCCACCTTCTACAGTTTTCTTACCAATATCTCCTGTTAGTATGGGTATGTGTAATTTTGATGGAGCAATAACATATCATTAACTAAAGTCTAAAGCTTATGGCCCACTCATATACAGGTTTATAAATATGTGTCATTGTGTAGAATCATATAAAATCATATGTAGAATCATACAGAATATGATATCCTAAAAACTCCATGTTTTGCCTGTCCATTCGTTCTGCCTGGCCCAAATCTCTGACTTCGTATTCTCTGCAACTGTTGACCAAAATGTGGCAGATATTGTTTGATATGTAAAATCCCCTCTTTGCAAAAAGTGAAGTAGCCCAGTGACCATGCAGAATGCACCCGACCTGCCCTCATCTCATGATTGATCCCTTGGTAGACACTTGAACTATGTAAAGAGATTGCGTCTAATGAGGTGTCCAACACACATGCTCTCAAATTACACCCAGAGTTCTCATTTAAATATTTTTAAAAATTAACTAAAGTGAAGCAACATAGCAGATCTTTATTGTATCCCATTCTTGGTTTTTTGGTTTCCTAGGATTGTGTGTTTTTCCCTGGTTAGTTCACCTGTCAGCAGTCAGGAGGTAGTTATGCCCATGTGGGTATTTATAGTTGACTACTGATACAATCTTTTCTTGTACTAGATGTGAAATACATGTTTTTATACCTCTATCAAGATCGTGATAAAAGTATCCTGTAAACCCAAATTGCTATATAAATATTACCTTAATGTAATAATAACACGTCTGTTAAATTATGTCTGCTGCCCTTAGTCCTCCGAGTTTCCCTTGATGAAAGTCGACCTCCACTAAATCCATGCAAAATACTAATCCCTCCAATTTATTACTCTGCCTGTGCATGTGCTGTAGGCCAGATGCAGCCCTGAAGAAATGATAGTAATGAGAGGAAGAAGCAGTGATAGGCGCCGTCCCCTAGGATGTCTGTACTGACTCACTTCTCCTTGTTAATCTCTCTTTAGTGTTTTCTTCTTCACCTCTTACAGGCTTCTATCTCCGATCTCCTTTCCTCCCTTGCTAGTTCAAACTGTAACTGACGGTGGGTTTTCTTCTCGACTGGCTTCATTTTTGCTGTTCTTCCAGGAGAAAAATCTATTACCTGCCCCGCCGGTACAAGTTCATGAGCAGGTGAGTAGCTCGCTCTGTCCCTGTGGTCTTGTCTGCTGATGATGTACTCTAGCAATGACAAGGACCAACAAGCCCAGGAGGATGGGAGATGATACCGTGACTGCCAAGCACATCCCCAAAATAACGTTTTCACACTAGCCTGACAAATAAAGCTGCAGATGCCCTTCTCACAGTCCTCCCCTTCCCTGGCCACCTGGGAGCATGCGCAACAGCATCTACAGGGGTGTTGAGGTTGTCCCTTGTCTGGCCCAACCTGTAAAAATGATTGCCCCAAATCCCAACCGATCAGAGAAATTTTAGCCTGGAAGCTGTTGTCTTCCACATGAATTTCTCCCTCCACTGTTCGTAACTTGAGAGATCAAAGGGCAAGTGGTTACCCTGTCAAAAAGCTGGTGGCTACTCCTGCATCATGGGAGAGTCCTTAGTATCGGTGACATTTGGTTGATATGCTATTCACATTGTAGGGGAGAGCTCTTATGGCACTCTGCACAGGAAAAAAAAAACCCATTGGACGAATGTTGTTCTTCCTGTAGTTTGTGTCCTTCCAAAGCTTGTTTTCCTTGTTGTTCTATTAGAAGCCAAGGAAAAGGGGAAAATATCAGTGATATCCTCGACTTGGCTTCATTTTGTGATCATTGGTGACTCTAACTTCAAAATCTTAATTGGTCTTATATACCTCCTCCCCCTGAGCTGAACTTATGTCTTGAATGGGCATCCCTTGGGTTTCTCTAAAAATCATTAAGGTAATTCAGTTCAGTGAGATTCAATATGTAGACCCAATGTTTATAGTCTATATGTAACATAAAGAATATATGTAACATATAATATATATTCTTTGTAGTCTATATGTAACATAAAGAAGTAATGTAACATAAAGATAACATATAATATATATTCTTTATAGTCATTTATAACCTGTGCAGAATGGTAAGTAATGCAGGTCGGTGGGTGTCCTCAAGTATGCATTTACCAGCAGAGTATGGCAAGCAGAGCAGCTTCCACGGGAACTGAGAGGTTGTGATTTCTCACCACGTCTCTGTGCAGCTCTTTCATTAGGCAATAGGTCTGGCGTTTTCCCTCACCGTGATTTAGATTACTCCCTGACCGCAGAACGCTCCTTGGTAGAAGCTTTGTACCACACTCAAGCCCGTGTCAATAGTTCTCAGATTTCAGCCAGCACCAGAGTTACCTGGAGAGTTTTAAAGCACAGATTTCTGGGCCCCACCACACTTCTGTTTCCACCACTGCAAAACAAAAACACTTCGTTTCTACCCTGTGGGGTTTCTGAGGGCTTCATGCGTAGCCTGTGTTCGTAGGTGATTGTCATATTTGTGAAAATTATCTCAGGTGTGTATATACCTCCTATTCTACCTCTTGCCTCACTCTGTTCTTGTTTCTTCTGAAGACTAGTCTTCTAATTCTAGCAATCCCTGATTTTATTTGCCAAGTGGCCATGTGTATGCCATGAAGTCCTCACTTTTGTGCCCCTATTGGCACAGCGTATGCCTTACACCTCAGGGTTGTACTGGGCTCTGCACTCTTCCAGTCAGCCTCTTGAATTCTGCACATGCTGCTCCACGGTAACTTCTAGGATCCATTTGATGCTCCGTTCCTTATATTCCTGTCTTTGTTCTGATGATTTGAAAGCAAATTGTCCTCTATGACCAAAATGAAGTGAAAAGGCTTGACCTAAACACAGACCTGGATAAAATGTCTTCATGCATCTCTTGCCTCCTTATCTATATTAATGCCCATGGCTCCCGAATGCATTATGCAGCTTGGATTTACATATTGTTGCAGAGTAGCCCTTCTGGATAGTACTTCCTTTACTTTCACCAAGACAGTACCGACCCAGACTGCAAAACTCAGTTCCCGTGATTTGACTTTCTGAGTAGGCCAATGATGCCACTTCCCTTTCTCCAGTTGGTACCCTTTACCCCTGTCACCTCATGCTGCAGTCTATTGCAGAGATTCCCATCTCCTCAGCAGGATGGTGTGGGAATCCAAGGATAGTACATTCTGTTTCACATTTTCAGCGTCTAGTACCTAATATATGGGGTGAGTGAATTCATGAATCTCATACATGTGTAAGAGGAGTGGAGTGGGAGGAAAGGTGGACACATGCACACACATACACACACCACAGTATACAATACACCCATGTATACAACACACACATGCCACAATACACACACATGCACACATTATACACATACACACCACGCACATCCACACAACCAAGTCTGGCTAAAATGGGAGACACTGACCTTTGGCTGAAGTATGTGCTTAGCGATGGAAGATGGATGGAAAGACTTGAAGACTTACATGATGGCAGAAGGAGAGAGAATCTCACAGTTGGGGGAGGCATCGATGTCAGCAAGTCCAGTCACTCATGAGATTCCTCATCCTCTGCTCGGCTGCCATCCATCTCATCTTGGAACGTGCTGGAGATGGGGACATGCATAGTCCACTTGTCAGCGGCTCTGATGACTAGAAAGTTCTTTAGAGTAAGCCGTACCAGCTAGTCTCTCGTGCTCACTCTCTTTCATTCCCTGTGCTCTCTAGTCTTTCTCCCTGCTCCCCCCTCTCCCTCTACCAGTTTTTTCTCCTTTTCTCCTCAGCTTTCATTTTCAGTCATAGTTCTGCCTCCCGGATAGACCAAAACAAAACAAAGGAAAGTAGATACAATTGTGAAACTTCACGGGTGTTTGGAAATGGGGAGCGGAAAGGGAATCTTTACCTATGAGGAGGAAAAATACAGCTGGAGGCACGAGAGGGGTGAGACCCAGCAAGCATACATGTGTGACGAGGAAGACAGCGTACATGTGTGATGAGGAAGACAGTGGCCTTCTTTCAGTAATTCTGCATTATTAGCTGGGCAGTGGTGGTGCATGCCTTTAATCCCAGTGTTCAGAAGGCAGAGGCAGGTGGATCTCTGAGTTTGAAGCCAGCCTGGTCTACAAAGCGAATTCTAGGACAGCCAGGGCTACACAGAGAAACCCTGTCTCAAAATAAAAAAAAAGAAAGAAAAAGAAAAAGAAAAAAACCTCTTCATTGTAACTCAGTACATTGCAGGAGCATCGGTGTCCTGTAGGCCATAGGGACTGATGGTGAAGCCATCTAAATGAAAAATAGAGCTAGACAAGCCAACTGGACATGAGTGGCAGACACCATCACTCTGGCCAGGAGGATGTATGGGGTTTCCTGGGAAAGATATACAGAGTGAAGAGAAGAGACCCCGTGGCAATTTCTCTTAAAAAGCAGCATTCAGGGGACCAGAAGAGACAGAAGAGGGTGAACAGAACAGTCTTGGAACAGAAGGGGAATCAAGAGCAGTTGACATCAACAGCACCAGAAACAAGTTTACATAGAGGTGTGCATTCTCCAGCTTCTGGTGGGTGGCGACAAGTGAGAATCTATTCAGCACATTTACAAGTCAGTAATAACAGCCATAGTAGCACTCTCTGTGGAAACAGCATTCTCAAATATGAGTCAGGATTACTCAACAGCTGGGTTTCTGATTCAATAAGTCTACATGTAGTTGATAAATGACCTCTCTTTTAAACAGTAAAGGATGCTGATTCTGCTAGGAGAGAGACATGCTTTTGCTGTATCTTTCTGGTTGGTTGAGACAGAATCTCACTTCAAGAAGAGCTGACCTTGAATTCACCATATAGCCCAGACTAACCTAGAACATGCAGAAATCTTTGTTCTTCAACCTCCCAAGTTTTGAGATTATAGGCACACAACACATTCTGTGCTAAAGACAATAGTTCTAGGAATCATGGCTATAGAATGGAAGTCATTAGACAAGTTTCACAGGAAATAGTGTTCAGTGCTGTTTTGATAAGGAGTATGGAAGAAGGGGAAAGACAGGAAGGATTTAGAACAGGAGTCAACAGCAGGGAAGCAGAGGAGACTTAGTTTGTGACCATGTTCTTCAAGTATGAAGAGGACATAGTTTGAGGGAACGTGAGCTTGCCTCTAGAACTAGAAGAATGGCTTTAAAAACACTAACCTCTATCATGAAAAAGTTGACTTTCAGTGTGGAAATTACAATCTTGGAACAACTGAGACAATGGAACATACTGGAAGAATGTGCCAGAATAAAAGAAAAAGAACCCCCAATGATGGTAGTAAGGATGACACATTGGCTGGGCAGGGCTCTCTGGAGATAATCTTCATTGCTGCATGCAGCATTTTGTTTTGGACAACACTGGAGTGAAGTGTTGGTACTTTCTAAAGCCCTCTGCCTAGTGGCTAATTTAAAATGCAGTTAAAAGCCAGGCGGTGGTGGCTCACGCCTTTAATCCCAGCACTCGGGAGGCAGAGGTAGGTGGATCTCTGTGAGTTCAAGGCCAGCCTGGTCTACAAAGTCAGATCCAGGACAGGCACCAAAACTACACAGAGAAACCCTGTCTTGAAAAACCAAAAAATAAAATAAAATAAAAAGCAGTTAAGAAGAAAGCGTGCTATATGTTTTACTCAGCGATTCACCCCAGGATAGACTAATTGAAGTGATGAAGAGCATCCACCTCTTGTAGCTAACTCTGAAATTCAAGTTCAAAAGCACAGCTGCCCCTTGTGTTATTAATAGCACCCCAGCAACGAAGCACTTGACCTTCAGTGTTCTGAAATTCTCCTGCCATACTGTATGTGGGCATTCAATTTACTGTTTAATTTCATCTACATAAATTATATTTAGTTCCATTAGCCCATGAAAGTACTCTCCAGCCCAACTCTCCTTAAAGGATAAACATATTTAAACAAGTCTAAAGTTTTTTTTTAGCAAGAATAAAACACCTTTTCATAAACATCTTTATATAAAAAAACTCACCCAACTCCCATAAAACATCCTCATGTAGCTCAGACTCATGTATTTGTAATAAGTGCCTTTTAATCCTTGTACCTGGTCTATTAAACACTGCTTTGATTCTAATCTCTAGGCAGGTTTACAGGCATTATAAATTATCTATTCAATAAAGCGGGGGAGTTTATCATCTCTTCTTTGCCTGATTTTTTTTTTTTCTGGGATAAAATGATTGTGGAAAACAACCTTCAGAAAATATTACAAAGTAATGTAACAAATGTAATTATTGTGGGCAGTTATAGTTGAAGTCTCATAACTCCCCCTTTCCCTCCACCCCCACTGTGGGCATTCTGCCTAAGTTTATCCTTTATTGTACTAGACCGAGGGAATGCTAAACCCTATGCATTATAGGCTCTGTTTATTACAGTCATATCAGATGGGCATACTAGCAGAATGAGGAATGGTTTGTATTTTTCCATCCCTACTATTAAAATTTAATATATGCAAATGTTCCAGGGCCCTTGGACTCATCTATAAGATATTTAGGCTATGCTCCAAATACGAGTCCTGTGACCTAAAGAGGAAGCATTAGCTTCCAAAGACACCTAATTCCTATCCAAGGAGATGCTGTGAATGCAGGGGACCTGACTCTAAGAAGAGAAAAGGGAAACCCAAGCCTCCTGTTGTCTGTTGGGAGTCCAGGAGGACTTCACTTCCAGCAGACAAGGGCTATGAGCTTCCTCTGCTAGGAAAAACTACCAAGAAAAACTCATCTGTAGCCTCCCTCTCTCCAAATGTACTGTTAGGACACGGGTCTAGAATATGCTGGTCTAGGGAAAAGCAAGTGTCTCTAAAGAAGCCTCAAGAACATTGCAAGAGAAGGGGGCTGGAAGAATGTAAGAGCCAGAGGATCAGGGAGTTTGCTATGAGACTGTGTCTCCTACTAATGTCAGCCATAAAATCTCACCAACATGACCACCCATGCACGAGCTGAACAAGGATGACACTGACGACCATACCCAACTAGACAGGGAAAAGCCTGTGTGGCCTCAACCCTGCACAAAGAACTAGACGCAACTGAAGAATGCTGGGAGCGAGAGGCGGTCTTCCCCAGCAAATAGAACACCAATTGGTTGTCCAATGCCAAATTCACCCTGAAAACACACATACAAGTAACATTATATGGAATCAATAGGTTATATTTAGGAATGCATATGTATATACATATAGGCATATGATAACAATTAGTGGGAAAAAAAGGCAATGAGTTTGAAGGAGAGTGGGTAAGTGTTTATGGTGGTTTGAATATAATTGGCCCCCATAAGCTCATAGTGAGTGGCACTATTAGGAGGCATGGCTTTGCTGGAGTAGGTGTGGCCTTGTTGGAGGAAGTGTGTCACTGTGGAGGTGAGCTTGAGGTCTCATATATGCTCAAGCCACGCCTAGTGCCTCAGACCTCTTCCTGTTGCCTGCTGGTCACAATGTAGGAATCTCAGCTCTCAGCTCCTTCTCCAGCACCATGTCTGCCTGCACACCACCATACTCCCACCCACCATGCTCTCTGCCACGATGATAAAGGACTGACCCTCTGAAACTGTAAGCTGCCACCTCAGTTAAATGTTTTCTTTATAAGAGTCGCCATGGTCATGGTGTCTCTTCACAGCAATAAAAACCCTAACTAAGACAAGGTAAATGGAAGGGTTTGGAGGGAGGGAAGAGAAGGGAGAAATGTACTTATATCACAATTTCAAGACTAAAAATTTAAAAAAACAGCAGGCCTGTTTCATAAATTTCACCTGATCAAATCACTAGTGTTGACTTCCTCTAGGTATTTAGGGCTCAAAGGAAAAGCGATTTTCTTCTTGTCCTTCAGGATATGCCTATAGTTGGGATCATGCATAGAGATCATGTATAAAGGCCTTTGACAGGCCAGCTTGCCAGGAGTAAGGAAGGTCCTTTGCATGTGACCTTTTCTCTAGTCATCGCCCTTCCTAAGGGTCCCAGTGTTCACATGAAGCCTTCCTAAGATCCACCAGGGGAGGCCATTTGTTCAGAGCTGGCAAACCTGCCTGTTCACCTGTGTTTCCTTTCAGGTGTTTTTCTAGAAACTTACCTGCCACAAAGGCTAGAAAACCCTAGACTCACCATCCAAAGAGGTTTCTATAAAAGTAACTCACCTTGTAGTTCAGATATTAACTTGTGTTCAGGCCAGACATGCCCAAGTGGTGATCCATCTTCTTTTTATTGATTTGCCCGTGTAGTCTGTAAGAGGGTGTTTGCTCAGTAAATAGGATAAACAGAACAAAGTGACAATATATCCAAGCAAAATCAATGCTAAATCAGTAAGCCAAGGCCTTTGTGAAGTCTCCCTACCCCACCCATCTCCAGGCACTGGAGACTAGGAAGTAAGCTGCAATCCTATTCTAAGAGATGAATGGAATGCTTTCTGGTCCACTCGTTTTGCTACTTTAACATATCGCAGTAAACTTCAGCTTTACCTATTGTGAGATGTTTGTTAGAGATGATGCAGACTGATGATCCTCGAATATAGGGGGTGATTATAACCTTTTAATTTCTATTGGAACCCAGTACTTCAAAATCCTGTCATCATCATTTTCTTTATCCTAGGGACCAGCATTAAGTGGAGCCCTTTGCACACCCGAGGAATTGTGTAAGCATTGGTGTAGCCGAATTTCTAAGCGGTCTTATTAAATAAAAAACACAGAGCCAAATATAGGGGTGAAAGCCTTAGAGATCAGGGAAATAGTGAGAGCCACCAACCAACCTTACCTCACAAGCTCTGCAACTTCCAAAATACCAAGACTTCCTATCTACCCAGGCTTTTATTGTCTTGCTGTTCTGCCCTCTCATTGGCTCTTAGCCCAGCTACCTCACTTCCTTGTCACTGCCTGTCTGTACAGACCTCCAGGTATCTATGGTTGGTACTGGCATTAAAGGCATGCATTAGCACACTTGGCTCTGTTCCCTGTATGGCCTTGAACACACAGAGACTCTGCCTGCCAAGTGATCGGATTAAGGGCATGTGCTAACACTGCCTGACTTTTGTGTTTACTTAAAACGGCTTACTATTTCCTCTGATCTCCTGGCAAACTTTATTTATTAACACACAAATAAAATATCACCACATTTCAGCACGAATAAAATATCGCCACACATTGGCATTCATGAACTTGATTGATGCCCACACCATAAATATGATAGGCACCATCATCTCAGGGAGGCTTAATCTCCCTCACACTCACCTAGCGTCTCTCTCAGTTAGCAAACTAAGCAACTAGACTGTGAATCAGAATCTAGCGGACTCCTAACTCATCCCGGTATATGGAAGATTTTCTACTCACTGCAACAAAGTTCTTTAGTATGTTCATTTACAATGACATACCTGTGATATTACTGCCTAACCCCCACCAACACAGCATTGTTAGCATAAAGAACACATAATTGGTGACCATTTTGGAGATGACGGCACTAAAGCTTGATGGGGATGAGCATCTTATGGCAGGACTCGCTGGTACACAGAGACGAACTGGAGAATTCCAGTGTGAGCCCTATGCTTTCCAGCCCACTGGTGTTCATGCTCTTTCCTCTTTGCATGGCTGAAGCCTGACATTGGCAGTTTGGAGACACGGTGTTTGTGAGATCAGCCCAGGAGAGCTCACATTCACTGTCAGAGACATGGACTCTTCTCCCTGCCTGGGAAGTGGGAGGACACAGAGTGGCAACCTTACTACCTTGGGTGCCTGGCTAGCCACAGCCTGGCTTCTAGGGCAGGCCAGACTACCACTGTGTTTAAGAGGTGTATCCACATAACACATTACCATGAACTGTGCTGCACACACAAACACAAGATGATTAACCTGATTTCGAAGTCCTATATTTGGGCTTGCCAGCTGATTTCTTTGTTCAGGGTCTTCAATGGCCAAAATCAAGGTATAATGCCTGGGCTCTCACCTGGACTCCCAGAAAGGTAATGTACATCCAGACTTCTTTAGGTTGCTAACTTTTTCAGTCCCGCTTTATACCATCAGCGGGCTGAAATCAACGTCCTTGCAGGCTGCTGATGGAACATCATTCTTATAGAAGTAACGCACCCTATGACTTCTCATCCTCAAAGGCAGCCATGTAGGTCACATGGTTCGTTTGGTCTCTCATCTCCGCATCAGCTGTCTCTATTGCTTCCATCCAGAGGTAGTTCTCTAACCTTTTAACTTCCTATGTGGTTAATTGATCTTGTCTGAATCAACCAGAATGTTCTTTCCTAAGTCCTACAGCCATAATTCTAACTTCCAAAGCTCTCGTACCACAGAGCCTAGTATACAAGTTCCTGGCATTAGAGGAAGAACACCTTTGGGAGCAATTCTGCCAACCGGGAGGAAATCACACAAGCTACTGGCCTTGTTGGAGTACTGGTGTCTTCTGTCATTGTGAAAAGCAGTGATCATGGAGTAGGTCTCTTAGACCCTGGGTGGTCCATGCCTCATTCTGCATCTGTGCAAGCTCCCAAGGAAAGCCCGATGCTCCTAAGCCCAGCAAATGTCTCAGTTTTACTTGAAACATTCTTTTTGAATGTCTTTCTTCCACTGTGGTATTTTGCCTTGTTTTGTTTGTCTGCTTTTATTTTATAAGTCAGGGTCTCAGGTATTTTATCAGTCAGGCTGGCCTTGAACTCCTGATCTTCCTGCTTCTGTCTCCCAGGTGCTTAGATGACAGCACTATAGTGTTTTTAAAATCCAGTTCTTCTGCTTCCTGTCACTTTCCCGGTAGTCCTGAGGGTTCCTTTAGAAATCATTAATGCTTGCTACGTGTCAGGAGACTTCTCCAGAGCTTTTCACATACATCGTCATTTATAAACTTCCTAATCACCCTGAGGATCAAAAGGATGATGATGATGATGGTGATGATGGTGGTGGTGGTGATGGTGGTGGTGGTAGTGGTGGTGGTGGTGGTGGTGGTGGTGGTGGTAATGATGATGATGATGGCCACAATGATGCCAGTCATTACTATTACCCTGTTTTATACCTCTTGATTCAGGAAGGTTGGTGACATTACAGTAGACACCAGAAACAGGTTTTAGCACAATGGTGACAAGAAACATCTTCACTTTCTCTGCCAAGTCAATCTCCCCTCGCTCCACTCTCGCTTCCTTTACCCTTCATTTTTCAATTAATTAATCATTTTCATTACTCCACTGTGCTCTCTCTTTACTGTCTTCACATTTCATTTAAATTGTGGTGCCACAGCTGGCTGCTGAGAGCTGCCACTTCATTCCCATTGAGTATTTATGTTTGATTTTTCACACAGCTTCATTTGTTTCTGTCCACACTGAGAGCTGTTACCCAGCTGGACTGAATTCATAGTCGCTACACACAGAGCCCAGATTCTGCAAAACGCAATCCGATTAGTACTGCAAGCTGGAGATGTGTGGCAGGTAAAAGCTCTGTTACAGAAAACCTCTGGGCCAATGTCTTCTTTCTTGAATGGATTATAAGGCAACCAGATGAAATAAAGCCAAGAGCCATGGGGCAGGCAACCAACTTAATACAGGAAGTCTAATAATGTGTGAGTCCAATTAAGGAAGAAGTCACTGAGCTTGCCTAAGTGAACTTTGACAGGAGGTTTCTGATATACAGTTCACCTTGACTTTAAAGGCAAAAGGGAACTGTTGAGAGGCACACTATTAAAAAAAATGAAAAAGAAAAAAAAGCTTTGTGATAATCCATCAGTTTTTTTTTTAAGTAAAAATTATCGACTTTTTAAAGTTAGCATATAAACTATTGGGTTTCATTAGAGTATTTCCATGCCTATATGTCATTATATTTTGTTCTTGTTCCTAGGTCTGTTTTTGAAGTTATACTTTTCTTCATTGGTGTTTTTGGCAAGTCCATTTTTGATACAGAAAAACTACTCATTTCTATATGTTGATTTATTTTATTTTGTTGCTGAAAGTATGTACCAACTCCAATAATTTTCCGGTGGTACATTGAGAGCCTTTGAAGCCCAGGATCATGCCATCTGCAGTTAAGGACACTTCCATTTCCTATCCTGTGTATGTTCCTTTTGTTCCTTTCTCTTTTCTCACTGTCCTCGCTAAGGCAAAGCACTGCATGAGGAGAGTGAGCATGCTCGTCTCATCCTGGTTTTAAAGGAAATGCTTTCTGTGTTTCCGCAGAATGTGGGTGTGCATTTGTCTTATGCAGCCTTTATTTTGTTGAGCTCTGTTCCTTCTATTCCCGCTTTCTTCAGGACTTCTGGCAGGAGGAGATATGGAACCTTGTCAAAGGCTTTCTTTGTGTCTATTCGGGTGATTTGTGATTTCTGTCCCTAAGTCTAATTATCCATTGTATTACAGTTATTGATTTGCATATGTTGAATTAACCTTGCCTCTGGAATGAAATCATCTTGGCCATGGTATATTACTTTCTTAATGTGTTCTTGAATTTGGTTTGCAAGGATTTTATTGAGAACTTTTATGTCTAAATTCATCAGAGAAACTGGTTTATGGTTTTCTTTTCTGGTTGTGACTTACCTGGTTTGGGCATCATAGAAACACTGCCTTCATAAAGCTTGGTAGTGTGCCATCCTTTCTGTTGTGAAGCAGTTGGAGAAGAATTAGTTTAGCTGCTCTTTAAAAATCTTGGGAATTTAGCTTTTCTTTGTGGGTAGACTTTTTATTACTGCTAGAATCGCATTGTTTAGTGTGGATGTGTTTATAGCTTCTTAGTTTAACTTTGGTAGGTCATATTCATAGTTATCTTACAATTTATTCATTTCTTCTAGATTTTTCAATTTTAGAATTTAAGTTTTCAAGGTATTTCCTAATAATTCTCCGGACTTCATTGGACTTCTTTATAACATTGTTTTTCTATCCATAACTTTATTAATTTTGTTCTTTTCTCTTTTTTTGGCTAGGGGTTTATCAATCTTGTCTTCCCAAAGGACTAAATTTTGTTTGATTACTTCTGTGTATGATTATTTAGAATTCCATTTCATTAAGTTGTGCACTGATCTTTGTTTTTTGTTTTTTTGTTTCGTTTTATTTTTTGCTACCTACTACTTAGAGTTTGGCTTTTTGTTGCTTTTCTAAGACCTCGGGGTGCATTATTAGGTTATTTATCAGACCTTTCTAGTTATATTAAAAGCAAACATTCATAGTTACAGGCTTTCTTCTTAGAACTACCTTAGCTGTATTCAGAGGGTCTGATAAATTAGGAATCATTTTAATTTGATTCTAGGAAGTTTTGAATGTCATCCCTCATATTTTCAGTGGCTCACTGGTTACTAAGATTGTATTCCTCAGTCTCCAGGTATTTTAGTAGTTTCTGAGTTCCCCTGGCTATTGATTTCTCATTTTATTCTCCTATAGTCTGACAAGATAGAAAAAAATTGTGTGATTCTGTTGTATTTGTTAGTTTTAATATAGTTTCCTAGAATGAAGTCTAGTTTAGAGAGGGTGCCATGGGCTGCTAAAAAGACGTTTATTCTGTATCTTTTGGTCAGAGTATGATGAAGATCTCTGTTGAGTCCATTTTGACTAACGTAGTTTAAGTCCGAGGTTTCTTGTGGCCTTTCAATCTGGAGGCTCTGTGTAAAGATGAGAGTATAATACTGAACTATCCGCTCTTAGTGTTTAATTGTGTCAGTGTCTATGTGACCTTTTGTGCTCATTAGTACTTGTTTTATGAAACTGGAAGCCCTATTTTTTTATACATAAACATATATATGTTTCTCTGTGTGCGCACGCATTGCTCCCTTTATTAACATGTAGAGGCTTTATTTCTTCTGGATGCTTTATCATGACGTCGATTTCCTCATTAGAGTAGACTAGACCAGTTTATTTGGCTTATTTGGGGTTCCCTCCCCTATGCTTAATAGATTAACTGCTATCCTTTGATGCCATCTCTGTGAATATCTTAGCCAGTGAGGGATTTTTCTGGGGACAATAGATTGTTAGTACTTGTTTCTTAATCAAATTAGCTCTTCTTCTCCTCTTTGCTGATAGTTGAGCTATTCACATTTAAGGCTATTGTTGAGGTTCTAGTAATTTTATGGGTTATTTTCCTGGTTGGCTAGATTATTTGTTTTTTCTCTCTCCTTTATGTTAGTATTAGGCACAAGGTGGTTTCCTGAGCTGAGGAGTTCCGATCTTCTAGAGCAGTGCTTCTCAGCCTTCCTAATTCTGACCACAACCATAAGA
Organism: Peromyscus maniculatus bairdii; assembly: GCF_049852395.1. Taxonomy (NCBI): domain Eukaryota; kingdom Metazoa; phylum Chordata; class Mammalia; order Rodentia; family Cricetidae; genus Peromyscus; species Peromyscus maniculatus. Next base: position 14,349,697 of record NC_134869.1, on the reverse strand, counting down.
TGATTTTCATTGCTACTTTGTAACTGTAATTTTGCTGCTGTTATGAACTGTAGTGTGAATATCTGTGTTTTCTGATGGTCCTAGGCAGCCCCTGTGAAAGGGTTGTTGGACCCCAATGGGTCACAGCACATGGGTTGTGAACCACTGTTTAAAGGAACCTGGATGCCTTGCTTTTTCATGTTCTCATATTTCTAGGTTGCAATTTGTGTGTGTGGTTGTCTCAATAAATCTAATTTGGGGTGATTTCTTATTGAGAAGTTTATTTTTCCAAGATTTTTTTTTATTTTCAAGCTCTCATAAATGCATATATTACTATATATTATATCGAATATATTCTCCCATACTCCTCTACTCAAGTGTTCAATCCTCAACACCACTAAGATTGTAAACAAATGCTGTAAGAGCCAAGTGTGGAAGGCACAGGATTATACTTAAAATTGACTAAGGTCCTCTACTCTATCACCAATAGAAAAAAAATAGAACCTGGGAAAACTAAGACAAATGTGCTATGAAGCTAAAAATTATTTAAGATAAACGTGTGAATAGTGAGTAAAGTAAAGGAGATGGGGAAGGGAAAATAAAGGAGAATCAAGGTTCAAATAAAAAAGAGAGGGAAAGTGGCAAGGAGTGTTGTGGAAGGGAAGAGAAAAGAGTGAAATACTAGGGAAGAGAAAAAGCAACGACCAAAAAGAGAAGTGATGTAAGCAGGGCAGTGAAAAATACAAGCAAGGTCTTCAAAATAAACCCCACATGTTACTAAGAGCAGGGCAGACTGCAAAAGGGGGACATGGCCCCAAAAAGAAACAGAGGGGAAGGAAAATAGAAAAGGTTGGTCAATGAAAGTGAAAAAATGTTTATTGAAAAAATGAAATTAGGTAATTGCATAGGGAAGAATTACAAGCGTAAGTATTTTTAATACAGTACAGCAAAAACACTACTAAACTGTAGTAATAATAATTGAAGGAGAAGCATAGGGAACCAAATTAAATGAGTATTAGGGTGGCTTGTTCCTGGGCTGCAAAGCCTTGGAGACTTCCTGTTACACATAGTGAGCTGTAGGGTCAACTGAGCCTGTGGACTCTTGTCTTCCTGTGATGGAAGACAAGAGTCCTATCCCTCACTTGTATCGAGTCTGTATCTGACGGGCGTCTGACGTTTCCCAGAGCTGTCTTCTCTTTGGTGGCCCCCTTCTTTGCATACCTCTACTGCCCACACCTCGCTGTGGATTCTGTGAGTTAGACACAAGTTCTCTCTCTCCATCCCCAAGTTCTCCAAACATCTCCCCCAGCTGGGGAATATTTCCGAAGCTCATTGCAAGTGTGGGAAGCAGTCATGGCACTGGCATTTATATAGCGAAAGAACCCGTCTTTGTGCTTTCAGTATCTTCTACGTACTGACCACTCACAGCGGGGGCTACATCTCAGAGTTCTCGGGCTACAGAGCAGTAGATGGAGGTCAGAATGGTTCCGGAATTTGATTCCATCTGCTGACTTAGGCTGAGGGCTGTCAACTCCACTGTTACTCTGTTGGGCCACAACGACTGAGGACTCTGAACCTCCTGCATCCGGCACTCTTCATCTTGTTGGTGTATAGCTCTCACAACTGCCTGATAAGGTGGTCTGTGGCTTTGGGACTGAGGGAGGTTAAACTCATCTTCCTAGCTTATGACTGCCATGATTGCTTAAAGCTTAGGATGGCTCCATTTTAAACAATAGGTTCCCCCTCAAGACAGTGCCCAGTCCCTGACCTTTAAGTCATATACAGTGGTAAAATGGATTCCCCCTCCATGTTTGGCCTGTCCCTGAGAGGGGTTGCTGTCTTACCAAAATCACCAACTTAATTGAGACCTGTGAGGGTTGTAGATGTGTCCTGAGGATAGGGCTACCAGTCTTTTCTCACCAGATCCATCAACTGCCTTTGACTAAGCCTTCTGCCTCCCCTCCTGAAGCAGAACGTTCTATGGCTTGAGCTGTATGTAACTCTGTTTCTTCTTAACATGACCTTATCTGTTTGTTGGCACCTTTGAGGAGTTTTATTAGCACTTTTGTGAACTTCTGATGTTCTTTCTTTCTCATGGAGCCAACTCTATTCCTCCATGCACTGGTTCTTCTCCCTAAGGTGGTAACAGGGAGGCGATTTATAGCCTGCCATCTTTCCCATCTGCTTGCTTAAATTCTTATGTATTATTAGAAATGGGTAAGATATGGTAATAGAAGCCAGCACTTACTGTTTATCAGACACTGTTCCGAAGAATAATATGTATAATATATGTAATCTATATCCCTGTTCATTTATAACCCTGTGAACTGGATGTTATCATAATGCCCATTTTAAAGATAAAAGTGCTAGTCTACTTGTACGAAGTGGTGCTGTTTACATTTACAAAGCCGGGATTTTAATCCTGACACTCGGACATCAGAGTTCATGTTCTCAACTGCTATGTCATGCTGCTCCGCCAAGCCACATCATCTCACTGCATTCTAAGTATTGCTGTTGTGTATATTCATGTCTTTAGGTATCTTTAAACAGGAAGAAAAGTGATGGAGATAAGAACGTTCTCTCTCTCTCTCTCCTAGGCTCTTTCAATCTTCTCTTCTTTCCTGGTTCCACCAACCTGGGGCAGAATTCTAACTTCTCTATATATGAAGGGATAGAGAGGGTTTTTTATGAGCGAAACAATCTAAGGTAGCTCGAGTATTTATTCAGGGACTCTGCCAGAGTACAGCTACCGCTAGACAGAGTTGGCATGATGAGGCTTGATTATGCTGAGAATAAAGGAAATAGTACAAAAAAAATTACCATTATTTTTTGTGCTGCTTTGCCTAGGCCACAGGATTTCCAGATACCTGGAAAAAATATTACTTGGCAATGTGTCTATGAGGGTGTTTCCAGTCAAGATGAGCATTTAAAACAGTAGAGTGAGTAAGAAGTTGGCCCACTGGGGCTGGAAAGATGGTTCAGCAGTTAAGAGCACTGGCTGCTCTTCAAGAAGACCTGAATTCAATTCCTAGTGTCCACAAGCCAACTCACCACCATTTGCAATTCCAGATACAGAGGATCCAACCCATAGACTCTGCATGTGTGTGGTGCACAGAAATATGTGTGGGGAAAATACTCCATACATATAAAATTTTTAAAATAGTATTTTTAAAGAATTTAAAACTAAGTTGGCCATTATCAAAGTGGTTGGACACCATCTGGTCCATTGAGGACCTAACTTTAATAGAATCAAAGGATGGAAAATAGCAAATTTGTTCTCTGCTTCAGCTGGCACATCCACTGTCTCCTGCCCTCAGATATCAGCACTACGATCTCTGTCCTTCAGACTCACATAGGGCTTTACAACAGAGCTTCACAAGACTGTGGAGGCTAGAAATCCTATTAACTGCAGTCTGCTAGCCATGGTCTAGGAAATCTCATGGTCCTAGTCCATGTATAAAGGGCTTGGAGCCCGGGTGTTGGAGGCAGAAGATAAATTTGCTCTTTGAGCTTCTATTTATCTGCCATTCACCTTCTGCTTCTATGAGGGATCTCAACATTTTTAATGATGTGTACTAGTGATGGCCAAAGTCTTGACTCACTCTGCCATGGCCTCTTCTGGAAACATGCTCAGAAGCATAACTAAAGTAATGTTTTTACCAACTACCTGGACATCCCTTAGCACAGTCAAAGTTATCTACAACGATAACCATCATGTTCGCTTAAAATGATAAGTTGGTGTACAAATGTTTTAATTGGAAAAAAATAAATCCTGCCCAAACACTGTGTTTTCATTTAGCAGATATAGAAAGCATTAAGATATTTTCTTCTTTAGGGAAATGTGTTTCTTCTGTATCCCTCACATGTAAACCCCTTTGCCAGCAAACACAGTGATCCCTAAAATCAAGAGTCTAGTCTGGCTAATTTGGGGTCTCTTTTGTATGTGTAAAGTGCAAACGGCACCTGTGTGTCCTACCTCACACAGACGCTGCTTGGTATTTGTACTTCCTCACCCAGAGAACACATTCCATAGTGCAGATACTGGGGTGCAATGCATACACATTTTAAATACACATTTTGATCCTTCTAGTTGTTTCTATGAGCAAGGTTGAGCTATTTCTATTAACTGGCCAGTTGGAAGGTAGGTGTGTTCAGTAGTCAGGATGACTGAGGGTAATGTCAGTCTGGAAAACGTCTTTTATAAACCACAATCCATCACCAGCCTGTTCCCTTTCGCCTGACGTTTTTGTGCACAGTGGCCCGAGTGACACCTGCATGCCCTGGTACCCCAGGGACAGGAGAACTCTGCACTTTGAAAAGCATGGCAAAAGCTAAAGAGGCAGCTATCTGTCTGCTGTCTTGTCAGAGAAGGTGTGATGGGCAGAGAGCCAAAATCAGGGCCGCATGTTGTCTGTACACAGCCGGGGTGTACTATTGCCCCAGCCCCAAGTTAACCCCAGCTAACGCTCTTCTCTGACCTCACCTTTTCTAGACACAAATTGCGTTGCTAACCTCTACAAAATGTCACATTTGATGGTGAAAAGGGCTCTCTACTTCCTTTTCCAGAGCCTCCCCACCTGCGACCAGTTCACCATTCATTAACATGCGGGTGAATACGTAATCCAAATCTGTTTAACAATAGTGATGTTGAGGCCACTTAGTGAACCTGAACGAATACCAGGTCCCCAGCTGTCTTCTCTCCATCTGGAAGAATGAGACTGCTCTGAGTGTAGTGAGAATCCCTGGAGGGAGCGGCGTTGTCTCTGTGACTCCGTGGAGACTTCCCTCCTGTGTTTCAGGGTGATGCTGACGTGCTGTACCCTTTGGTCTTGCCTTCCATGTACCACAGGATCGATAAACAAATAAGCAGGTTTCGGAGATGGTTACCTAAGAAGCCAATGAGGCTGGACAAGGAGACACTGCCAGACCTGGAGGAGAACGACTGCTACACTGCCCCTTTCAGCCAGCAAAGGATCCATCAGTGAGTGTTCGGTGGGAAAGCCTGCATCTGTCTAAGGATGGACAGCATGGTGGGGCCTGCCCCTGTGGGCGGGGCGACGTGGAGACTTTTGTCTCTGGAGCCTTTTGTCCTTATCCCTTTTATACCAGTCGGGGGTGGGGTGGGGGGGTGTAACCATGATCCGCCCATCTCAGGAGGCTTCAAGTGGTCCAGTGTGTTTGGTGACTGACCCTCTCCATGGTGACTCAGAGACCCAGGTTCTTTCTGTCTGTGGCTCTGTCCGTTCCCAGTGCTCAGAGTCCAGACGGAGGAAGCGGAACGTGCCTTCCATACTGAATGAAAGTTTAGTGTGTTTGCTTGCTTTCACTGCGGTTTGCTGCTCGGTTCTCCTTTCCTTCAGTAGTTCAGCAAGTGACCGCAGGGAGAGCCACGTACCCTGGCAGCCCACTTGCCAGCTCATCCATCAGTCACTTTTGTCACTCGGGCAGAGAGAAAACGTTGACTGAGTAATGTGGCCTGGAAAGAGTTGCAAAAGCAATCAAGAATTTACCCTGAGCTTCCTAGGATGGCAAGGAATGCTGGGAGGAGGCAGGGTAGGCGATGGCAGAGAAAAGCATCCCACAGACTATATACAGCTGGGGAGAAGAGCAGCCTCCCAAAGACAGCATCGTTCAAGTCAGCCCAGCCTACATTCAGACAGACTCGGGAATCCCTGGCCTTCCCTGTGCCCGACCTGGTGACAACTTCAGTGAAAATGACTTACCTGAGGGATGGAAAGGGGTGACAGATTGTTTTACAAATAGGTTGCCAATTCTGATCTTTTTTTTAAAAAAAAAAAAAAATGTAAGCCAAATGACAGTTGTCAAGAAGGTGCAGGGAATGCAAGGTGAGTGCATGTTTTAGCAACAGAAAAAAAAATCAATCAAACTCTGGGAGCCAAGGAGAGAAGAAAAACGATGTATAGATGGTCTGCATTGAAATGTGCTGTGCTGGGGAAGATCGATGTAGTACAAGAGAAGCCATGGGAAAGCCTGTGAAATAAACAAACCCTGCATCCCCACAGGTCTGATGGATACCAGCCCAGCCTCATTACTTGGACATATAAAACAGGAAGCTCACAGTCCAAAGGCCTCCACGGAAATTAGCAATCAGATGGGACTCGATATTAATCCAAAGTTCAGAATCTATGGGTGTTTTCTCAAGAAAGAGAGAAAGGCTAACTTGTTTCTGCTTTTTCATTTCGATCCTGGGAGGTCTTTTTAGAGCAGTGATTGATGTTTTAATCCTTCACAAGTGGAGACTGGTTTGCTGTCATGCAATTTCTTCGATGACTGGAAGCTTGCCTTGCACAGTGTAGGAAGAGCTCAGAGTTTGGGGGTAATGGATATATACATGGATAGGTGGGTGAATGGATAGATAGATAGCTAGATGGAAGGATAGAGTGGAAAGGTGGGTGGAGGGATGGAGAGATGGATGGATGGGTAAACAGGTAGACAGGGTTATCAGTGGAGTATATGGAATACTCCAGTGGAAGTTTTAGGTTGTTTTAAGGGAGCAGAGCAAATGGAGTGGAAGGTGTGCCACCACCACCTTCTCGCCTGTTGTGTGCCTGATGTCCTTACTGTAGGACAATGCTAGTCTTCATGTCTCTCAAACTTAGAAGAAGCATCTAGATACCCTCCAATATTACTAGAGATCACAAACAAGAATGATATTTTGGTTAAGTATTTTTAAATATGGAACAGTTCAAGGGTGATAATATATGGGGATCATGGTATTCTGCTGTCTCAGAGCCTTTCAACACATTTGCAGATCAGTTCAGGGAATAAATAATTAGTTCAGCAGCCACTAATTCAATGTCTGCGCCTTTGCAGGCGTTATCTGAATATAAGCCAAATAACACGGTTTTGACTCCAGCATGGTAATAGATACTGTGTTTTAAATAACTGCAACTAGTCCAATAATGCACCTTAAAAGCAGAGTAGAGGCGCTCCTGATTTGGAAAGATGTTGGTAATTGATGAAGGTTGATTACTAAAGAAATGGTTCACACAGATACAGACTTGGCCAGCTAGGTAAAGAAGGCAACATATCCTAAGAATAAGAGATGGTAAGGTAGGAAAGAGCACAGACACTGGGTAGGATGGGGTGCTTGGGAAACCACAAGTTGTGTTCTATAAATATTTCCGCAGATTCGGTTACAAGGTGTGCAGAGGGCCTAGCATTGTTGCTCAAAAAAAGGAGACTAAGCTGAGACTTGAGGCAGAGCAACTAAAGAAGAAAAGGAGAAGGGCAGCTGAAATAAACAATCATAATTACCAGAGTTCAGGGGCACCGAGAGAACAGAGGCAATGATATCATGCCAATGAGACATGAAAACTTAAGCAAGGTCCTAGATAGTATGGGTGATGGGAATGTCTTGCTGTTTGAAAATCATTGTGCCACACGGGTAGCATCCCTTGAATTGGTGTGTAAAAGTAAGATGTGAAGAATGCTGCCTGCCAAGTTGGAAACAATTATTGATATAATTAGAAAACAAAACTCCCTAAAGATGTTTTGAGGATGGTATTAATGGGATTAATTTAATCAGAAATAGCTGTTTCATGAGCTCTGGGAGCTGTGACATGAGATCCCAGCTTTCCACATGCATACCAAGGGCTTGTGCGATGTGTTGATTTTGCAAAAGTTGCTCATTGTGTGTGTGCTGGAATGATGGAAGTTGTGGATCATGAATGTGGTGGATGAAATAGAACTGCAAGGTTAATAAATCATAATCAGAATGGGAAAGTGTTAAAAACAACTGCTCAGGAGCTCCTACATCTGCCTCCCAGGCCTGTGCTTTAGCTGTGCTGAGCTCTGACCTCTTTAAGTCACCTTGTGCTTTTCTCTTCCCTCCTACACTAGTTCCTCCTTCCACCTGGAACAACCTCTCCCTTAGACTCCCCTCTTTCGGGATTTACCAAAGACATTTCTCCCAGAAAAACTTTCCATGGATTCCAACCTCTACCAGGGATCCCCAGGCCTATGCAAACTTCCATGTCTTGGTAATATTTTGTTCTTTTCCTTTTAGTGTGGTATTTTTTCTTTGAATATAGTATGTTTTATTTTCTTGCTCTCAAACTACAAGTCCCACCATTTTCAAAACCCACAGCCAGTGCTTACTGTGGTTTGTTCGGTGGGAAGAATGAGTGACTATGTGAACCCGATACCACACTGTGTGGGGGAAGAACTGAGGCAGTGGAATTAGCACACTCACCTCAGACTGGACTCAAGTCTCTTCTCCACATGCGCTGCCTCCATCGTTCCCTGAGTGCTCATGGCACCGATGCTTACTCAGTTGTTGGCAGCCGATACCATAGCCACTGTAAACTTGTATGGTATCTTGACAGATGCATTAGGTACCCGCTTTTGTAACTGGTTTGAATTACCCTGTAGATTATTGCTGACTGTATTCACCCTATTAAGAAGAACACTATCACAAGCATGGCTTGTGCTTGTTCACCATCCCCTTCTCGTCCCTCTTCCCCTTTGCTTTTCCAGCCTTTGGGAACCACCATTCCACTCTGGCCTTCTGTGAGATGAACTTCTTTAGACCTATGTATAATGAGGTCATGAACTGTTCAAGTTTCAGAACTCAGCTCCTGGAGAAGGTTTCTTCCGAGAGAAGCCACCCTGTCTCCCTCGCTTCCTGTCAGTCATTCTAAAGATCAAATAGATTTGTTCTTCACTCTATAGAAACACGGTTTTGAGAGGGGGAGTGAGAGAAGGTGGGGGATGTGTGTGTGGTACGTGTGCATGTGTGCATGCATATGGAGGTTGATCTCAGGTGTGCTACTCCATTTCCACTTTCCTTTTGGAGACAGGGTCTGGTCACTGAGAAGATCACAGATTTGCCTAGGTTTTCTTAGCCAGCAAACCCCAGGAATCCTCCTTTCTCCACCTCCCCAGCCATGAGGTTACAGGGGTGGACCAAGACATCTAGCTTTTGATGTGAGTACTGGGATCCAAACTCAGATCTTCATGTCAAGCTGCAGGCACTTGATTGACAGAGCCACCCCCCTAGCCAAATAGCATAGTTCTTAGATAACACTCTGCATTTGAAATTTACCAATTTTTCAGCATTTTTTGGTTAATTCAGGTCTCTTCAGGTAAACTGCAAATACTCTGGGGGCATAGGCCCTGTCTGGTTTTGCCTACAATCATATCCAATCTAATACAATACCTAACATACAAATAGGCACTCAACATTTGTTTAGTAAATGAACAAATTAAAGAAAAAAAGGAAAAAAAATAAAGGCAGCACAGAATAAAAAACTTTTACACTTTGAATTGTTATTATACAAGAAAGAACTGAAATTGAGAATCAGTTTTAAAAGCAAACAGGTGGCCTACCACTCTACTTAAACATGGATCTGTAGTTTTCTTTTTTGTGCTTTCTGGTTTGGGATGAATTAATGAAGCCCATGGAGACCAGCTCCAAGGCTGCAAACAAGGTTCGAGGAAAAGGTCTACAGTGTAATGAAACTTAATTTAAGTCTTCTTTTTATCTGAGGGATATTTTCTAGGAACGGAATAAATTCTTATGTGACCTGTTCAGGTCATGCTCTCTGATTCTTTGGCTGTATATTCCTTTGTTATCGCTCTAATTATACTGCTACAAGCGTCAGTTCTACCTGTGTTACAATTTCTGCTAGCTTCTAATTTCTTCTAAGTTCTAATTCCTTCTCGTTCTAATTCTCTCAATTCCAATTTTCTCTATCTCTCCTCTCCTCCAATTCTCTACAGCTTATATATGTATTCAACTGCAAAACTTTTTGCAATAAAATAACTGAGGGGGGTGAATAACCATGGCAATGCCTGGCTTCAAGGTCCCTTGTATATAAATTCTGACCTGAGGCCAGGGGCACAATGCCCATGAGACAGGCTCCTGAGAAATCTACACAGGGAAGCAGGTCTTTATCGGCCTGACTTGGCAAGTGAAGAATTGGTATAACATTTTAGGTTGGTTTATGTTAATAACCTTGGTTAGGCACCTATGACTTATGCATATCTGTAAAATTTTTAACTTATGATCCATTTACAGAAATATTCAGTCTAATTTGAATCTGCTTTGAGGTTTCAAATCAGCAAAATGTATGTAGCTTGTCTTAAACTGGGAGTTAAAGGAACAAAACAGGCTTTTAAATGTCCTATAGTCCTTGTGGGACAATAAAAATATATAATTATGAAGCATATTTTAATATATTTTCTATATATCAAAATTATATACCTTAATGAGAAGTCATCTTTCTGACCATCCATAGATATATATGCCCATAAGATTGAGATGCTCAGTCATGCACTTGTCCCTGACTCGGGAAATGCTGGGATGCTAGCTTGCCAGTCTTTGCAGGAGGAAAAAGAAAGCAAGCTTATTAAAGAAACTAGGCAGTGATGAAGAAGAAATTCTAGCCCAGACATAGAGGCCCCCTGTATGGGGCTAATGCTTTGTTGTGGAGAGCCACCTTATACATTATAAGATAGTTAACAGGATCCTGGCCTCCACAAGATACTAGTCACGTCCCTTCTCCACCTTGGGATGATCAGACATCTCTCCACACCTTGCTAGGTTTTCCTTTGGTGCTGATGGCAGAGTGGTACAAAAAATTGGAGCCCTCCTCACTGCCTGGAGAATCACTGTGCCTCTGTCCTTCATGCCAGACAGTCTCCAGATCTGATAAATGAAGTTCCACAGGCATCTGATGACTGTGGTACACACGTCCATTTGACCATTAATTTATTCCTCTTCATCTCATTCCTGGGGATGTTACTCTGCTTAAGTATCACACTGCCCTTTATTCTTAAAAAGATGTTAGCAGAAGCATCTTCAAGAAAATTGCTTTCTAAGGTCAATACCCATAATAAAGATTTTCTATGGGTGCTAGATATAAAAAAAGGAAATAGGGGAGAGTTGTGTTACTATTTATAATGCATATGCAGAAAATCTTCCAAGAAATGGATCTATTTTGAATTGCCTTTCAAAATGTACGCTAGCTACACATAGGAATATTTTCCAGTTTTTCTTTATTTCTATCACTGTCAGCATCAATTATTTTCATTAGATTGTACTCTCTTAGAGCTTAGATTTTAGCTAGTGGCAATCAGCTACAAATTTTAAACCAGTGAGCATCAGCCAGGTGGAATTGTGCAATGCCTTAAAACGTGTTTAAATGTCACAGCTTAGGAGTGGGGACTGCTCCTGGCCTCTGAGAGGCAGAGGCCCAGAACACTGCTAACCACCTTATAATGCACAGGATGAGCCTCTCCACAAAGAACTATCCAGCTGTGCAAGTGGTTGGATTTCCACATTGGACTGTCACTTTCAAAGACTACAGCAATACACGTTCTTATTTCAAGCAACTAGTTTAGTGGTGATTTGTTGTATCTGCTGTAGGAAACTCCTATATAGGAACAAGAGAAGACTAGGCCAGAGAGCCTGGCTTCAGAATCCAAGCACTGGAATCAGTGGTAAATAAGTGTCTAGGAATTATGTGCCTCAGTTTTCCCCTGCGATGAAAATGTGGATAATGACCGTATCTAGTTCATATGGGTCTTGATGGGATAAAAATCAGGGTATGTCAGGACTATATCCCTTTCTGGAGACTATGGGGCAGATATATTTCTCTGTCCTTTCTAACTTCTAGAGGCTGCTGCGTTCCTGACTTAAGACCCCTTCCTCTCGCTTGAAAGCATTATATCATTATCAAGATTCTGTTATCGCATCTTCTTCCCTGACATTTGCCCACCTTTTCCAGTTCTGTGTGTCCTTGTGATTACATTAGGCCCGCCTGGAAATTCCTTAGTCCACCTTGTATTGCAGTAATAATATACCTGAGACTGGAAACTGTGTGAAGAAAAGATAAGCATTTAGCTCACAGTTCTAGACATCCAAGACCATGGCCCTGGTGTTGGCTTCCAGTTGAGGGTGTTTTAGCTAATAGAGTACGATCTGGAGAGACATCACATGGCAGTTGGAGAAGCACAAGTTAATGGGGAGAGGGCAGGTTTGTTCTTTTCTAACAACTCCTGTGGGAACCTTTCCACTCCTACATCTCAAGACCTCCTCTAAAAGATTCCGGCACTTTTTAATATCCTGACACCAGTTGTCAAACCACATTTAAACCTTAGCATTCTCCACCTTCATGTCAGCCAATGAACAGCCTCAATTCTATCTGCAATATAATTCCTCTTTGCCATACACATTGGTACATGGAAAAAGTCTAGAGATTAGACTGCAGACATATTTGGAGTACCAGTGTTCTGCCTTACATAGCAATGTATATTTGCCGGACCATAAAATTCCAAGGTTTGGAGACAAAGTAGCAGCAGCAACAGGACTGTAGGCCAGGGCTGTGTTGAGGATCCTTGGAAGACTTTCTGACTTGAACTGAAATAGAATTACTTCCGACTACGCTTGTCCTCCGTGTTCCAGATATACTCATATGTATTAGTACCACATTCCGGCTTGTCTCTTAAATCTTCACAGCACAGATATCTGAAGATATTGATTGCCAAAGCATATACTTTCTACTGTAATTTTCCTTTTAGAGCATTTGGAGTTTTTCTGTTGTTTTCATCGATCTGAAGTCTTTGGAGAGTCCTTTAGGCAATGAGATACAAGATTGATTTCAGTAGGATTAATGTTCTCCTAGTGCCCCAGTGACACAGGGCAGTCTCAGGATGCGTGTTTTATTGCAGTTTCTTGCTGGCATCAGGATCCTCAATATGCAGGCTGTTGAGGTTGCTCTGCAGCCTCGGGAGACATAGCTGTGTTCTGAAAAGTTTTAAGTTGAGGCCACGGTGTAAAAGCTGTGAAGCCTGAAGGTTTGTGCTGCAGAAGCTCGTGGGATTCCTTTCAAGTAGGGCTTAATGACATAAAACTTAGGTTTAAGGATCAAAGATATGACCTAATCATATGGGGAAAGCAAAACTGTGGGTGACTGGAGATTCTAAAGATAGGTGAAGTATCTTAATATTTGAGAAACCATCTTTCATAACGTGTTTGGAAATAACATGTTTGTATTTGTGTGTGTGTTTGTATGTATGTATGTATGCATGTATGTATGTATGTATGTATGCATGCATGTAACAGAGGGTAGGAGAGAGAAGAGAGAAAAAGGGGAGGGGAGTAGGGGGAGGAGAGAGGGAGGAGGATGATAAGAGGAGATAGACTCTTACTCTAGCTCTGGCTGGCCTGGAACTCATTATGTAGACCAAAATGGCTTAAACTCACAGAGATAGGCCCGATTCTGCCTCCCAGGTGCTGAGATTAAAGGTGTGGGCCACCATACCTGGCCACATTTTTTAAACCTTTAAATGTCATCTACTTATCAGCTCAGTCATTCAAGAAAAACTTTCAATGTCACTTGCATGCCAGATATTTTAATACAGAAACATATGTCACGATGTGGTCATAGGTATATTCTCGTATGGTATGTGTTCTTTATTTAAACATTTAACATGAGCATATTAAACTTGATCTTAAATAGGTTGTTTCACTCATCAAATATAGTATACGGCAATGTAGCACACTTATAAGTAAAGAGATTTGGTGAATTAAAGTACAATAAGAGAGGGTTGATGTAAAGTTGAAGAGAAGAGATGAATATTGTACTGTTACACAGAGTGGACATTCGTAACCATGCTGTGAATTCTGTCATTAGATAGAGCAGTGGTCCGTGCATACAAAGGTGAGCAGGGGTCAACGGAAGCTTTGTGCCCCACAGGTAGGTACCTTGGCCAGGATCTGTGAGGCATGGCCCTTGCCATCATCTCCTTAGGCCCTTGACCCAGCCTTGCAACATCAGTGCATCCTCACCTTACAGAAGGGGGAGGAGATCAGCATCCATGACCGTCTCCTCCAGGCCCACCCAGCCACAAGCAAATTCTGGAGTTAGAACGGCAGTTCGTGTGATCACAAACTCAAGCTCTGTGTATAACCCATCTGGCTCTCCCTCGCCATGGGCTACCCACAAGACTCAGAGTATTTCTGAAGGCCAGGCCCAGACCAGAATACTTTTTACCCATTTCTAGGACATGCATGGAAGTGGCCTTTCAGAGGAGGTGTTAAATATATAAATGTTGCTGATAATGATCATTGAAATGACCAGCGACCCAGAACTGCATCTTAGAAATGTCTTTATACCTAGGGATAAACCTAGCTCTTCACATCCCCACCTTCCTCACCCTGGACACTGTATACAAACCATCAGTTTTGTTTTCCACTCAAGAGAAAGGATATCACCACTGCCGGTTGTCTGGCTTTTATACTATCACCCTCCCTACCGGTCACCATCATCAGTAAGTCCTAATGGTCCTTCCTTCTCACTTCTGACCTCACGACCGTCACCCTCTTGGAAGTGGCCGCCAACTCTTGCACAATCAGGATGTCTCCCCACCTGCCCTGTCTTTCCTCACTGTCACATCTGCCTACTGTGTTCATGTTACGGATCATTCGCAGGACTGCAGCCACAGGGGCATGCAGCACCTTTGCCCAGTGAGGAGGTACCCTTCCTCCCAGTGGTGGCTGGAATGAAAATGGCCTCCAAAGGCTCATAGGGAGTGGCACTATCGGGAAGTGTGGCCTTGTTGGAGTAGGCGCGGCTTTGTTGGAGGAAGTGTGTCACTGGGGGGTGGGCTTTGAGGTTTCAGATGCTCAAGCCAGACCCAGTGTGTCTCCCTCTCTCTTCCTGCCCCCTGCCAATCTGGATGTAGATTGGCAGCTCTACTCAGCACCTTCTCCAGCACCATGTCTGCCTGCATGCCACCATGCTTCCCACCATAATGACAGCAAACTAAACTCTGAACTATAAGGGAGTCCCAATTACATGTTTTCCTTTAGAAGAGTTGCTGTGGTCATGGTGTCTCTTCACAGCAATAGAAATACAAACTAAGCCACTTCTGGATTCTCAGAACAAACAGTATGGGCAAGATTTCAATACCCATCGCTTCAGTTATGTACCTCCCATTCCAAGTACTAAGCTATGCCTATGAATTAACAATAATTTCCTATCTAACATCTTTCAGTGACTTCCCTAGGACTTTGGGATAAAGCTCAAACTCCTTTAAAACATTTCTTACCCTCTTCTGTCAGCTTTCAGGGCAATATGCTCTTACAACACAGCCATACAAGTTCTCTAACTACTCCCTGACTATTGATCTTCCCTGTGAGAGCCTCTCTCCTCTCTCTCTGATGGAATCTTGTCCCTTCCACAAAGACTTCAGGGGCCATCTTCTTTGTGAAATGTCTCATGTCTCATGCACATGATATTAAACTTCTGAGTTCATTAGCCTGTCCAGTCTTTTATCTGCACTTCTCAAAGGGTATAAAGGAAATCCACATAGTGGTCCCTCCTAGGCAGCTATTTATTTATTTTATAAAATTTGACCTACCTTTTGTTGTTCTAAAATCTTTTGAAGTTCTGATCAAAGTAAGAGTTTGCTATGGAGCATATGACCTGCTAGATCCGTGTTGTCCTGTATTCATCACCCATCACCTAGATTTGTGACAGAAAGCAGCCACTGCCTGGAGGCTGTGTCAAATACATTCAAAATGGTCTCCAGCTTTTCTTAAGAACCATTTATAATCCTGATCTCTCTTTCTTTCATGCCCTGTCTTTCTTGGGCATGCCTTTTTCTTATCTCTGACAAAAACATCCTTCCTCTATCCCAACCTCTCGAGCCTTTCTTCCTCCTTTATTGTTTCCCCCCACCCCACAAGTCTCATCCCTCTTCCTCTTTCTCCTCCTCCATTTCTTGGATTGCTGTGGCTTTTTACCAGTAGGGGTGGGGAAATCTGTCCTTTTGAGGCTGTAACTCAAAGGATGATCTTCTCTGGGTTCAAGGTTGTGTCAGTCAGGTTCCACTAGGTTCTGCTGCAGTAACTAGTAAGCTTCTCATTTCAGCGGCCTCTTCAAATGATTGGTTTTGTTTGTTTGTTTGTTTGTTTTTGGTTTTTTTTATTTTTTTTTTGGTTTTTGGAGACAGGGTTTCTTTGTGTAGCTTTGTGCCTGTCCTGGAACTCACTTGGTAGACCAGGCTGGCCTCGAACTCACAGAGATCCGCCTGCCTCTGCCTCCCGAGTGCTGGGATTAAAGGCATGCGCCACCGCCGCCCAGCTAAATGATTGTTTCTTGAGCACCTAACTCATTAGCTGTGACTCAGGTGAAGTTTGCTTCAAATGTCATTTTTATCACAATGCCTGACTGAAGGAGCAACCTGTACTTCACACATGCATTTTCATGGCGAAGGAGAATCATGGCAAACCCCCTAAGTGTCTGCTCCCAATGTATCAATTCAACTCATGCTCCATAAGCCAGAAGAAGTGTTACTGCCAAGGATGGTGTGAATGGGTTGAGGAATCACACTCTTCCTCTAGGAAAGAGGATTACAAGTCACATGACACATGACTGACACATAAGAAAGCAGTACACTGGGGATTGGAATAGTCATAGAAACCCCGAGTTAATTACAGTTGTCTTGTGACAATTATATAACGCCTTAGTCTGTGACCCCTCACAGGGTTCAGATGATGCCATATAATATTTTTCTTTGTTTTTAAACTCCTAGTATGTTTTTAAGAAAGGAAATTTCAGCAGAAGAGAGAAAAATCCTGTAGGGTAGAATTAGACTTCAGATCAGCATCTTTCAGAATTCAAATTTAGAAATGACTGGTCATGTTGGCCCCCATCTGTAATTCCAAGGCTTGGGAAGAAGAGTGAGGTAGGAGGAATACTGTGAGTCTGAGGTGAGGCTGGGCTGCAAAATGAGATCCTGTCTCCAAAATCAGCCAGACAAAAACCAAATCCAGAAACCACCTTTCGACTGTATCAATTATTAGATAAGCAAGAAGGATTGGTAAGGTAGCTACTGTGTATGCAGTTTCTGATTGAGAGGTAAGAGAGAAAAGCATCTTTCCCTCAAATGTTTCTATTCATAGCCTCCTATAACACTGGTATTCTGTTCAGGAAGTGGGAGCTTGGTGGTTAGCGAAGGAGTTAACATGGTGAGTTAAATAGCTTCAGTGTCACAAAGGAAACACAGAAGTTAGTCCCGTGACTAACGACTGTAGGAAGTGAAGCAGCAACTGCCGCTAAGGCTCATGGGATAAAGAAAAAGACTGAACGATAAGGACCATGCAGGTAGGATGGAGCTGAGCCCCAGACCTCTGAAGAGAAGATGCTGTCCTGCCAGCACCAGCATGCAGGGGACACAGAGCAGGGAGTCTTGTTTGGGAAGTGCTTTTCTTTGAAAGCTGGAATCTGGACCCAAATTCCATTTTCAAGTTGAAGGATATTGATTCCTAGGGCAGCACTGGCGGGAACAGGTAGGCCAGTGAGCCGGAGGAATCTCCTCAGCTTTCTCTTGTAGTCTCCATCTAGTGCATGCACTGAAAAAGCAAATCAGAGCCGGGCAGTGGCACGTAGTGCACTCCTTTAATCCCAGCACTCGGGAGGCAGAGGCAGGCGGATCTCTGTGAGTTCGAGGCCAGCCTGGTCTACAGAGTGAGATCCAGGAAAGGTAAAAAGCTACACAGAGAAACTATGTCTCAAAAAAAAAAAAAAAAGCAAATCAGAGAGAGCAAAGCATGAGGGTGATTTACAGAGTTCCCATTCTAATATCACAGAGGAGACAGACCAAAGGGAAGTCAGAGAGACAGCCTAATAAACAGTGCATTCCTAGTACCTACGGCTTTGTAATTTAAACTCTCATCCTTGGAGTAAAGTCACCTTTGGAGAAAAAAAAAGTGTCTATTGCGAAGACAAAAACAAAATTAATTCAATTATTTATTTATACTCTATTGTAAATCATTTAAAAAAACTTAATGGGAAGAAGAGCTAAAGAAGGGTATTTTTACTCTACCTGGAATAGTTACAGAATGTCATGAAAATAACAGAGATGGGGAAAGATGAAAATGGGGAGATCAGGGAAGATAAATGTTCCCAGCCATGTAAACAAACTAGAAGATCATCCCGTTGCCATCCTTGGGACAGTGGAGCTCTAGAAAAGGAGAAATAAACCGAGAGCCATAGCCAGGACTGGACGGGCACGGTAGCTGTGGACGAGTCTCTGGATAATGGATTCATGCCATGGCAATTGTGTAGAGAATTTGAGTAACATGTAGCTCTTGACTGTCAGTGGCAGCCTGATTAGCAGAGAGCTGGGGGCCAGTCTTATTTGTGTCTTTCTGGTCTAAGGATTAAATAGGAAACTGTTTATTGTTTCCAAACTTCTTTTAATGATTTTTTAAAATGGTCTTCTTTTTTTTTTCATTCTAGTTTACTCTTGAATACTCACTAAGTCTAATCTCTCATGAACTTGGATACTGCAAACTTCTCACTATGAGTATTAACCAGTTCAGCCAGCATCCAACAGTTAGAGCAGCAGCCTCAGTCTGCCTCATCCGGTGTATAAAAAACATTAAGCGCTAAACACAATACTTCGCAGTAAAGGGTCTGACTGCCTATCAGAGTGGATGTCTTAGTTTTGGAAGTAATTCTAATCTTCCAACTGTAGATATCTTTGGCAAATGTACAACTAAAAAGAATTCGTTCTTTCCCTTTGTCCCTCTCTCGCTCATCCCCTCCCTGTCAGCCTTTAAATAAAACCAAAATGCTTTAGCTCCACAGTCTGAAGACTGGAGTGTGAAATGGTCCTACATGGTTACTCATTACTCCAAGCTACTTTGGCTACGGGTTTGCCAACTTTGGTTTGCTGTTTCCAAAGAAACCCAACATTTTGATGAGCCTTGGTGCTGCTCTTCCGAGTTTCCTTCTTTCTGCCCTGTGCTCTGTTATTCCTTTCCTTTTCGTGTTTGGGAGTTTGGCTTGTTCTTATTTTTAAAAGCATTGATGCATCATTAGGTTATTTGAGGTCTCCCTACTTTCACTCTAGACACATAGCTGTAAATGTCCTCTTAGCCCTGCTTTCCCTGAACCCCACAGGCTCCGGCATGCCGCATTTGGACTTTTTAATTCTAGGACTCTCCCATGCTCCTCTGTTATTTCTTCAACAGCCTTTCATTTTTTCAGGGATTATTTGGTTTCTGTCTTGTTTATATAATTATTTTGTTTCTTCTCTTGATTTGTAGGGTTTTTTTCCATTATGATAAGATATAGAAATTACTTCAATTTTTTTGTGTTTCTTTAAAAAAAGGATTAAATTAAATTTACTTATTTTATTTGTATGAATGTTTGGGCCACATTTATGTTTATTCACCACATGAGTGCCTGATGCCTGTGGAGGTCAGGAAAGAACATTTGGTGACCTAGAATTTGAGTTACAGATGGTTGTTAGCCAACATGTAGATGCTGGGAACAGAACCTGGGTCCTCTGCAAAAGCAGCAAGTATACTTAACCACGGATCCATCTTTCCAGGCCCTTTGTTTGTTTCTTAAGACTTGCTTTGTGTCCTAAGTATGACATATTTTGAGGAAAGTTCCATGTGTTGATGGAAAAAATGCATAGTCTTCAGCTATTGAAAGTAAGCTCCATTGATGTTCACTGAGTGCATTTGATTTTTGTGGATATTTTGTTTTGATGCTCTCCCTACTGGTGAGAGTGGGATGTTGAAGTCACCCATTATTGCTGTGTTGGACCAATTGCTACCTTTATATTCCACAGTGTTTGTTTCTTAAAAGTGTACTCTCCAATTTTCAGATCACATGTCTTTATGATTGTTATATTTTCTTGAGAAACTGTTCCCTTCAGCAATATATAAAATCTTATTTGTCTCATCTGACTAATTTTGACTTTTAAAGTCTGCTTTGTTGGATGTGAATATAGCTACTACTGCTTGTTTTCACAATTGCTGAAATAGCATTTCAAGCCCTTTCATGCTCAGTGTGTACATGTTTTGCTGGTGAGATGAATTCCTTGCTAGCAGGAATTGTTGGATACTGATTTAATCCAGTCAGCCTGAATTGTTATTTGAAGAACTGAGGCCATTTACACTCAGGGTTGTTACTGTAAGTTATATACAAATGCCTCTTATTTTGTTGTGTTTTCTCTCCCCCTCCCTGGGTACTTTGTATGATCTATGTTCATTGCTTCCTCCTTTATCTAATATAGCGACTTGATGGTTTTCTGAATCAATGGTTTGATTCCTTCCTATTTCTCCTCTGCTATCTATACTTTTAATGAGATTTGCTCCTTTCTCCTCCTTGCCATACTAGAGGTTGACCCCAGGGCCTCCTGCGTGTTTGATGAGTACTCTACACTGAGCAGACCTTCTGGTGAGATTTCATCATACCTCTACCCCCACGCTCTAAGGACTGTGTTTTTCTTGCTTCCTCTTCTAGGTGCACAGTCCCTTTGGATATTGTCCAGTATTCTGTCAGTCTATGTTTATCTTGACATGTCTTTGTTATTCCATTGGTTGTGAAGGATATTTTTGCTGACACTGGTATAATCTGTGATCTAGATTGGCATTGTTTTCTCCCAGTGTTTGAAATATGTCATCCCACTCACTAAAGCCTTTAGTGTTTCTGCTGTGAAATCTTGCATTATCCTGATGGGTTTGACTTCATAGGTGAATGGGTGCTTCTCTTTTGCAAATTTGTGTTCTTTCATTGTTTGGTACTTTTGGCACTTGCAATATATCATAGGGAGGTTTTTTTCTGTGACATCTATTTGGAGCTCTAGATAGCTTCCTATATCAGGTCACCATGTCTTCCCCAGGATCTAAAAAAAATTCTGCTTTTTTATTGAATAGGTTTTTTATGCCTATAACCTACACTTGGGTTCCTTATTTATTACTATTTTTATAGATTTGATCTTTAGTACTGCCCCAGAGATCTTGTCTATTTTGTTCATTTATTATTTTTTCTCATTTTTGTCTACAAGTGATAAGTATCAACTTTGTCTTCAAGTTCTAATATTATTCTGGTTTTTCTAGTCTACTGGTGAGGCTTTCAATGGAGTTTTGACTCACTTAACTTTTCACTTCAAGAATTGGAGTTTAGTTCCTTTTCTGTCTTAATTGCTTATACTCACCTGTGTGTTTGGATATTCCGTGTGCACATGCTCCTTTACATCTTCATGGCTTTGGGGAGACACAAATTGAATGCAAGTACTTAATTTCCCATCTCTAGCTAGAAGCCTCAGCAGCAGATTTTTTTAAATTCATATTTAACTCTTAGTAAAGATGCTATCATGAAGCGCAATTAGAAGTAACTATTTGAATTTTTTAAGCCCTACTATTCCGGTAGCTTATCACATTAATCCTTAGAGGAGACTTGGAAATCTTTACCTGTCTGAACTTTGACTATTATATATTTGATATGATAATCCCCCCATTCTTTTTCTCTTAACAAGCACACTTAAGATAAAAAAATTAAGCTTTTGCACTCCGGTTGCCTAAAGCCCAGAAAACTCTCAAAATAGGCCTTGTCACATAAAAAATTAATTGGTTGCTTTGTTCCTACTTAGCTTTTCATTAATTTGAGGACATAATTTAAGTGACAGTTAACTGTATCACCTTTGCCTCTCTCTGTTAAAATAGAAATCTCTATTTAAAAGTCTAATTAAGAAAGTTTTCTGAAATATTTATTTTTAAGAGATTAACCTTTACTTTTTTTGTATTATGAAGTAATGTAACTTCAGCCACCAGGAAAGGCCCATTGCTTAGCTTTGCTCCCAAACAAGCTACTGTAAAACTCACTGGGTTTAAACAACAGTCATATTTGCAATTATGCTGGACTCAGCTGGGAGAGTCATCTGTTGGGTTCATGTGGAATCAACACATGGCTGTAACTCTTCATTGGCTGCCCTGGTATTTGGGGCCAGCTCTTTGTATTGTCTCATTTTCAGAGAGGCTAGTTCAGGCTTTTCACCTTGCCAGATGGGGCAGCAACCCAAGGTGCTAAGGGTGTAAGTGAAGAGCCATGTCTGAGATCACTTCTCTCACAACCCTTCTAAGCAAGTCAAAAGTCCTGTTCCCATTCACGAATTGAAGGGATAGACATCACCTATTGGTGTGAAGAGCAAGAAATTCACATCCCAAAGCAGAAAGGAGGAATTAAGATAAGGATGAATTTTGGTCATTTTTTATTACCCACCATAGTGTTCTCTGGCTATAACTTAATCACACTTTCCACACGTGGATGGTGCACTGGTGAGCTGGGGATATATAGTTCACTGGAAGAGTATTGTCTGCTACAGACAAATGAGAGGACCAGGTGGCCAAATCAGGGCCATAACAGGCTCACCTGGCAGCCCTGACATGGACCAGGCCTTAGTTTCGGTTCACTAGAATGGACTGGAGTTGAATAAACAATTCTCAGGAAAACCACAACTTAGGGGCAACCAATCAACAGATGCCCCCCAGCCTCATGCTGGCTCAGCAGGCACCCCGAAGCCCCTTCTGCTGGCTCAGCGGATGCCCCACACACTTCTGCTAGCTAAAGAGAGCTTTTTCTACCCTCTCGTCAATAAGCCCCTAGACGCTAGACTTCTGCTAGCTAAAGATAGCTTTCCCTATCCTCTCATTAACAAGCCCCCAGACACTAGACCCACCACCACCAATGGACCCCTAACCACTACAGCCTCCCACCAATCAGCCCCCAGACCTCTACCAATCAGCACCAGATCAATCCCTTCTCCCTTGAATTCCCCTAACTCTGCTTAAAAGGAACTTGTGACCCTCTTTGGGGGTCACTATTTGCCATCCCCAAAAGCTGGAAATAAACATTCTTGCTATATTACATACATGACTATTGATCTTTCTAGGGGGCTTCTCTCGTATGCTAACAATATAGATAATGAGTTTGATAGATAGATGGATAGATGATGGATAGATGGATAGATATAGAGATAAGGTAGGTAGACAGGCAGGCAGGCAGGGAGACAGACAGACAGATGGGAGAATCCATTCACACCCCAGCTCTCATTCCAATGCTACATGAAGCTCAAAGCATAGGATATGCTATTTTGTCTTAGGTTAGATACAGATGAAAATCCTTGGCTCCAGCTCCGCTGTGGCCAGAAACCTGTGAATGAGAACGATAAGTGTTCTGTTCCTACATGTCCAATATGTAGTGACAAGACAAGGTCAGAATAACTATAATAGACACTGTTTTCATCCTGGGAGCCAAAAACCAAGGCACCCAGAGCCGTCACCTATAGATTCATCCTGAGATCCAGTTGACACAGGGTCCAGGCTACTTCATTTCAGAAACAAGAAGCTTGCCCCAGTATGTCATCTGGCTCTTCTTCCTGCTTTGACACGTCTTAGGCTTTTAAATATGTAAAGGTCAATTAGATAGCTACAATTATCAAATAATTGCAGAACACCACTTCCAGATTCTTAAATACTTCCTGACAAAGTTGCTCCTTGAAATTTTAAATCATGGAGATTTTCACACTGTTGAGAGCACTTGTTCTAATGATCTCAAAAAATTCAGGGTGGTAGTTGAAGAGGAATCCAAAGAGCTGGATGGACTGGATGTTGGACATGAGAGGAAAGAGGGTGAGGGATGCATTCAAGTTTGTGACATGTGAAATTGAGTAGATGGCAGTCTCTTTCTCTTTTAAAAGGGAATAGAGGAAGAGACAAGTTTTCTTTTATAAGGCTAGAGATCAAAAGTTTTATTTTGGATGATATCTAACCCTGTCCTTGAGCAATAAGGCATTATAACCCTCTTTTTCCCAACAAGTAACTATGTTCCTGAAAGACTCAGAGACTTATTGAAGACACAGCTTTCATGGGACCATAAAACTGGAACCCAAGTCTTATGGCAGTCTACAAATGGCCCTATAGGGCAATCCTCACTCCTTAGCATTCCTGTGCTTCATCTGTTTCCAAAAGCAAACATCAGGTTGATATCCCATCAGTGAGATAGAACTGGGTGCTGCATGGTACCCCAAGGATCAACTATGACGTAGGTAACTGTTGCCTGCACTGTCAATTTGGAGTCTACTAGCCACAACTAAAATTAATTAAATTGAAATTTACCCTCTTAGGTACACTATCCATAGATCAAATTCTCAGTAGATACATAAAGTGGGTGGGAACCATATTGGAGAGCAAAGATGGAGAACACTTTTGTTATGGCTGAGATTTCTGTTCTGAAGTGTTGAACTCCAGCTATTCAGATTAGAGTAATCTAGAATGTGACAAAAATGAACTCTTAATCCTGATGAGCACAGTCTACGAAGACATTTAGGAAAAAATGGCTGTCTTCTTGACACATTTCATAAGCTGACTCTCACTTAAGCATTAAGGAGCACCTTTCCCCAACTCACACCCTTGAACGTTTGCCTCTTTTTTATCCAGCAAGTTTAGGATCATGGCTGAGGGCAGGAGCTGGGTTAGTTTCACCTTTGCATTTCCTGCACTAAAAATATATGGTTATATACTACCTGTGTTTACCCATGTTCCACCCACTCCGCTGTATTATACACACTCCCAGTGTACAGTGCTCTGCAAAGAAAAGGCATGCTCTTTATTGTGAAACAGCTCGGCATATCTCATTGTACTGCTGTGAATAGTTGCCCATTGGAAGAACTAATCAGTAAAAAGCAAACATAACACTGAGATGTTTGTAGCTAAAACTAGCTCCACAGTGAGTCCTTTCCCGACCCTCCTCTCCTGGCAAAAAGAACATTGAGACTCTAATACTAAAAACTAAGGCTGCTGACCACCATAAGAATCAGGAGTTGAGACCCTAGCAGGGAGGTAGTTGGATCAGGCTCACCTGTCCATCATTTAGCAAGTCCCACCCCCCTCTCCAAGGAAGACAGTGACATCTAGAAAGGCTGCTGTCACACACACACACAAGCACATGGGCAAACTGTGTTCCTAAAAGGTCCTTTTACAAAAAAAATAATAACAAGACATGAAATAAGTAGGTGTTCCTTAAATTTTTTTTATTCTTTTATGTGTGTGTGTATATGTGTGTGTACATGTCTGCCACATGTGTGTGAGTGCCTATAGAGACCAGCAAAGGGTGGAGCTGGAGGTACAGACAGTTATAAACAGCCTGACATGGGTGCTGGATCTGAACTTGGGTCTTCTGAAAGAAAAGCAAACCTTCTTAACTGTTATGCGCCACGTCAGCAGACTCAGCAGATGGTTTTCCAATTCCTTCTTGTCATTTTCTGTGTGTCTTGGGATGCTACATAACCCTGTAAAGAGGTAGAATAAGGAGAGGAATATATCAAGCTATGACCCCAGAGTTTCTCCTCTACCAATCTAGAAACTTATTCTCCTTGTCTTTCATGGTAAAGCTAGGAAAAGACTCGGAACAAAATTCATTTCGCCTTGATTTTCTTTTCAACTTTTAGTCCAAGCAATTTTCAGCACAAGTGATAATTTCCCTAAGTGTGCGCGCAGGGTTTCCATCCCATCTCCCCAGATATCTTATTCTCCATTTGAGACAACTAGTGTGCCAGGACATTATACACAGACATGCATACACACATAAACATGCATCTTATACATCCTCCTACAGTCATTCTACACACGGATCACCAAATGTGTGTGTCAATACAACTGTGTGTACATGTCCTCCCCTGACATAAACAGCCCTTTACCTGTCTGAACCTTTTTTTCCTCCCATACGGTGCTGGTGCCACCATGTCTGGCTCAGTTTGGACATTTGTAGGACTTACTGTGCACATCGGCCTCCTCCCAGCTACAGAGTCTCCTCTAGGGAGGAGTATCACAGCTTGTTTGTCTTATCCCCCACTTGAAGAACTAGATAGCCTATTTCTGGCTTTTACTATTATAATTCATGCCTTGAGCATTCCTGTACATCTGGGCATGTGATATAATTGCCCAATTCCATGTGGGCAATTATATCGGTGGAATGCATTTTCAAAAGAGAAGTTCAGATTAGAAGATATAGGAAGATATGTGCATGATATTGGCAAACGTGGCCAAATGGCCCCCGAAGACTCCTCACTCCTTTACCATCCTCCCAGAGGATTGTAAGATCAGAGGCAAGTGTCTAAGCTTGCGGATCCTTTCTCAGAGACTCGTGGCTTTAAGACATGTATTTGCCAGAATTGATCAGGCCAGTGTCTGTGAACATGTCCATGTGTGTGTGTCAGTGTCTATGTCCATGCATGTGTGTGTGATTTTTTTGTAGCAAAAAAAAAAACAACAAAAAAACAAACAAAAAAAAAAAACCAAGAACTATAGTATAGTGAACTATCACTGTCCCTTCTCCAATTCCTCCTATTTAAGAGAGAGAGTCTACCACCTGCCAGATGTCCTTACACATGTGGTGTTGAAAGAATGACTCAATTGATCCCTGGAAGAAATAGGACGGGTAGAAAGAGCTCCAAGAACTGGATAAGAGGCCAGGGTATAAGAGGATAAGATAGCTAGTGTTCTCCAGAAGGTCAGCCCCTTTAGAGATCAGCATGTGTTTTGCCCTGTGCTAGTATGAGGAATGTAGCATGCTCATTCTATATTCCTGCCTGCAAGAAGCTGACATGGAGAAGCCAGGGATGCAAGTGAGGTCCTACTCCAGGGTAGCAGAGCCAATAGTTGTGAAGACCACTAACTCTGAGACCTTCCCAAATATTAAACTGTTTGTCATCTTACCCAATTCATATATATATATATATATATATATATATATATATATATATATATCCTCTGAGAGTAACATGAGCTAACCTCAACTCCCAAATATGACCCAATGCCAGATAGTACATGGCAAAGGTTAGGAATAGACTGGGGTCTCTTTGACTTCAGAGTCTCAGAGGTGAATCAGAGATGCTGAGCATGCCCAAGGCTCAGCTCCTGTATCCCTCCTCATCCCATCAGTGGTTTTTTTTTTTTTTTTTGCTCCTTTCTCTTCATAATGACATGGTTTATGGTAATGATGGAGAGGGGGATCAACTAAGAGTATTCAAGGGAGATATTGCCTGAGCTGAAATACAAAGTGAGTAGGAACAGGAACATTCCAGATAGAGTAGCTGGCCTGACCTCAGGAAGTGCCAACCTTCAGGAGGTAGGAGGTATCCAAAGTAGAGAGAAAAGCAGATGGGTGTGGGTTAGTCAGGAAGTTAGCCTCTGCAGCCAGGAATACCTGAGTTCTAATCCTGACTCCACACCTTATTAGCTAAATGATTTGGGGTACATGGCTTATGCCGGTGATCCTTTGCCTGTAAGATTTAACAAATAAGTTCTTTCCCTCACAGGTTGTTGAACGGAGTGAATGAGTTTGTGTATTTGGGATGCTTAGAATGGTGTCTGGCTCATGCCCACTATGTCTGCTCACACTAGAGACTGTCCTGATTCTAGGACAACCTAGATATAAAGAAGAGGGAAACCAAATTTGTAACTTATCTGTAGGATTTATTGTAGAGAACTATCACATGTGCTCAGAGATGTAAATGGTGCCATAAAAAGGGAAGGAAGCAGAAAACCGTTTAATGGGGGAGACATGAGCCTTTGGCTCTGATTGTCCCATCAAATGTGATTGAGCTTGTGGGCTTTCTGATGTAAGTCCAAATGGGCTTTGTAATGGCTGACTATTTGTTTATGACATCTTTATTTGACATTAAAATGTAATGACTTGTCTCAAATAAGGTGAACAAGCAGAGAAGGACAAGTTTAAAAAGAAAGGCATTTGGATGTAACTCTTGAATTTCCCCTTTTACTCTTTGATACCATAAAATATCTCAAGAAAACCCAAGTGGGAATCAGAGAAGGGCTGCAGCTGCTCCATCTGCTCCGCCTTCTCTTCTGTCCCTGTAGAGCCACATCTGGGAGGGACTGCAAAGGAAGCAAAGTCGGGGGGGGGGGGGGAGTGGTGGATATTTCTCCAAGGAGTCAGCTGACGCAGTTTTCAT
The DNA here is from genome assembly GCF_049852395.1 of Peromyscus maniculatus bairdii. Taxonomy (NCBI): domain Eukaryota; kingdom Metazoa; phylum Chordata; class Mammalia; order Rodentia; family Cricetidae; genus Peromyscus; species Peromyscus maniculatus. The sequence continues at coordinate 14,321,914 of NC_134869.1, read as the reverse complement.
GACTCCATATTCTCTGGTTTTCTTCTCCTTATATGTCTCCCACTTCCCAATCTGAGTCCTAAAATGAAGCTAAAGTAGGACATCCTTCCTCTGGGCCAGTTTTTGTCTCTTCCTCTCCCTGGTCAACTCCCAAGAACCCATCTTCTGTAAGAAACACATGCAGTGGTCATTTCCCTGATGTAAACCTTCAATGCTCTCCCATCCCTGCATTCTAACGACTTCTGAGATACTAGAGCTACGGAATTAGGTCTCAGCCACTTCTCCTAAGTCAGCTCACACTCTTAAATGGGAAAACGTTCATGCGAATGAAGGAGGAGTGTGCCCTTCCCTGACATAGGAGCAGGTTCCTTTCATTCATGACCTGCCTTCCTCACCAGACTTAATCTCAAAGACAAAGATTTGATCGGTTTTCCTTATCAGTGCCTTATAGATTATCCTCTGTAAACATCTGGTGAAAAAGTGTAAACATAATGGTCAATGGATGTAAGAGAAACAGTTTAGAGGCAGGAGGATTGCTCTTTGAAGGAGTAGGGGTACAATTAGGGACCGTGGAAACTTAAGGGAACAATGATCCCCATGCTTAGTTTGGAAGAGATAGCTACCAACACTTACATGCCTTCACATGGCATTCCACTTCTAGGAAGAACCAACTGGGTTGATAAACCAACTGGGTTGATAAACCTTATATTTGGGGAAGTAACTCCATGTATAATATTGATGGTAGTCTGTAACTCATCATGTTATGGGGGAAGGGAAGACATGACTTCATGGTGAACTATATGGCCTTAGACATTCTGTCTGTTACCCGAGAACCCTGTCCTTAGAGTGGCATGGCTATTAGAAATGAAAGGTCAACATTATTGTTGGGAGGAGGAGGAGAGAGAAAAAGAATCCAGAAGCTAGCTCTCCACAAACACTGGAGCTGGCCAGATGACTAAGTGAGAGAAAAAAATCTTAAGTGTCTGCTCTAGAAAGTCCTCACCAGGAAAGGATATGGCAAGAGAGGCCAGGCTCAGGGCTGAGCCCCAGACACTGAGTTCTCACCTTAGTCCGCCCCAAACTGGATCTTATTACCTAACTTCCATCTGCATTGCTCAAGCCAACTTTGAATCTTAAACTCCCGGAAGCAGTCCATGATCACAGCATGGGAGAGGGCAGGGCCAAACACATGAGAAGATAAAAACAGAATTCACCCTATTGAGAAAAAACAAAATACAAGACCTAAATTTGCTGTTAACCTGTTTTAAGGTTTCTTAATTTTATGAAGCCCTGACTCCTTTCCACTGTTATGCTATCAATGCCCAAGATCCCAAGAACCAAAACTGTTCAGAGTTGTGAGTTGCCCTGGTGTGATCTCTGGGCTCTTTCGTGCTGTCCCAGACATACCCTCTAGGACTGGGTTGAAAATGCCCCCATCTCAGCAGCACCAAATTAGAACAGGCAAATTCTCTTAACTCCCACTAATCTTCAACTTGTGTTTTCAATGTGTGTGTACAGCTTCATCATACACAACAAAGACACTTTCTTCAACAATGCCACCAGAAGCAGAATCGTGCATCATATTTTACAGAGAATAAAGTATGAAGAGGGAAAGAACAAAATCGGTGAGTACATTGTTAGTGTTACAAACACTTGACGTTTGGGGATTCTCTAGACCTTCTCCTTGGGCCTCCTTACGCCCTCTCACTACCCGCTTGATGGAGAATTCACAAGTGCACTTAGCACCCTTAATTACCTTCTTTAAACAGCGTTTTATCTCATTTATCTATGATCACTGACACATTCTCTCAATCTGGCAGATGTTTACGGAGCATCCATGGGCAAGGGATTAAGGGGATAAATGTAGTTTTTTCTTACAGCTTATATATTAAAAGCTGAAAGAACACATAAATATAATAACTAACATGAAGAAATGATAAAAGGTGACACTTGGAAGGTAAACTGCAGAACTAGCTGAGGGGTAGGAGAAATCTTCACCAAAACACTGAAATCTGAACTGAGCTGAGAGTAGCACAGTCCATGTGGGATGATGGAAAGGTGGGGTGTCACCTGAAGGGGAGCCACAAGAGCAATGATGGAGTTGTACAAAAAATCTCTCCCTCCCATTAAACAGCCTTCAAACATTATATTTTAGGCATTTTATAAGAATAATTCCATGTGATATGATCATGCCTTACTAAATAGGCTATTATATATCAGGAAGGCTTGGGTGGCTTTGTCCATATCTCTGTCCCAGCAAAAAGTGTTACTTGAATAATGATCTCTATCAGTCAAGGTATAATGAGAAGACAAAAGCATCCATCGTTGGAACAAGGAGATCTTAATATAAATAACTATGGCAGGATTGGAGCTGTGGAGGTCTGGCTGACCAAGGATGGGAACATAGGAGTAGAGAGGATAATCGCAGGTCCTCCGTGATTCCAGTCTGTAGCACGAATCTTAAAAAGTCTTATTAATAAAAACAAACTCAGAGCCAGGTATTGGGGTGAACGCTGAAAGATCAGAGAAAAAGAACCAGCCACAGCTACCTCACCTTGCCAATTCCTCAGCTAATCCTGTTTCCTCAGACTGGAGGCCTCTGAGTCCTCATCCAGAATGAATCTCAGCTGAACTGCTGCTAAAAGTCTAAAAGCTTAACCAGCCTAGTTCCTGGTTTTCACACCTTATATACCTTTCTGCTTCCTGCTATCACTTCCTGGGATTAAAGGCTGTGTGTCACCATGCCTGGCTGTTTCCAGTGTGGCTTTGAACTCATAGAGATCCGGATGGATCTCTGCCTCCAGAATGCTAGGATTAAAGGTGTGTGTGCCACCATTTTCTGGCCTCTATGTCTATCTAGCAGTTGTTCTGTTCTCTGACCCCAGATAAGTTTATTAAGGTGCATAATATATTGGGGAACACAATATCACCACACCAGTCCTCCATGGATTCCAGTCTCCTGGGATTTCAGCCTTCCATGATTCCAGTCCTCCATCTGAGGACTAGACCTGGTATAAAAGCTACCATGGAAGCTGGAGACTTTGCTGGAGACTCGCTGGAGACCTGCTTTTTTGGAATACTCGGGACAGTTGTCTAGAAGGTTCCAGGGCAGCATTATCCCATGGATCCATGTATAAAGATACCAAGAAACATGCCCTCAGTCACCACACACTGCAGGTGCTAGTACTACAGAGGCAGATGCTGAAGAAATTTGGTGAAGGAGGCACTGGATCAAGGAAGCAAAGTCGCTTCCTCCATCAGCGTCCACCCAGTACCTTCAACCAGCACTGTGTCACCCAACACCCAGAAATACCTTTAAGGTCCACTTCTACTGCTGAGAAGCCGAGTGAAGACGCCTCGGGCGCTGAGGGGCAATACATCCACTACTGACTTGTAGCGGAAATGACCTGCTCATCACTCTTCCTGTGTGTAAGGCTGGACAGCTGTGTAAATCGTTTTAGCCACTGGATCCACCGCCACAGACATCTCGGCTGCTCTGCCAAGCCCAGAGAGACAACATTTAACAGTTTGTAAATGTGATGGCCTACACGCAGATTCAGCAAAACAGCTACCCTATGGGGTGTGGGAGAAGTGTTGTCCAACAGCACCGTGAGAGGAACAGATTTGAGCTCCGTGGACTCCGGCTCAGTGTGAGTCACTAGCATAATGAAGCTGTGAAGAGGGGGGATGGGGAGGGGATTATTTTAATGCTGAACTGCACAAAGTAAAATGTAATGGAGAGAAGTGGATGCTCCACATCTGAATACGTGTGGCATGGAATATCCAGAGAGCATCGGTGGCAGCTGGATCTGAGGAGACTGAAGTTCATGTATGTCCTTCTTAACATGGGTGACATTATAACTGAACATAGCCCATCGTCTCTGCAGGAGTCATCCTCCCTTAAGACATGTCTTTTCTATGTCTTTGGTGACATTCTGGCTGGAGACAATTCCTCCTTCTTCTGGATTCCTGTGACTTTTTTTTTTTTTTTTTTTTTTTTGGCTGGGGAGTGGGGAACGTTGAGGCAGGGTTTCACTGTGTAGTCCTGGCTGTCCTCAAACTCATAGAGATTTTCTTACCTCTGCCTCCCAAATGCTGAGATTAAAGGGTTGAGCCACCACTGCCCAGCTATTTTTTGTTAATATTTACTGTTTGTCACATACACCTCATTTTATTGTCTTGAGATACTTTCAATCACATTATGCAAATCTGCCACCTAAAGAGAACCGCCGTTGACACGATCTCCTAAATAATTTAAATAGTACCTAAATTACTTTCTTCATGTTGATTCCTCTAAAGTGATTTATTAAGACAAACTTCAGTTGTGCTGTGCAAAGCTTTCTATCATATTTTTTCAGTTCACATGGTTTTATTAAACATGCTAAATAGCAAGTGAGTCAATGTGGAATTGTGGAAAGAGCTATTAAGGACTATTTCAAAAACTAAAAATAACTCTCAAAAATAATGACTTTAGTAACATTTATATTATCATTATTGGCATATGTCACAACTCATAATACACTAGTAGGTTGACCATCTACTACTGAAGAGTACTAGTTAAGATAGCATGTTCTTAACTCTGAAGGAGTGATCTTACACATCTTTGTACCATTGGTGTCTACTGTCCAGAAGGATAAATCAGTAAATGTTTGTCTCCTTTTCACCATCCTTACATAATCAAAAAACCTTTACAGCAGCACCATGGGGCAATTATGATGCCAATTTTTTTTTCATCTCAAATTTTGAGCTGGTCTCACAACTAACCGAGAGGAAATACAAAGAAGAGAGAGTCTGACTTTCAGTATTCCCAAGGAGCACTGAATGCCGCAGCGTTGCTTGTCGGCAAGAGTCTTGGTAGAAAACTTCTCAGTTCATGAAGAAGAAGGATTCTAACCAAGGACTGCATTTTTAAAATCTGGGAAGGAGCCAAAGATGATACCCAGTGGTAGAGCACAGCCCTGAGATTTAATTCCCAGCACCACAAAGGATGAATGATTAAACAACAAGTGTTTGGAAAACTGGTAAAGAAGAAATGGCAGGATGTTGAATGAGAAAATCAATCAGAGAATAAATTGTCAACCAGCAAATTGTGAGCCTGAGTAATTGGCTGGAAAATATAAAGTAAAACTACAAATGATTTGTTTATCTAATATTTCATTGTCATCTCTGGTTTCATAAATGGAAGAAAACATGTTAGAAGAAAACTGAACTTAGTGTTCAGCCTATGTTGTTTTCTGCTGAAAACCCTTCTCAAAATGTCACCTTGCATGAGACAACATTGATCAGAAGCAACACAAGAATATTGATTTCTAGACATGATTCATAAAGGTATTTTAGTGGAGTGTAAACTGTCACTGTGTAAGGTTTTCAACCTCACTCTGAATGTATTCCAACTGTGAAAATCAAATCTAGTAAACCCCACTTTCAAAACAGGGCAATTAATAACTCAACAAAGATCTATTTATGTACATGTATATATACAATTACTCTTGAAATTGATTTTTATTCTCAAGTCTTGTGTTTAGAAGGAGAGTTAAGAAGACAGACTATAAATACTAGTGGAATTTAGACAAAGCCATCCTCAGCATCCAATAGGTCCCTGGGAGTCCTGTTTTTTTTTTTCTAATTCTCAACTAGATTCCAGGAAACCCAAGCTTTCTACATAATCAATAATTTACTCATTCATTGCAAAGGTATCTGTTGAAGGACTTATATGTGTTAGATAAAATGCAAGTGTCACCTAATATTTGCACCTTAAGTGTGCTCCTTAGACTTACTTTAATGTCAGGCATCTTAAGCCATCGGGGTGCTACTGTGATTCTTGAATGATAGAGGTGAATCAGGTCACATGCAATTTCCTGTTAGGTTAGGCTAGGTTAGGTCAGGATCTGACATATAAAGAACATTCTTCAAAAAAGGAATAAAAGCCACTTGAGAGACATAAAAATCTGTTGATGCTATTAGAGGTCATAAAAAACTATTTGGTTAACTCTGAGGATTTCATACAAAGTATTTGAAACATATTTGCTCCCAACTCATCCCCTCAACTCCTCCCAGATCCATCCCTACCTCCCTAATGCTCCCTAATGTCTGTGCTCTTTTTTAAAAAAGTTTAATAAGCCATTGACTACAATTTGTGCTACACTTATATTTCTGGGTATGGGGCTATTCACTGCAGTATGGCTGACTACCAGGAGCCACATTCTCAAAGACAACTGGCTGTCCCTGCCCATGATGTCATCAGCTGTAATATAACTCCTCAGTGAGGGATAGTTACTCAGGAACCTCTTCCACTTTATGCTGGATGTTGACTGACTTGACCATGGGGGGAGACCACAGCTGTGCAGAAATCCACAGTTGGTCAAAGTGCAGAAAGTAAGTGACTGAGGTGTGCTCAACCACAAATGAGACATCTATCTCATACATCTACATCATACATCCTTCCCCAAGGCTCGGGGACCATCATGGAAGAGGAAACGGGAAGACTAGGGTTCATTTTAGGAAGCTGCACAAATTTTGATCTGAAAACACCTGAAGTAACACTGTTTGAAAGAATAAAATTTAAAATGCATGAAAAATTATTTTAAGATGTTAAACACTGATAAAGTATTCATAAGAGTCTCTCATGAGTAATGAGTATTTGGGACTAAACAAACCCCACCTAACATATGTAAGAAGAAACACCCAAAAGAGCACATTCTCTATAAAAATATTTATATAAATGGCCAGGTTTCTGTATACGAGAAATTTGGAGGCTGAAGTATGGTGCATTCAAGGCTAGCCTGGGCTGTGAAGCTAAGTTCTAGGCCAGTCTGAGCTATATAGCAAAATGCTGTCTTAAATATACACAAAAAAAATATTTATAGAAATGGAAGAAAAATTCAGCAAGGAAATTGAGACTTTTGCTTCTTTGAGAAAGAAGCAAAAAGCAAGATGGAAATGAAAATCTAAGTAAATCAAACAAAAATCACACTGAAAAGCATCACCAAATTCAAAATAAAAATACAAGGATGGAGGACCACATCATGAAAATACCACATGAATAAGCATGACTACAATGTCCAAGAACTCTGTAGTATGATCAAGATGCCAACCAGACAATCCATGGGACAGGTAAAAATTAAAGGTAAAAAGAATCTACTCACTGCTATCATAGCAGAAAATTCTCTAAATCCAGAGGAAAACATGGACACATAAAAATTAGTTAATGAGCCGGGCAGTGGTGGCGCACGCCTTTAATCCCAGCACTCGGGAGGCAGAGGCAGGCGGATCTCTGTGAGTTCGAGGCCAGCCTGGGCTACCAAGTGAGTTCCGGGAAAGGCGCAAAGCTACACAGAGAAACCCTGTCTCGAAAAACCAAAAAAAAAAAAAAAAAAAAAAAAAAAATTAGTTAATGAATCAATAGGCATAACCAGAGAAGATTGTTTACAATATAGCACAGAATAAATTCATAAGGCTATATGGCCACCTGATCTTCCATTCAAGCATCAAAAACATGGGGAAAAGATAGTTGTCTTGACTCGTGGTGCTGGGGAAACTGTATATTCACATTGAAAAAAAATGGAACTAAATCTGTTTGTCTCACCCCAAACAAAACTCAAATTCAATATGGCTGAGTACCCTTAATGTAAAGGCTGAAACTTCTGGAGGAAAACAGGCAATGCGATTCAAGGTACAGACATAGGACTGTATGGAAAAGACTCGAAGCACAGGCACAACCCAGAGGCTGAATACAGAACAGCAGGAAATCAGCAAGCTCGGTTATCAGAGTGAAGAGAACAAAAACGGAGAACTATTCCGCTCTGATTTCAATACTTACTACAGGCTTCCAGTAAGTATTAGTGTCGTAGTAGTTTAATTGTTGACAAATAGGTCAGTGGAACGTAGAGAATCCAGAAATGGAACCACACATATTTGAACAATTATTGTCAATGGCTTAAAAGCTAGTCAGTGGATAAAGGATTCCCTTTTCAATAGTGAGATTATAATAATTAGAATCTATTTCAAACAATCAAACTTGGACCCATATACAAAAAAGACCTTAAGTGAACCATACATCTAAATGTAAAAGTAACACTATAAAAAGTCTAGCCAATCAATTGTATGTACCAGGCTTTGCTGACTCTCCATTGGGAGGCCTTACCCTTTTGAAGGAGGGGATGGGAGGGTTCAGGGGAGGAAGCTTGCGGGGAGTGGGAGGAGGGATGAGAGGGGGATCTGTGGTTGGTATGTAAAATGAATAAAAAAAATTTAAAGGAAAAAAGTCTAGGCAAAAATATTTGTGATATGGGTTAATGGAGGATATTTTTAAGTATAACACTGGAAATAAAAGAAACAAAAACAGATAAATTGAAGTCCATAAAAACTGAAATTTTACTCTTCAGAGAAATATTATCTTAGAACAAGAAGAGAATC